>NW_019211454.1:12333181-12404424 GCF_002443255.2 Varroa destructor | reverse complement strand
ATATACACTTATATGTATATAAGTTAGCCTAAGCGAAGGCTTTGATCTAAGTTTTGGCTTTTAATTCTAAGCTTATGGAAGCTTAATGGAATAGGGGTTTGTCTGTGACAAAGAAACGTCAATTCTAATACTGTTGAAGCTTTAGAATTTTTCAGGTGTGTACGGGTTAAATTTTCTATAATTTTCTATGTTTTTTTCTATAGCGAATTTGTAAATGAGGGAACTATATATGAGGGAGCTAAGTATCTTTTCGTATTTCATCGAACTCCTGCTAAAATATAAATAATCAAATTGTTTTGCTTATCCCAAAGCTGTATTTTCAATGCCACGCTAAAAATAAATTAGTAAGCGATCAAACCTAGTTCTTTGATTACCTTGGTGGTCAAATAAGCCAGAGTGAACTGGGACTAGGTATGTAACTATTATCCTGCTTCCTACGTTTCGGTGAAGTAAGTTGTTTCTCGCCTTGAATTAACTCGCGAATTTATTAACTAGAACAGTAAGACAATTGTCTTTATGGCGTATCGTTGGCATAATGTTGGCGACAAATCATGACATACGTATCGTCGCGTCTGCCAGTGGAAATAGTTCCGCCATGCATTGTTTTTCCCAGGGTGAAGAAACACATGCCAATGGATGCACCCGTTGAAAGTCAAGGTTTTGCAATGGATCCGTCCGGATGGGTTACAAAAGAAACGTTTGAAGTCTCAAACATTTAGTCGCGATCATTCACTGCTCCGTTCAGAAACCATGCCTGTTAATCATGGACGACCAGGAGACCTACACCGGTCTAAATGCGAAGCTTTTGGAGAATGGCTTCCGCATCATTCCACTTCTTTCATATTGCCCGAACAAGCTACAACCCGTGGCAGTCTTTATGCCATTCAAGGCTCAGCTTCGTACATCTCAGCAGAACCTTGTTACTGTTCACGGGAGAAGGGTCGTAACTTGTAACGTATCCGGATCAACAAAAAGTGTGTGCGATCATCATTTACGATAGCAAATATCGTTGGAGGGTTCCAGAAGATAGGTACCTTTCCGCTGAACGAAAACATTACGAAACAGAAGATGATTTTCCTCCTTCAGTCGCACAGGCTGATATTTGGCTGGTATAGTCCGGTTGTCGCAACATCTCGTCCCAGCTGGGTAGCCGTTCATCCTAGAAAATGGAAGCTCCGTTCCGAGCAATTGCCGCCCTATCGCCAGAGGCAAAAGGCAGAACCCGCACACCATTCGTTATCTTTGCAAGACAACATAGGTAACTCCGTTTTGCTAATCTCTAACCTTTCGTTTTCACTATTTGACAGAATCAATTACATTATCTGCTTCCTTGACAAATCCAAAATTTAGCAGCTGTTCAACGGAGAATACAGAAACACTTTTCATCTGTCTTAAGCCCTCATACTGGTTTCTTTGCGTAGAATCATTAGTGGTCAGTGTAGCTCCACCCCCTGGCCACCAATATGGGTGTTTCCATCTAATTATTTCCCAAGTATTAGCAATTTATTACTTTCCTATTTCAGGCCCTGAGATAGAGAAATTTATTTCGTTTTCTTCCGCGGCAGAGATTTTTTATACCGGTGGCGTTTCGTAAGTGTTAGTGTCGAATGTTTACGTCCAGTACCGCCGTTAACTGACTTCCGGTACGAAACAAAGTGTGTCTATGTCTGGGTTTGTACCTAGTAGCTAAGATTAGCAGACAAATAGTTTATTCACTAATTTTAACAAAGTTTTTCATAATAGGACACTGTTCCTAAATAATAGGTGCAAGTAAATCAATGTTTCATTTCTACAGATATTCTTTTTCGACACGGCATCTATATTGCTGTACAGTATTAACGTTCGGCACTATATAATAGAAATGTCCACCTTAAGAGACAGGCCAAGCAATCGGTCCGCGTCTTCCATAATCAGGGTCCTACAAAATAGTTTAAGGCAGGCTAATTCAGTTTTCATTTTCAAGGTTGATCTGCGCTGTGCTGTTAAAAGCTAGATTTGGATACGTTACGCAAAAATTGACTGTAAGATTGTTTACAGCCAAATATAGAACAGGTAATATCGTTTGGCGAATGTACGTACTTCATATAATATTACTGATTCAACAGATAAGATTCAGCCGAAAACGTTCTTCGAGTTGTACGACTGACGTGCTCGGTAAGACTAGATAGGGTAAATAATTTTCACTTACTTCGTACAGACGAAATTGTTTTTGAGAGTGAGGATTAGGATGATTAACTGAATACTTCGAAACGTAACTTTTCTCAGTATTTGTTTTTATGGGTGTCACGAAGTTTTTTGTACGAAAACAGCTGCGATCCATGAGGCTCGGTGCCGTGAACATGCTCGCACTACTTTTAGTACTGCATAAAATCCCTACGTTATTTTACGCAACGTCAGCCAAGACAGCGCAACGATGGAGTTCGATCGCTCTTACATTGCTGAATTACAATCACTCGGTTCTTTTCTTGGGTCAAGGGGAGTAGGGACAAGGACGAACTTGTACCTACTCGACTCTGAGTAGGGTTTTGTCTGTTAAGGATTGTCGTGTTGATTGAATGCCTATCCAGTCACTGACGCACGCGAGAAGCGGCGGGCCGCGCTGGAGCGTCGAGCAAAGCACGTGCCAATCTGATAGTTAATCGAATAACGACATCCAACATTCAACTACAATTGAACGAAGTCCGAGGACGAGAGACAGCCAACAAACGAATAGTGGGAAGTCGCCATCTTTAGCAAAAGTCGCCTCGTTCGACAAGGTAGCGTGCCTTTTTTTAGCATTTTATGCTATGCGTGACCTAAATCCACTAGTTATATCGGTCACTAAAGGAGCTCGTATTCCTCTGCGGCATGTTATACTGTATAGAACTATTTGACGATGCATGGCCAGGTAATTTAGATAGACGCCATTATCCAAACTAATCAGTGAGCAGCTTCGCCCGAAAAATGTATTCTGTCCTATAAGGTGAATGTGGTCAGGCGTGCAAATTAGGTTTGATATTACTCAAAACTTATCGATAGTGCACTGAAGGGTTTGCCGGCGGATGTAAGAACTAACGGTTTGTATTTGTATCTTATAAAAATTATAATCGGTGCCTATTGTGTTACAATGCAGACATCGTACTCGCATGGGTTCATTGCCACGAGCTGATTGTTTTGATGATACGAACACGATAGGGGAGAAAGGGAAAATGATCGGTCAGAAAGCAGACAGAAATACAGAATTATACCTACTGAACTGAAGAGATTCTATTTTTAAGAAATTCGGAGAAAGTTTTGGATTGCTTTTACAAAAATCTTTGTCGATGGTAGCACGCAGCGTTATAGGATGGATCATTAACTTTTACATATACCAAAAAACAAACCAATTTGGCTCAGGGTCCATCGTTGCAGGATGAAACGTTAAAGCTTACCTCTACGTGCGGTGCATTGCATGTACATGCAGAAGTAACACGGGAGATTTCCGACTACATCAGCACATTCCACGCTACGTGTGCTTCAATGACGTTTATATAAATAAACAATTTAACAATTAGGTCAGGGTATGCGTTATTGTTGCTTTTTTGTTTCAGCTTTGCCCTTACTGTATATGTCTGTTCAGCGTTTGGATAAGTCTCTACTACCTCGTCGGTAGTAGAGTCCTTTGCCGTTTTTCTAGATACAGCACCAGATCCCATTCTGACTTCTGATTCCAAAAATACATAATAATAATAAAATAGATAAAATTCGACTTCTTACACCTACTTTATTTGATTCTGCACACCTACTTTATTTGATTCTGCAGTGAGGTCATTCATAGAGCTATAATTGTTACGATCAACAGGGGGATCTCTCGATCAACATGAGACAAAGCAAAAATTGACTTCCTAAGAAGCATTTAGATCCAGAGTAAATACGAGAGAGGCCGTGATCTACATTTGGTGTCAAAGTGTCTGGAACATTGGTAAATGCTGTAGAAAAACAGGTCGCTGGACAAGGAACGCTATATGGTTCAATTGCGCTTCTGATACTCAGGGCACAAAAGAGTCGACCTACAAAGTGACCTTAACCACGCTGCTCCATTGCAATGCTGAGCCACGTATGGCAAGGGCCGCTACATCCATCCTGCAAGAATTCTATTGAGAGACTTTTTTTTTTACAGTCAGCATAGTTTGTAAATCGGGCAAAAAGACATATCAGTAGAAACTAATACTAAAACGAATCATTACTTGTCGAGAATACAACACGTTTATTAATTTCAGACTCAGTTGTATATTCCTGTGAGATTTGTCGAATAAAGTGGTCAATATCGGCTTTCCTTCGGGAGAAGTATCTTTTTTAGCGGATTCTATGACTCAGCGCACACTTGTTGTCCGTTCTGCAAGCACAGGATTTAACGATAGCCGATTATGTTGCCAATATCGAAGAAGTGACAAATGATATTCTCAAACTGATATGACACCTATTGCTATTGCGGTCGGAAATCGAACAACAGTGACCCTTAGCCTTAATTCGGCTTCAAAGAAGGAGTCAAAGATGGATCAATTGCACTTGTTGTTGCAGACGAAAAACCAAACAGAACCAATTTCTTCAAGGCACGTAGAAGATTTCAGCGTGTCCGAATAGATATGGAGTTCGACCTTTGTTTTGAAAAAGTCCGGTAGCACCTGCCGTGGGACAATGCCGAGACAAACTGATTGGTTCATTACATAGAAACATTTTGATGTAATTATCTGAGCATGTCCGACGCAGGAAGCTAAAACGACTGTTCAGCAAGAGAGGACATTGACGCACTGTTGATCAACTTACATATATTTAAGATACGCCGTCCATATTTCTCTATTCATTTGGCTTGGCCCTCGTAGCGTCGTGCTATTTTGAGAAGCAGACAAGAAAGTTCTTTGAAAATCAATGTAACGTAACTTCATATATACATATATGTATATATACGTACATATCGGAAGTCTTCATTTCACATTTGCTGGAGCAGTAGAGGATGTGCAATTGATCGATATGGACAGTAGATTTATAAGATTAAGGTAATCTAAGGTAAAGTATATATATATATATATATATATATATATATATATAGATAGATATACTGTACATCTAAAACGCAATATCTGCAACAATGATCACTGTGGTCATTCAAACTAGATAATTAATTACACGAGGGGTTCGAGGGAGAGATGCCAGAACGTAGGCAAGTGTTGGCCTTAAGTAGAGACTTGAAAAGTACGACAGTCAATTGCTTTCGAAATCATTCAAGTTTTTATAGATATTTTTTGTTGAATAGCTGCATCCAGTTGGTGCTCGTCGAGCTTTCTTTTTGGATTCCACAGGATATACGGGAAAGACAGCAGACTCTACGTGGCAGCTGTTGAGTGATACCTGACATACAAATATAGCCCGACCTAAACACACAGTACCCTAATAATAAATAAAAAAAATAACAATAATATAAAAATCTATGCATAATATAAAAGATAACAGTAAGAAATGTGTCATACACACAATAGCCTGTAGACGATCTACCTATATTTCTCGCCTTAACGAACGTCTCATAAGCTCGATTGAAGTAAGAAATCGTATACTTCAGTACATCGCATGTGACGTATCTAACACAAAGAGAACGAGAGATTTTTACGTCAGCTGAGGGATTCGCCATCGCCTATGCCCCGCAGGCCTATAAGCGCCCAGCCTTAAAGGAGCGGAAAGATTTTGTTGTCTACGATGTACCAAAACACGTACAGAGTGTTCAAAGAACGGTACAATAAGGAATTATCGGTTGATTGGATATTACGCGTAAACGCAGCTCAGTGCTTTCTAATTACAATCATTTACATAGTAAAATTAAAATTATCCAACGTTCCAAAGACGTTTAATTCACCCTATGGATACATCTATATTTATACTTAAATCTCACTAAGCGATTAATAGATTTTAGGCAATAGTGAACTGTGATAATAATCGAGGAAACTTACTTAAATAATAAAATGATTTGGAATCGAGAGGAAGACGTTGAATGCGTACAATTGCAGACCTATTGTCCAGTTTTATTTTTCACTTATATCTTCTTTAACTTCAAGCTTGAGATCATGTGCCGTTATGTACGTCGCCAGTTCATTTGAATCGATGCGCGGGCCTTTTCTCATTGCCAAATGCAAACGAAGATATTCTAATTTAACACAATATTACTAACTGCTTTTTTTTTGAAATCTAACTAGCTAATCATCTTGGAGATGGAGACGTGTGGCATCGAAGGTCTGTTTGGCAAAATTCACTTCAGCCAGCTCGTCACCGCTGAATCTCAGCGTCTCGACACAAACTGGGTTTCCCCTTCGTTTAACTAAACCGGTCTAAATCGAAAGGATCTATGTCCATTAATAGATTGCACTTATTATTAGTTAGTTATTTGCTCACCTTCTCCGGGTGGATGTCTTCGGTGCACAAGCAGACTGCAAGTCTGCCTTTCCTTATTGTAACAGAAAAATCATATGCTAAATATGGGGAAAAAAAAGCCCCAGATTATGACCGTGCTGGTAAAAGGTTTTAAGTGGCTTTTCAAGTGGTACATGAAAAATTTGAGAAATTTTTGACATTACTGAAACGTTCCCGTGATATTTTTGTCGAGCGATTAGTCCAGCGACACCTCGCTTCATCGCTGGCCAATAACTAACACAATTTGACAAAATGTCTGTTTAAAGATTATTGTAAGTTATTTCTGAAGCTGCTACTGGAAAGGTGTTTGTACCGTAGCTGATTGGGATTTTTCATGGAAATATTCACGTTTTCTCGAGGGTAATTTGTCTAGGAAAGGCTTGTGAACTTGTGCGGCAATTCCTAAAAAGGTTTATTGAACCGCTGTATGGTCGTCGCTAAAAAACAAACCAAAAATTGTATGTTCTTCTTGAGACTTGTATTGCTCACGTTGTTGATGGTTATGATGCAGAAGTATTATTTTTACGAAATTAATCGTCATTGTATAGATATGAAATTAAGAAGGTGAACTGTTCGAGCGGGCAGGTCCAGAAACTTGTGTAATAGGGTATTGGAAATGCTCTTTTTATTTACTTCGTTTCTTAGCTTAGCAGAAAAGTACTAACTAAAGGTAGAAATCTACTGTTACACAAGTGGAATAAAAGCTGTTTTGTACTGAGATTTTTTCAAGTCAACACGTGGTGGATCACAAGCAATTTTTCGATTTGCAAAGTACTTAGTAACCCGATTTAGTCCAATTATCGTATTATTTAAAATGGTTCGTAATCACACACTTTAACGTACAGCGTATTAGAGCACTACAACACAAAGCATTATATTTAATCGTGTGGTCCCTTGTCAAACGTTTTAAACGAGTAGCACGTTATTACTAACGGCCCGTTTTTCATACCACGTAAAAGCTACTTTTACAGGCCCTCAGAAACTACTGCACTGGTTTATCGCATTCTTAATGCCCACTTAACGTATCGGTTCAAAGGCCCTCTACTCGTACGATACCCAATATTTCACAAAGTCTTGCTAACGTCAAATTGCTGCGTCCTTCGGATGGTTTTGCCCCATAATTATCAAGTTGCCTAACGTAAGTTTGACTTTCAATCAGCAGCCCTCCGTAAGTTGGTGTACGGCTCAGCACAAAATTTAAGCCTTAGGCTTTAAAAAAACGTCGACACCTTCGAAGCAATCAGGCATCAGTTGGCTTTTTATAGCTACTGATTTCTATGATACACTCTACGATAACGCGTCTCGCAGCTAGTTGTTGTTTCTCTGCGTGTAATTTCCGACAACCGATTCAAGTCTGTGATAAACGGTGTAACCATATCGAGATGCAATGATAAATTGCCCGACGAGCTCTACACCCGCGTTGGCGAGACCATAACACGCAGCGATAACATGAGTTAGGAGCGTGTCCATTGGTACCTAAACCTCGAAACCTCTTACTAGTTCGTCAGCATCATGCTAGCAAAGGACAAAAGCGTCGTTGTATCCTATTCGCATGATGTTTGTTGTTATCGTAGATGCAATATATCTCATACACAGTTTTTTCAAGCATTTGGTGCACCAACATTTGAAAAGGAATGGTGGAATCCTACATTGATTTTTTTTCTTTTTTCGCTACTAGAATCTGTTATCGGACCGATGCGTCGATGGGGCCAAAATCGTTTTTACTGTTATCCTGATGACCATATTATAGAAAAAAATATGGTAAACAAAGCACAGGTAACTCGTTAATGCCAATATTTTCTTGCATCTCGCAAGATACGTTAGGCTAACTTGACTTGGAAGGAATTTATATCTACAGAAACTTATGGTAGTGATGACACAAGGCTTTAGAATAGATGTTATTCGAACCAGTCACACTCTCCTATAGAGCACACTGTTAAGCGCTGCATTTCCATGGGACACTGTGCTCTATAGGAGCCGGTCGCAAAGTATCATAAAAACACGAAGTGTCTGGTCGGTGACATTAAAATCAAATAAGCTCAAACACCGGCTACGGTATTAACGTTATGAATATATACATATACGTTTAGATTTTATTCGTATCCTATTCTTTAATACGAACAAAGGCCGTTTAATATTTACGAAAAGCAAACACCCCGCAAAGAGAGGCGCGATTTGAGGCAAATCTTTATAGCGTTGCTCTTCCATGTAGGCTAAAACCGGCTCGAATAAGGTTTCGCGCCCTTTCAGAAGAGGGACCCTATTCGTTTGGGGTCCCACTTGTGGAATACTTCCATAGCTTTTGCTCGAAGATATCATTCTATTAGCACTCGAAATACTTCCGATATCATTCAAAATCCATATAGGCCATGTCCGCACATATCTGAAAGCTAAAGGATCGAACCTCTACGACTCTTAGTATCGATGCTCAGATTTTATCTTCTTCAAAAAAGTATCCAAAGCAACTGACAATTGCCCCATTGCATCCAGCGTCCCACGACTAGTACGTTCGCCCTTCTAGCACCTGAGCTATTCAAAGATACTAGACCGTATCGGTTTGTTTGTATTTAGATGGTACCAAAAATCGCTAGCGTTGCTTTTTAAACCACTCCGCTCAAAGAACCTTTTTCAATGGTTAGTCCCAATTTATGGCTCGCTGGTTAGTGCAAGATGTAACGAGTGCGCAAGACTTCGATAACTAGATAAATACATTACGCATATAACTCTACTCTCATTCAAAGAACTCTACATTCATATAGGTCTTCTATAGGTCTTTAAAGTGTACCACGTGAGAGACGTCATCTAGTCTATGCAAAACGTGAGCACCAAGATGCCTGGTTCAAAGCCATCTTCTATTATATGTATATCATTTATTTTTGTGTTACAATACCGGTTAAGCTTACGGTTATATTGGTAGGGTAGTCGATGGGTCCCACAAGGCAAAAAACTATCGCGGCTGCGTACCACTTAGCCTGAAATTGAGCGTACGTCATACGCTTGCACGTAGCCTCTGTACGTTTCGTACTACGCATACGTACTACGCTAAAGTTACGCCAGCCTGCTGAGTCCGACTGAGTAGAACGTGTTTTCGAACAATACACTAATATAATTTTTGTCTCTATTTAAAATAATACATGTATATAGTAAACAGGATATACCACAACGAGTATTGCTTGGAGCCTAAAGTTATGCGGCTAGTAATCTGCTACAAATGTATTATCACTGGGTGGTTTGGTGTCCTTATTGGGCATACTGAGACACCGAACGGAGCGTCCGATTCGAGACGCCATGTAAAAACAATGAAAAACATCGTAGCAAAATTTGCCTCGTACCGTAAAATGGTGACTGTTGGACTTCTGCTGAAGGACTGTTACAATCGTACGACCTCATTTATAATTATTCTTGTGTTACGATTGCTTTGTTGACACTTGGCTTGAAAAAAAAAAATCGATAATTACAGCGTACATAAGTTTTAGCATAAAATTGTACTCCACTTGTGCTTTCGCTTTTCTTTTGTTCAATGGGCATAGCTTCTTCTTCAAAGTCACGAAAAAGTAGAACACGTACCTTACGTGATCAAACGATTCATACGTTTATTATTATTTGATGTTTCGATATATCTATAACAAACGCAGAATGTACTTAAAACACAACAAAAATGGTACACACTTCTAAATAATGATAATCTCTATCTTGCGTATTTCAACGAACGTCGTATGAAAGGCTTTAACGCTGCCACATTCGTGTCTGGGATTCAGTAGAAATCTGGTCTGTTGGAGACGGCGTAAAAAAGGATATTCCTTTTTTTGCGTCTTGGATCTAAGTTATCAATAATTCATCCAATACAGAAAAAGACATATTGCACCAAATAAAATCCGACGAAGCCTACTGTAGTAGTTATAGTAGGGATTATATTAATGGGAAATTATTGATATACTTATAAAGGCGACAAAATTTAAATTCTAACAACATGAGGAAAATACAAACTAAGAATTGCGGAAAACGTTAACAAAAAAACGTACAACAAGGCAGGAATATGCTTCAGCGTTGACGCCACGTCGAGGGTGTTCTGGAACGACGGCGAACCCCCTTGAAAAAAACGCGGCTAAGAAGGTGCATTGGAAGCGCAAACAGTAGTTTGGGCAAGATTTTAAGCCATTACCTTTTAGAGATGCAGCTGCCCTATGAAAAATTGAGAATATAGAGAAAACGCAATTAAACACTAAGAAAATGCTGATTGTACTACTGGGCTATGGTAACGAAATAAATGGTGATACGAACTTTAAAAAACGGCATAGAAAAGTTGAGAACTTGCCAAAAAAAAGGCAACTTGAGATTAAGATGCGGTTCAATCGCATCGCGGAGGCAAAAGACAACATGGGAACGTGCATGACAACAAGAAACCAATCAACAGGTTGGCTTCCTGTAAACGCATTTGGAAAAAGCTACCAGTTTGTATTTTCTTTGTATTGAACGAACATCGTAGTTTAAGTTTGGGCCGTAGGTCGCGTGCTTCGAAACAGAATTTGAAACTGCCCTCATTCCCCGCGTAGAATGATACCACATTAGAATTATGACACACTCCAAAAACACGGAATGAATTTCCTTGTGATATACAAGATTAATTTAACTTCTCCAGCGTGGCGGAACGTGCCAAGGTGCAACACTTCATTTCATGTTAAATAGCGTTCTGGATAGTGTTATGCACTCTAGTTCCAGAGATGTTCGAGTGTAGGAGTAACGAAACGGCCACTAGGAGTCAGGCAGGGCTGCAACGCGATTTTCGGTCACGCCTATCATTAGATCTATGTCACCAAACGAAAACACATGTATAAATGGCTACGCTTTTCTATCGAACTGCCGATAGATAATACGTACGTCAACTGCGTGTTTGTAATCCTTTAGGATGATGCATTAGGCCACAATTTAAGGAATGAGAAAATTACAGGGGAAAGTTATGACGGCCGTAACACATAGCGTTTTCAATTCCTTTACTCGAAAATTCGGTGCATTTGCCATTGTAAGTAAGAAGCGTAAGTTCGATTTTGATGTGCACTACTCTGCCTGACCTAAACATAGCGTGTTGTAAACCAAGCAGAAATCGTGAGTAAAAAATTGGTTAACCGAAGAATTACGGTACAACAAACGAAAATAAACAATCTCCTAGTAAAAACAACCTACTTTGCCCAAATATTCTTCATTCTTGGTTATTAATAAGCTCTTTTATATTTGACAATATGTGATGCTCCGTCTTTATCACCTCAATTAATTACTGTCGAGGTCGTCGTTGATGATGTCATTGACGACGTGCATTTTTTTTTGCCTCAACCAAAATAGATTATGGTAATTAGTCGACAACTCTTCATCTTTCTTCCCAGACGAAGTCATGATTCCTACTAATTACCTTAAAAGGAATCGATGGCTGAAGACTTTGGTAATAGTATAGATGATTCTCTTTCGCGTTGTAGACGCTCTTGGGAGTGTTTAGCAAGACCGCAGAGGTTTTTTAAAGATTAAAAGGTACGAAGAACGAGAAACCAGCTATATAGAGTTATTAGAATACACTTTGTTCCAAAATCCGCTTATTCTTAACCTTCCGAACGAAGTATAAAATGGATTTTCACCATGCGAACCTTTCTAGCCTAGGAACGATTCTGCACTCGTTATTGGGTCCTCATCGACCAAAGCCTATTGTACTAATTTAAAACCACAATCCTACCACGACCTTGAAATATCTCAGAACCATTAAAAAAATGCGTAAAGCATATTACAATGTAAACCCACATACGGTAATAGTCCGATATAGTTTTGATGTGGTGGTGCCTTTGCAGTGATCAAAATGAGCCGTTTAACCCTCGCAACGTTATGCGAAAACCTAGCAGATGATAGCATACATGAGGTAGCCCGCCTTTTTTTTTTTTTTTTTTTTTGTTATAATTGTTTAAAATTCGTAATTATTTAATGATCTAAGAAACAACACGTCAACAAGCCATCTTCGCCTCCACTGCGCAGTGCTAACGCCTTCAGAAATAATCATATGATTTTGCAAATATAGCACGCCCTAGACACTACGAGACAGCGCCGCGTCTGCAGTATCGAAGGTCCATCAAATATGGAGGGATAGCCAATAATCGGATCGATCAAGCAGTGTAACACTATTTCAAAGCTGGCACCAGAAACAACAGTGACTGGACTATCATTAAGGTCGTAAAATGTACACAAATGTTCTATGGGTACTGTATATCCTTATTGCGCGGCACTACCTACCCAGGAGCACAAATAACTCAATCCGTTCTTCCCCTGCCAAGAAGGTTTTTTTTTTTTGCTTTCAGACTAAAAAATACAATGGAGCATCGGCTGTTAAAGTTCTGCCCGAAGAATCACATTATAGTGGAAATAATTAGTACAGGTTTCATACAGTTTCAACTGTCAGTATATCACCGAATTTACCTATAATAATCATAGTGATATATTGCCGATCCATTGATTCTGCGAAACAAAGCGAGACGCTACAAAATAGTTTGTATTCGGTATATAAACAGTTTGGTACAATATTGTATTTAACATTGAAGGTTTAACAAAACATGCACTTTGTATCCATCCATTACTCAGATCCTTAATAGAGAGGGCTGGGATTAAGGATTAGACGAAAACGTAATTTCACTCTTTTCGATTCACGTCTGACACTCTGCTACTGGAAATGATATACAGACACATAAAAAAAACAGCCTTGATAGATATAAATTGAAGTTTGTACTAGAAACAACAGAGAGAGGAAAGTGTGCTTGCTTTCCTGTTTCAAGTCTAACTCGTCACATGCTGTTACGTTGATATTGCCAAACGCAAGATGGCTACAATCGAATCTTTTTGAAGTCAACAAGACATTGAAGGACTATGGCAAAATTGTTCAACGTTAACGGCATCCGAAAGGACGAAGTCTGTAGATTGAAGGAAACGCAGTTCAGTATTAGGGACTCGTGTTCAGTAGCGCGACCCGCAATTGAGCATAATCGATTAATAGTCCTTTCAATCAGCTACACCTATATGGAATATTCCACAGTTTATTATTACCCGGTCAGTGAGCCATTGAAGGCCAAAATGAATTTCCGGAAATTAGGGCCTCTTTCAAAACGATAATTTATAACAGTTCGATTGTGTAAGGTGCCCAAGTGGGCGACAGACTAGTCTTTCACAGCCGCTACGACGAATCGCTCACGAATCCATAGTAAGAATATTTGAAGAAACGTGTCGATCATTTCGTATCGTTTGTACCGAAGAAAACCACTTATGAAATATGCCGTTAGTGAAATATATAAAAAAAAAAAAAAAAAAAAAAGCATACACGAAAAGCGAAACAAATTATCGCCGTCATCTTTAGACCTGCGTATCCATGGGTATTTTTCTACTATTATTCAATATTATGTATTAAATGTAAGCTTTACATGGCTTTCTTCTACACTGTACGTACAGTTGGATCTTCCATATACTTCTTAAAACATGGCCAGACTTTGCAAGCTAAAGCAAAAAATTTGTGCCATTTTTCTCTATGACTGGTCTCAAGGTGTGATCAAACCGATCGTTGATGGATAAATTACTACTGCTATGAAGTCATCGAAAATCAATTGTAGATGTTACATAATTTAGGGCTATCTAAAACAGTAATTTTTAGTAAGGGTAATTTTCTTTAGCGAAAATTATCTTGTGTATATTTTTAAAACGTAATGTAGTGCATCTAAGCGTGAGGACAGTGTAAGCACCACTCAAAGCCTTCGTGATAATAGCTTAAAATAATTATCGGTATATTTTTAGGATGTCTCTATATATATTTAGTTTAGGATCGTCCGCATATATCTATTCATTTTACGGCCAAAGTGGAATTTACAAAATAGAACGGTGAGTATAGCTGGAACCATGTTGTAAACCATGCTTACGAAAAAAATCATTGACCTCAACAAAATGTGCTAGATAACTTACAACTAACATAAACGCTCAACTGTTATGTTTTACATATTCTGTCTATGAGCAGAAAATGCTTGCTCATATCGAGAGTTTTGAAAAAAAAAACATATTATAAATCACACTATAGTCCATGTTATATTATCAACATTAGTTGTTTCTACATGGGCTCTGATCATAAGACCTTCAAATAATCAGATCATTTCTGTCAGACAACAAGCTCAAATCAATCCCAAAAAAGCAAAACATCCTGCAAAAATAACAAGAAACTATATCTTCTGGATCTTTTTTTAATGCTAATTCAAGAGGTTATTTTCGCGAAGATTACATACAGGATGCCACAAATGAGGTTAGCGCATTATGACAGCCTCAAAATACCGTTGTATTTTTTCGAATATTGCGAAGACCCTCTACAAGGATTTCTGCCGACAGGCATAATTTTGAAAAGGGAAAATTTTCGATCATTCTTAAAGATGTGCTAGCTTGATGATAATTTGTGTTTGTATTAAATGGAGCAAAAGAGACAGGTACGTGGGAATAGGAAATGCTTGAATCGTCGCGGACGCGCTTTCTATTTTATCCGAACCATAAGTCGTAAATGAGTAAAATTGTACGTAATGCAACAATCTAGACAAACTGGGATTGGTGGCCGACACTTCCACAGGGGCGAAAAGCATCAGACGTTTTGAGCCGCATAGCTAATAGAATGATGTAAATAGTCCCTTTTCTGATGATTAAAATCCCTACCATGATTGTGTATGACGCGTAGACGCATATCCATTTTTTTCTGTAAACGAAAGAAATAATTCACACATACGAGATATTATATATATATATATACACACTGCATGGTTGTAAGTGCTGCTATGTTTAACAGTTAGTTTTGATTTCTAACCGTGAGGCCTCTCGTCCATAAAACTGGTCCTTCTTCAGTACATGAGAATCCTGGTCATTGCCGAAGCGAACGATAAACCTCATTCTTTCTCACGTATTCCATAAAAGAGAAAATGAAAATTTAAACAGTGCCATTGAAAACGCCACCTATGACAGTCCGAAAAGATACAACAGGCCGAATGATTTGGGAGGTTCTGACATTTTAAATAAGTCGTAATTACGAAAGCTTAATAGCTAAATGAATAAAAAATAAATACATTTTCATGTTACTACCTACCTAAAGAGCCGAACTATGTAACCAATCCAAATGCTGCGCTAGGACGTGCGTATAAGGCAGTTTCGTTAATTGGAGGTCGTGTACGATCGCCCTTACCTATGCTGGGATAATTGTTTGTATACAAATAAGTCTCTGATTCCCTGTTTGTTTATTCAACATAAATCAACGAGTATACGATTCGAAGGAATTGACGTAGAAGGGTCAAAAGCTGAGTTTATGCGTGTGCAAAACGAAAATCTGCGGTTATCGGGAGTATGCCTCCAGTTATTACCGGTTGTACTTTACGGTCAAAGTAAATTCTATCCTAATTGCTGCTAGGCTTATGACTCTTATCTGCCTTTGTAGGTTTACGCACCGGTCTGGATATACAAACTGCTGTTTATAACCTATCTATAACACAATGAAGACTGGGACTCAAGCAGCTACTATTACTAAGCTATTAGACGTAAGCGGTGACAATCACTACGCTACTTGGTCCTTGGGCGTTAGAATTTTCCCCATACTTACGCTTCAATAGAGGTGGGATACATTTCAAGAAGACTGCGTTATTTTCCACGCCTGTTCAGCGCCAGAAAGATGTGCGATAGATAATACAATTCGTTTGCCTAGTTAATTAGAATAATGAGGCGATTATACGGAGCAGTAGTTAAAGCCTATCCAAAGTACCAATGACTGTATCCTGCTGTCGGGTGAAAAAAATCAAACCGTCCTATACCAACCGACCGGCGGTTGAATCGCAAGAGGCCACATTGTATTGAGTATGCCTTATTCCAAGCCGGAACTGATTGCGCTTGTCATGTCGTTTGGTTTGCGGTAGCCAATCAGAAAATCATTTACTAGCGTCCCAAATATAGAAGCTTCCTAACTTTTCGTCTTACTTTGAACCGTTCTTAGGTATTTCACAGTGCACTTTGTAAAGCAGAAATTTTCAAACATTCGTGATTAATTTTAAACGACGTATTTAGAGCCATGTGACACTGCCATCCTACAAATCTTGCTTGTGATTTTGACGCAAGAAAGACACGACGACGAAGTCTGCCCGCCACTACCCAGCTACAAACAGCTCTCGAAATAAATAAAGTATTAAGCAAAATTGGTAAACATCATTGGAGAGGCAGATGATATGCGGTAACTTGATTTAAGGACCACAACATTTTTCCGGCCCAATCAGGGCCGATTGGACGAAATGGACAAAATCCATTGAAATACACAGCAGTAACCAATGGCACGATCGTAACTCATCACTGGAAGACGTCTGTTACAGTGAGGCGAGGCGTACGATTTGCTGGCGATCGGTTATTGAACCCGCGCACCCCACAGTTGCATATTTCATTCGACCACTAAACTGGATATGACCGATTTTTTAACCTAGATGTTTTAGGGAATCGAAGCCTTTTTGTATACTTATAAATACATTTAGTTAGTTTACTCTGCATTGTTACGTAAATTAGGCCAGGCAACGTGAACTATGCCAAACAACGAATGCATTATCTAGAATCGTAATTGCTTGCGTAAGCGTTGACGTCTGTGCATACATGACATCAATCTAGACATAGACGCGTTTAATGATTTAAGGCCTATCTTTTCGGCACCCGCCGTAAAATTTATTTAGCCAGATTTTTTTTAGCTTCTACTTATTTACTGCAACGCCACCTGCCTGATCCAACTGGTTCATTCGTTTATGTTATACTCAAACTGGTTCGGACAATATTATACACCAAAAGTTATTCCCTTAAAATGATTCTGCCTTACCTAACCTGTTGCTATTAATTCATTATTTTGCCCTAATTTTAATTAGCGTTATACCTAGTTTGAAATATAGTATAGTTCGACTGCGAGCTTATACTGTTCACTGTTTCACAGAGCAGTTTACAAGCGTCAGGTTGCCGTAACCATATTCTAGTACTTTGTCCCGATCATGATCAGTTATTACTAGTTTTTTTTCTCCTCGTCAATATCAATTGAAATCGTGAATGCCTCTTTAAATAGAACAGAGGTATTAAGTTTTGATCTTTCCCTAGCAGTGTTGCATGTTTACGCGGTTCGTCGAGAGCTATCCACTGGCTCAAAGAATTATACATCGGGATTGCATACTGCGTTCCGTCAAAGACTATTCATTAGCTCTAAACACCGTGTAGTTTTTGCCGACAGTAAGTTCAAAACGAGCTTTTGTCGAAATCAGCTCGACATGGGTCGCTTCAACTTCGAAGGCCACATTTATTCCGACAAAGGTTCGTTCAAAAAGCTACTCAAAACCATGTTGAGACACATTTTGATCCCACTGCTACAAAGGTAACCTGGTACGACCTACTGGATCTTTCACTTCTTTCATGTCGGGTCACTTATCAGAACACGTAGAGCATTTTCACTCGACTCTTCAAGATCTAGCCATTAATAGCACAAAATGCCCCTTTTACATAGGATTCGATGTGGAAAGATGTTCAACCTGAGAGTAAATCATATTACGATTCCATCCATTAAGAACTTTCACAAAATACACCTTGACATGTAAGAAACTTTTACTCTAGTGTCACTGGCCCTCCTCAAACCGAAATATCCATTTGAGGTAGAGGAAGATTTATTCTACTGTTACTCAGTCGAGGAGATATATCGACTGATATGAAAAATTAGCGCCAACAAAGTGAAACTTATATTTCGGTATTTATGTCCAAGACTACTTATGAAGGCAATTGCGCCTCAATTTCGACTTGCTAACTAACATGACCTATTTCGATCAAAAGAGTATTTGGAATTTATTTGAAACGCCATTTTTTCATAGGAGAAGCAGCTGTTACGTTCGGACGTATACATGGCATTTTTCATACAACGTATCGATCGGTAGCAAAAATCCCCTTTCTACATAGAACACATGTTACATTATTAACCTCCAAACGGTATCTATTTGAAACGGGCCCCATCGTCAAATGCATGCCGCTGGCGAGAGGAAGATTTGATTAGGACTACATCTACGCAAAACAGGGATTACATCTTGATTGCAGGCCTACATTGTTACAGTTTTCCAGTTGTGAATTGTTTGTGCAGTAATTCTACTTTGACGCAATCAATTTTTTGCTCAATTTGTTAACGACATTTGTTCCGCTGCAGTTTCCTACACATTCTACATATTTCGTTCGCCCATTGAAATATAGCCGCGTCGGCAGACCGCAATTATCTCATCAGCTCATTTTAATGTTTGGCTCGTACTACGTCTAACCCTTGACATAAGCCACGACTCTATTCCAGGCCTACGCTTTTACGGACGTACAATTGATGTTCTTCTACAATCCTGTTATATTAATTCTGTTATCCCAGTGCAGTCAGAATGATTACATTTGTTTGGTCTAGCCAATTTCTAACATTGGATCAGAGATAACGTTAGTTCAGTGTAATTATTTTATTATCCCATTATGGCAACGGCTAGCTACTTTAACGGAACGATTCCGCTTTCCTCCTAATGGCTTCGTTGTTTAATTACAATTATTCTGTCTACGCAGAGCGTGTACGCCACGGCCTAAGACCCAATCCCGTACTCATCCATGGTCATCTGGTCACCGGTATATATCTGTACTTTTTTCTAATCAAAAAGTAATTTTTAATGCTTCGTAAGCTTCTAGATACATGTAGCTCCATTGCTATCCATTGAGGTGTCGTTTCGTTGCAAGTACGGCCACGGCAAAGAGGCCATAGCCTACGTCTAATCGACCTGCGCAGGATCCTACCACTTCCCTGTATCACACGCAACAGGCTGCTACGATAAAAGGTTGCTGTGAATAGAACATTTCTATTGTTCGGTTCAATTGGTCAGTCAGTGGACGTCTAATACAAAAGTGCTACATCGGTAATTTTATTAGCTAGAGCGAGTAAACAAATCATTTCATGAGCCATTGCCATAATCTCTTTTGCGTTTTCCTATATGCTACGAACACTTCCTCGCTGCATCAGTATATCATTCACTTTAGCTTAGAACAGTCCGTCGGCCAGCCACTGCTGTAACGTACCAATTGCGTAGCTAGAACAGCGTAGATTCGGGCACACTCCAAACTTCAATTCCAGGCCAGCCAGAATAACTCATTTGCGAGAGATGTCTATTTGCATCTATCATGCTTGTATCTAGCATGCAATTATCTAACCATTAGCACGCCGTGTCCGGCTTGTGTGAACGTAAAGGCTGCTGAATGAGGTGTTGCTAAAAAAAAAATGCCCCATCTATCGACAAAAGAAAGCGACCGCCCTGCATACAAGGCCGAAAAACACTAATCTCCTTAAACATCTCAAACATTAGCTAGGCATGAGCCATGCTCATAGTGAGGAATGTGCTAGACTAGGGGAGACATTTAGGGAGAAGTGTAGAAAACAGCGGGGGCAAAAAAATGTCACAATACAGTAAATATTTCGTCAGCTTTACCTGATTAGGGTTCAAAATGTTTAGAAATGTTCCATCGTCAATGGTTATCTTTACTTGAGGCATCTGCCTTAGAGGCCAAAGGCCGAACGAGCTTTAGTCTGCTTCGGGTCGCCCACGCATAATAATGCGTCGTGAGAGCAGCTTGACCAAGTAGAAGGCACCGACAATGAAGGCGGAAAGTCTATGCCGAGGTCATTTTCCTGACCCTAACTACAAACGCCTGCGCAGACTTCCTGCTACACTGTACCGCGACAGGAAGCGTCAATGGACTAATTTCTGGATGCAAAACCTGTTTACCCGTCTGGAAACAAAGGTTAGGCGTTCCTATAGCGCCGCCTTATCGATTGAAAAAAACTTTCCAACCTGTCTGTTTGCTACAGGCAAATGGCTGAAAATTATTGCATTTTTCCTTGTATGGTAGCTGTACAATTTTGAACCTGCTTGAAACTTTTTAGTAATTCAGTAAACAGCCATCCGATTCTAACGAAAAGAAAATACTAATCCGAGCGTTTAGTTTGTCTACTCAGAATTATATAAAAGAAACATGCGCATTTAAAAGACCATGGGGCTACTCAGAGGGTATATCTGTGTGCACTATAACCCTTCGCCTTTAGGTACGATAGACACTGTCTGGCGGCCAGTGTCACCGCAGGCAAATTTGACTGGCCGCATTACTTGCTAGCTGTCGACGTTGGACAGACTGCGAATGTCTATGGTAGCTAACAATGGTGGTCTAGAGCTCCCGGACCCTCTCCAAATATCCCCAGCTATGATCAGATAAGTGTGTCTTCATTCTTCTGAAGGTAGATCTAACACAAAGCTGACTTTGACGACTCTTCTTGTGTACGATAACGAGCCATTGTTTTCATTGTGTCAAAGTGTGCCACAACAAGGCTTGTATACAGCCCCGCTTGTAGCGATAGCTTAACAAGTGTCCTGTTAATAATCAGTGGTCGGTAATTGCGGAAGTCGATGTTTCTAGCAATTTGTTTTTTATGGAACAGGTTATATCCGCAATGATGAGGTAGATTAAATTTCTGAATATATATATATATATATATATATATATATATAGTAGTAGTTTAATTGTATAGGTGTTTTGCAAATGCAGTGCGCTATTGGTGGGCATTGATAGACATATTGTCCATCGCATTTGTTCGTATGGCTACGAACCACATCTTTCTCATCTGGTCCACGTAAAAATGTTGCAATTGTGTTGCCCCATTTTCATGATTTTCGATGATCGACATCGATGACAATTTTCGGTGTTGAGGATCGTCAATTGGTGTAAAAATCCTCGCCGACTTAATTAATTACCAACATCTAACAACTGATATGGATTGCGTCGCATCTGATAGCAACCCGCTTCTGATCAGCGGGTCACTGCATGATGATTTAGATCACATTGTGTCTGTGTATTATGTTAGTGCAGCACTTACATATGAGTTTATTCAAAAATAGAGCATCTTGCTAGCGTGGTTATGTACGTCCTCTCTCCCTCGGTTACCTGGCTGTGATCATACCTATCAATGCATACATCTATCTATGAAAATTTTCAAGAAATCTATCTAGCCTCACCTCGTGAAGTAGCTCCTCATGAAGTCTGCTCTATCCCGTCAATCGGGGTCGTTTCACTTGTAGGTCAGCTTAAATCGTAAAAGTTTCAACGAGCACTCGGACAGTTTTCGACTAACATGCGGATCCGTTTGCTTGCTGCAAGTAGCAGTATGTAGCCTAGAACGGTAAAATGGAACGCCGTTAGTTGCAAATACGTTTCATTAATAGAAAACTATCTAAACTATAAAAATAGTACATTTACTCATTTTGAGATCAGTCGAAACGTCATTAGCTAAAGTGCGCGCTGAAGGATAAATATCAAATCAAATAAATAACAAGTACATTTTGCAAAGTCATCGATGTATAGCGGCCATCTTTGAAATACTTCGAAATTATTGCCTGGAGTAAGAGACTAGTTGTTACTGCGTAGAGTGGACTACTTCTCCACTATCCCTGTAGGACGGGTATTAGTAAAATTGAATTTAATATGTTTATAACGCTGGAGCTGGCCAGTGTGTTTATTAAATATCGAAGTATTGTTAGTACAATTCAATCGAAGTAACTTCGATCTGGGATCCTGGGGCAAGCTATTCTCTTTTGAGCTGTTTTCGAATAGAAATCGCCGAAAGCTAAACGCTATTATGATCGTTCTTTCCGGCACATTAAATCTTCCTGCTTGCTTTGTTCAGTACATCATCACTACCATCCGCTCTTCCTTTGTTACACTTGACACTTTCGAACTAATAGTCACAGAGCGATGTCTCGGCTCGTTTTTTGTTTGCCTCTTATCGACAAAACATGCATTGTTTCATTGAATCAGTGTCTTAATGTTGAAGAGGCCAGTTCGGTGTATCCATCAAACATTTAAAATGACAGTTCACTCGGACTATTTACTCTCTTTCGTCTACTTACTTTATTAAATTGCCGTACGTATCTGCGCGTCGGGTGAAGATTGTACACGTCGTATCATTGCGTCGTCGCTTTTTTTTTTTTTTCACTCTTCTCTTACATATCACCATACAAGTAGGCTATGGTAAACACTAGGTTCTCACGGTCTCCGCGTAAAACTCGATTCCGTCGGGTTCATTTGGCAAAAGAACAGCTGAACGATTTGGCTGAAAAGCCCCCTACTACGTACTTACGCCGCATTTTGCCGTTCGAGGACGCTCTAGCCGTTTCATTTGTTCACGTAAAATGCAAGCACGTAACTAAGTCCTTCAAGCGTCCGCAGAATAAAGCTGAACTGACTTCTCAAATTAGGGCAATTTATTTCATTATGGACGTTGTCTTGAGTTTAACGTGATACTTGGGAAAGATGAGAAAAATATCTGATTTAAATATTACATCTATACCTCATCAGCGTAATGAAGAAATCAATAGATGATAAAATAACTTGTGCCATAATACAAATCTTAATCTATTCAAATAATACATTTTCAATTGTTTGAAGAATGGATCATACCGAGCATTGTGTTTCGACGATTCCACACTAAGAAAAGAAACGATATTACCAAGAATAATGTTTTTCATCATCATTTCAGATAAGAAGAGCTATTTGGTTAACCGCTATCAAGCCATCTAGCCTTACCTAAATCTCAAAATGATTTGTTTACGTTTATCTCAGGCCTATTTGTTTCTTAAGGCTACTGTTTAACTCTGACATAGGAAAAAAGCAGCTTTCGAGAAACTCATCGGACGAACTTCGTTTAAGGAGCACCAGTGCTAGCGCCACTGCCCGGGCGAGATCCTTACGCTGCGAACACGCTACGTTAACAGGTGTCTCGTGAGGACAAATTAGACATTGGTGCCTGAAAGTTTTGACCTGCTGGTTGGCTCTCCGCAGCGCTTTGGAAGGCTGCTTTTAATGATATCAAGGGCGCCATGTGTCTCTCCGGGGTTCGTGGGAAGCTTCCCGTGGATTGGTCAAAGCAGCACGAAGCTGGAAATGTGCAATGAACTTGACGATAATCCTATTTAAGGTTACAGATTCGTTTTTAGTCTCAATGCGAATCAGAAGCGGACGGATTTTTCAGCCAGGGCGATACTGACACAGGGCCTGTTGGCCCATACAATAGTTAAACAACCTAATTAATGGTCAGCTAAGACTATTCCTTTCCTACCAATATCGATAGCTTTTTTTTGTGGAAATACTACGTGAATCCTTCTATGTAACGCGTAAAGATACAAAATATCGTAGTCGGCCTAATTAAGAAGAAGTAAAACAATTTATTTTTGAAACTGCTCATTAAAATCGGCCAGATATTCCTGAAACTTTTTACGGTTATAAGGTGATTTAAACTTTTTGCGTAATACCATGCGAATTGCCGCAGGTATCTCTGGAAACTTGTATGCGATTGGAGATGACTTCCTTTGAAAGGTTACCTACATTTATGTACATCTACTTTGAATATGGTCTAGCACCATTGGCCAGGCGAGCGGTCACACGTTTTAGCCTATCGTTGGCAAAATTGGGCCTGAACTACTTGAATGTCGCAGTAAGCTAGCGAACATTTGAGCTTAGGCACATGATTGTTGCAGTATGCAAATGCGTTCGGAAAGTGCAATTGAATTTCGTATTACACATTTAATATTTATTCGTCCTCGCGTCGTAATAAGCACCAGAATGGTTCAAAGAGCATAGCTAAGCCTAATTCCTTTGCGTTAGCTATCAAAAATATGGCCTAATTTAAAGCTGCGTGTTGGGTATACAGCAATCTATAATACGAACCTACTTGCATTTACGTAACTTCTGATGCGCGCTGTGTATGCACAGAGTACGTGTATAGTCAGGTGACTCGTGGCAGTTATTCATACTCATTTTATTTACGCTAGTTCTATTTGAACGAAACTTTGGAACCTTTTTTTTGGAAAGTTTTTATAATTCTGTCTGTCCCGTGAGCGCTGAACTATAACAGTAAGCGTATTTCCCGTTCGCTGAACGAGCTCCCTCTCGAGCAGACCTTCAGCTCTTAACGAGCCGGCAGTCATCTATTCCTCGTAAAAATATCAGCCTTCATTAAGTAACCCGAATCGGTGCGCGAGATGCGTGTGCGTAGCAGATCCCAAAGGCTTACTTACTCGGCCTTCGGCGTATCTTATGTTTCCGTCATTTCAGTAATCAGATCAACTGAACAAGGGATCGAAATCGCTAGCAGCCACCGAAACGCTTTCATCCTTGTTGACTGATTGGTTAATTTAATTAAGTTATATTTAACGTCAGGTGGCTTTATTTTTTTTTAGGCCAATTCAACGATGGCGACCGTACCAAGCGTTGGCATTGCCTATGATCGATCGTCTGTAAATGTTACGTAATAATCATCGGCTACCTGTTTATACCACATTAGTGCCTATACGAACATCTCGAATCGACAATATTTTTCGTACTAAATAGGCAAAGGTAGGCTGACGTGATACTGGATCAATATTTTAAATAGAACATATCATGTTAAAGCAGAAAAACAGACTGTTTATTCAATTATATCGAGCGTCGAAAGTGTTCGTGAATTTTTGTAAATCACGAAAAATACAAACATACTAAGATATTAAACACCTATCTAGCTAAATACTGAGCAATCGTCGAAAGGTCATAACTCAAACAATACGTTTATGAGAAATAAAAATGTATTAAATGAATTATATTATTACCATTTAGTTCGTCTGGGAATTGTAACGACCAGAGAAAATCCTTACTGGCCTTAATCCCGTTGGACGGAAAACGTTAGGCATATGATATCATTCACTATCGGATGTGTTCGTTCCGACTGCCATATTTGATCTGCTGCTATACCCAATAATTTTTCTATTACGACGCAAATACAACACAGCAAAAACCAACATCACAGCTATACGTGAAAAGTCGGCGATTCTACGTAATATGTACTCTGTGCAGAGTGGACGTCTTGCAGTTTGTTCAACAATGTTAAGCATTTTTTTTTTTTTTTTCTTGACCATATCTATAAGTGTAAAAAGCGCTCTTTGAAAATTTTCGTTTCGTTTTGGCTTCGTACCGCCTACAATTGTGGGACGATAATGGATCGGGTAGTACTTTGCCTGTTTCGGCCGTACGGATGTAAGCCTGATCGATTCTTTCACCCGCTTAGATCTGGAAAGCTATAGGCATTATGGGTATGATATGGCAAACATGTTTCAACTTCACGGCAGACCGGACAGCCTTGCTTTCTTTGAGAAGATCATACTATTTTCAGAGAACGTTATGAATTGATTTGTACAGCAAAATGGCTGATCTGCTATCAGCTTCTGATTTGACATATCGTCAATCAAAACTTGGCTGGCATATGCGGTCTGTCGTGACATGCTGAAAGGTCTCCTTTTTTTTTGTCATAGGTGCCGTGCCTTCATGTCAGGATAGCTAGACCAAATTGAGATGACTCACATATACTTTACCAACGTGCCAAATATACATGTAGCTATACAATGTGTCGGCAAGCCTTTTCAAGTGCCTGTCAATAAATTAATAAATAGGTTAGCAAATGTCCTGTGTTGTCGAACAGCAACTCTATATCCACACGGTTGAAGGCATTCGAAACGCTGAAATATTACAGGCTACCTTTGAGGTTTAACTAAATATCCTTCTTTACCAAATATAGCTATTTCATCTGCAGCGGACGTCGTATCGACAAACCCTATGGTAAAGACCAAAATACTGTCGATGACTACAACAATCCAACATCAGATAAATGTGCCTGATCTACGTTCGCTTTACGATCCTTCGCGCAGTAAAAGGTAGCTTTATAGCTCCCTGTTTCAGAAAATTTCACAAATAGTCATATCGATGGACTATACGAGAGTTCTATGGATTCGGACAAGCTCGAACAGCACGTGACCTGTTTTACCTTTAACTTGTATTAATTCAGCGTTCGTTTAGACACTGACAGCGGTGACTCGTCACGACGATCTAGCGTATTCGATATCGCATAGTTGCCCATTAACCTGTGATTTACTATATCAACATATAGCAAGATAATTATATCAAACGAAACGCGCATAGAACATGTTTTGCTTATTTTATCTCGTGTCTTTACTCATTAGTGATACTGTATATCGCTGGTCTTGGATATAGCCAACATAATAACTTTTTGGCAGGTAAAAAAGAGACGGTGGTTGATAGTTACCAAAGCTACGAGGCAAGATCGATAGCGAAGATTACTGCGACATTAGAGCTATCAAGGTCAATTACCGTCTAGGCAAGGCCAGTCTACAGTCGAAGATAATAGCGATTAAATGCAACGGACTGTTTCGACGACTTGTGAACCGTAGCAAAGAACTCACAGATATTAAATACATTCCAAAGAGGAATGCTGAATAGGTCTTTCTTATGTAAGGATATACTCATATAGGTATGTGGATATGAAACGTGAGTAAAGTCTAACCCATATTTCGAAATGGGATGCCATTACGCGATGCCATTTTATAACGGCCCAATATTTTGCTCAGTTTTTTTTTTGTCTCCTAGATGCACACGTACTTTTTTCGGATGTAATAGTGTTCACGCGGATCTGGCCGTTCAGACACATATTAGCAAGCGGGTTGCGGTGAGAGATGCAGCATCGCATAATTTAAGTGACCCAAAAACATGGCTTTTTGTCTTGAAGCTACAGCGGCAAATGTTGCTTATCTCAACATATGTACAAACCCAAGTATTCCATGAAAATTATACTACCAGAAATTGCATAAGCTATTAGTGTTAAAATAAAAGCCAAGCAGGAAATTCAGAACTCAAAAATGGGTCTGGTGGAAGGTCATGTGCAGCTGTGAAAAACAAGGAGGTGTTCAGAACTGTGGCGGAAGCCAGCCCATCTCAAGTTTACGGGTGTTTTATCAGACATTTATCGGATCTGGTAAATATAAAAACATCAGCCGTTTTCACATTCGTAGAGCAAAAATTGGACACATAGTGTCGCATGATTTGAGTAGCAATCAACAGCAAAGACAAGCAAAGGCTCGCCTGTCTTTGTTTTCACGCGAAAACAATAACCCATTCTTGCATTGAAAAATTACTTGTGGTAATAACAGATCTTCTACGACAATTGCAGACACTCACCGCAAGTCCTAGTTCTTCGATTGTGTATTTTTAGCAGCTGGAGATGATTAAAGACTCTTTATTAAGCAGGTAAGATCAGTGAATACAGATAAACTATTATTCGTACTGCAGGATAAGCTTCTACCTCACACCGTCAAAATCACGGTGGTGACACTGTAACAGCTGCAGAGCGAGTCTCTATCGTCCACCATATTTAGCAAATAGTATTCAGACAGATTGTTATCTTTTCCAAGATTCTAAGTGAGTAATGCGTATCTTAATATGTAATAAAATTAAATTTCAATACAGTAAATATTATAAATTATATATTACAGTAAACAAAGTATGTATATTTTGTCGCACCTCTTGAAATCTAGAACGAATTCGATTATTAGCTAACACCAAAACCGCCCAACTGAAGTCTGACGACAAAAGATATGCTTGAGAAAGATCGCTGAACGCATGTCCTGAGAGAGCACCACCAAAGCGTGGATTGCAAAAGCAAATCTCATAAATGACAGTCTGTGATTTTCTGTTTTTTTTTTTTATATATTTATACCTATGTGGACAATAGTCACAGATAAAGTTTAGAAGTTTATGACAGTAAATAGCAACAAAAAGGAACTAATCCACATTGATATAGAGTTTTTGAACTCCTCAACTACTTTCAGTGAAAACAAGCTCACTTCTAATGTCAGCCGAGATATATACAAATGAATAAATATTGGCTTGCAGAACTTGAGAAGTTTGCTTGAGACGTAACTGCGCGTCCGCCAATAGGCCGAATTTGCCCGCTGTTGCAGCTCAGAGGAATAACTCTACCGCGTTTCTATTAAGAACTTTTCTCGTTATAAGATCAGCAAGTAGACAAGACTTTATGTTTAAGTGGTGCACGCATAGGCTACGTACGCCAAAAGCTTGCCATTTTCTGTTGGTTTCGGATATGCAACTTCGACCATCTAATTATTAGAGCGCCCAAAGCTATATCATAAGTTGAAAAACTTGAATAACTTTAAAAGCACATATACTTCGGTGTGTGATGTGCGCTTTTATTACTCACATGATCAAGCCAGCTTTCTGGTGGAAGCTTCTCAGCAACTATACACTTATAATCTGCGTTACCATATTTGATCTTGTTGTTGATAGCTTGTTTCAGGACGCGTGACGCTACCTATTGTCGTCTTTGAGGCAAGGGAGCAATCGACGTAACCCTAATTTAATGCTAGAAAATATGGAGGTCAAATTCGGTGTTCCCCGATTTGGGCCATGATTGGCGCGCGCCAGTGAGGTCGTCCATTGTGATCGAATAACTGCACCGTGTGCTGTTGATTGTTGAGCCACACATCGATAGAGGTTTTCTAGAAATCATTTTTGCCTAAACTAATTGCTTCTTTTTTCCGCTAACGCGTAGCGCACTTGGGTCCATCTGTTATAGATCCAGTAAATTTCCTACTTTAATTTTACTATTTTTGTCACAAATTCATAATACGTCTCTTTAGGAATATGGTTTAAGGCCGATAGAAGGCGTGCTGCCTTCAGGAGATTCAGTAATGACAGCTAACTCGTTTTTACGTTTAAAACTCTGAGATCTAGCCCTCCTTAGTGTAATTTTAAATATTCCAAATTCCGTCCTAAAAATAATTGCGCCAGCAACGAAGTTATTATTTGGTTAAAATTCGATTTGTCCATAGTCTTCCCCAATCTTTGACAGATTATACTGGCTCCCTCATCTTGGGAAAGCAGGAATTCAGTGGCTGAATATTGGCTTTCGACATTAAGCGGTAGCTTTGTCGTTAAAACGACTTTTTCTTAAATATTGAAACAGCTTATAGTCATTTAAATATTTACCAACATTCGTTTGCTAACGCTGCGGGGTTATTGAGATGTTTCGACCTGTTAAATAATCCCGAACGGATTAATATTTGAGTACATGTAAACGCACGGTCTGACCTCTTCGCAGCAAGTGTTCCTTACGTTGCAGCCTACGACATTCGTAGGTTTTCAGCATCAACATGATAGCAAACCTAGGTCGAGTAATAGGAAGTCATTTAGCTAGTGTCAAGTTCGTGCTTGAAGAATATCGCCGATACGTCTATGAATTGGCTTGCGAGCCTCTTCGGATCTTTTGTGTAAAACCTGGTTATGCAGATTCTGCTTTCAAAGAGAACCGAAGGAATCGGCCTTTGACGTTAACAAACTTCTTACGAACACATCACGAACTCAGACCAGTTCATGCGCTTTACGTTCACCTCTTCCTTGTCGTTGTGTGTCGCGTTTCGAAATTTGCAGATCGAGCACTACAGCTCTTAGCAAAGCGCAATGTTTCCAACATAAGCCTGTTTTTTAGGAGCCTACTCTTCTCATTCATTACGATTCTAATGTTATTAAGCTATCTAAACTAACATGGTGACTAGAGAATGGGCGTAAGTACGTTTACTAAGCGAACAAAAAAGGCAGCCCAGCCGAAGCGTAGTGTGCTTGAATTGTGCCACTCAGTGTTTATCGAATTCCGTTTATAATTAAATGCTAATTAGGCTAAGTCTTTAAGCGCTATAACACCGCCATACAATGCGCATCCTAAAGCAGCGAGAAGTGTTCAGAAGTCTATATTTATCGAGAATAAGATGTGCATTAGAAACATCGAACGTTTGTATAAGTTACTTGAAAAGCATATTCAACTTCACTTCTATCAAAGCGCATAATCTTCTTCACTTCAAGTTATGACTGATGTAACTGATTAGGTTATCACTACCCCGTTAGATTGTCAGTGCAGCTGCCTAGCCCGCCTTCCCTACCAAGTTCGATTTCATACATGTTTCGTAATATCGTATAAAGCCCTAAGCCTTTCGGCGAGTAAACTGTTTGAATTAGAAGCTGAATTAGACAATATCGTCAAGAGTAATTTGGTGTCTAAGGTCAATTAGACCAAAATTGTAACCGTTAAGGAAATGATAACAATAGCATGATCCTGAAAAGAACATGTGACGGGTAAGCTTTTTTTCGGCGTAGAAGCTATGACAGGAAGTCTCTGACCCTCGGCGCCTCCCAACAAGAAATTCCCTTCAAAAAAGGAAATGGATAGCGGCAAATATTGGACAGTTACAGATACTGCATTGATCTTAGTTCTGAAAAGTCCTTGTATTCCCCAGCTTCCTGTTTTCCTTTCCGCTCATCGGTCTTTCCTTTCTCCACTAATCTTCCTTGAATAGTTAAGCAACATAATAATGTTTGTAGCAGCTGTATACCGGCCACGCTAGCATCAGTATATCGGAGGTAACAACGGTGTTAGTAGCACCAGGACGGTTGAAATGACACAGCGTGAGATATCCAGCTATCATCGTTTCTCACATAGACCAACTTCCCCCACTTCCCACCGTATAGCCAGCTCTCCCTACATGACTTCCAGCCATCGAGGACTATGTTGAACTATGCAGCTGAGGTCTGTGGTATCAGCAACAACGACAACAATAACGAGGACAACAAAATCAGTGCGATATCTCTCTTCCGGCAGCTGGCTATGGCTACCGAACTGTTTTTTTTTTACTTCTGGCCTAAGTCTGTACAGACCCATTGACGGAAAATCGGCCGAGGCGAGGAGTTGGGCTCGGTTGTTGGGTGCAGTGCGCATCGGATAAGAACCGGGATGGCTGCTGATCCTTGCCAAGGAAATGGAGAGATCTCAGACGCTCTAGGCCGTTGGATGACAGAGAAAGGGTTCAGTTGGCGAAGGGTAAGCGGCTAAAGACTGCAGAAAAAAGCAGCAAGAGATACTAGGATCGGTCGGTGGCTCTGAGTGATGTGCGGTGGCATATCTCCCTATTATGCCATTACTGCCACAGGGGACCGTCGCTAACGGGGAAAGAAGCAAGCAAAATATAGTGGCTTCGGAAACGCCGGCCACAGCAGTCACTATCACTTTCTTCCACCCTTGACCACCGAGAAGGGTTGGGTTAGGCCGGATACAGCATTAGACTAAAGCATATATAAGCATCCGCCGCCGGTCCTTTTCTCCTCACACCATATAGCGTACGCAAGCGATGCTGGAAGTGTCTATAGTGAGTTCACGTTAAGTGAGAGAATGCATTTGATTTCGGCGGATATGGAAAGCCTGTACGGGTCTCAACGGATTACACCCTTCCCCACAACCACAGCAAAGGGTCTGCTAGCCGAGGCCTGGCATTAAGCAGTAGTATATATAAGCATAATTTCCCCCTCGGTCCATACCTCCCTCACATAGTGGTGTGCGCGAGGATACTGGAAGTGTGTAGCGGCTGCACGTTGAGTGAATGAATACATTTGAGTTCGCCGGAGAGAGAATGCCTGGACGGCTCTCTCTTCCCCCATCATCGTTTTCTCGATTGGCTAACAGTTGCCGTTTCGGCAGGATGCAAAGCTTCGACAACCTCATGCCATGGAATCGATGTGTTTCATCTAGAACGCTTCGCTATCAGCTAGACTCTGGGTCTCCAGACCCACTAGCAAATGATACCAACGGTGTGGGAATGAAAGCCAAGTTTCCTTCTGAAAACTGCTCCTATCGCCAACTATCTTCTGCGGTGAAACGGGTTAGCAATCTTTGCTCGTCAAACAGGACAACGCTAGCTGTCAATCCACAGCTGTGCCTAGTCCGGTAGGAACACAATTACCAGGAACTACTCGTCCGTTGTACAATAGAAGAAGTGCCAATTATCCATAAGATATTACCGGTAGCAAACTTTACGATTGCAGTACTTTAGCTACAGACAGAGTCATAAATGGAAGGTAATATGGCACTTTCCTTATACAAAGGTGAAATTTTACATTTATTAGTTAAATCAAACGCGTATAACCTACATTTCGTCGAATAATACCGACCGAAACCAGTTGGCAAATAATAGCCGACAAATTTGTACTTCTTATTCTTCTTTTGTGTGCTTTTGCTTTCGCTCATATTCAACACAACGGTAACTTTTGAACATCGACATCGTTAATAAATGCAATTTAAGTTAAGCAGAGGTACGAATGTTTACTTTTTGTTGTTAATTCATGGTTCACACAATTCAAGGTTAAAGGTAATTCAAGGTTACATACATGTATCGAATCGATCTATCGTCCTATACTTACTTTAGTACTGTATTTTAGGTAACAACCTGACCTCTGGTTAAATAATTGTCTACGAATTATTAATCGTCTCTTGAACAATCAGGATCTGGGCGTCTAAAAAATTGCTGGCAAACAAAAAGTCTCGCTTCATTAACACGCACGGGACAGAAATAGAGCAGCTTTTTAGAGATGATGATTCTCAAATTAGGCTATAATATATTGTTATTTTAAAGAAACACTAATTGAGCACTTTGTGGTGACCAGCAAACTCTAGCGACTATTCAACTGGTTGAATATAAACGACGTCAATGATGATAATTGTAATACAACGAATAGAATAAACGATACGATCTTGATTTGAGGTCAAGCAAAACGTTCACTCGATCTACCGTATGTACGCGAGGTTCAGAGTGTCCAGGTATTTCATTCAGCTTCTAGCTGTTATATAGGCAATTCACTGCTACCGCTTATCTTTTTCTTACAGAATTTCTAGATAGTGTTCTGACATGCCGTTGTTTTTTCTTTTTTTAAATCATTTGATTTAGTTTAGCAGCGGTACCTAAATAAACAATTCGACCGATGCGTTGTCAGACAGACGATCGAGCCCCTAGCGCAGGACAAACTGTGCCGAAATTCAGTAACGTCACCTGGAAAAAGAACTTGTGCTCTATCGCCAAGTAAACAACGCAATATTAAGCTACCAATGCCTCGTTCGAATGCACCTCTCGAAAAGATCAATGATGAGTAGTAAACGATCCGCGTATACAGTAAATTAAACACAATAGGAGAAACGATGTTAAGCTTCAGCGTGAAAAAATCCTTTTTATTTTTGGATAATATTATGACACTATGCCTATGCCTACATTAAATAGATAATATCGAATATATCTAAAAGAAGCGGCCGATTCTGTATTTGTCATTTCGCCCGACGTGTCTTTCACGCTCGGCTGTACGGTTACGCGTTCATTATTTTTAGTTTGCCCATATCACACGCCACAATAACATCTCCTAAATGATAGGCCCAAGTATCCCATTGTATCCTTGTTATTTGACCTGACATCGTTGGTGCTGAAATTTCGCGCACTTAAACCGATAAGTACTTCCTACATGTCGAATCATCTAACTCGCAGCTCACATCGCTGGTAGAAATTATCATTACTATTATCGTCATGCTAGAAAAATTATGTATGCGGTCGTTCCCAAGTAGCCGACTGCGAAGTTCCTCGACAATGCCGATTTTTCTAAGATTCTAGTGGCCTCTGACTCGTTTGGGTAGGTCCGTGGTAGGCGGCAGTATCTACTCATGTCTGCTACCCTTTGATGTCGCCTCTGAACGGGTATTCAGGGTAGCTCTCGTCTGTAATACGCTCGAATTGTTAGCAAAGCGTGCCGTAAAGTTACCATGTCAGAGCACTCGAAGATTGGCGGAATCGGCAATCAGTTGTAACCTTCACGTTGCTACAATGAATTCGTATTTACGATAGGACAATGCCAGAGCGTTATTATTCAGTAGAAAGGTTCGGACAACCCATAACTCACACATTCCCCCCATGTTCTCGTTGGCCGTCCTTACTGCTTGATCGAATATTTTCTAGGCGAACTTCTTGTAAGTGGTATATATTGGGCATATAGTGATACACGTATCGGTTTTGTATGTTATTCATTATTAGCGTTTTTCGTTTATCTATGTGCTATGGCTCGTTATTATGAGTTTGTTGAAATCGCTGAGAGAATATTGAACAAAGATGACAAAATAACTTTACAGGCAGCCGTCCGGCTATAGGTTCCACATTGACGAGAGCTGTACGTAGATAATTTATGTGCACGATTGTGGTATGCTAAAGCGTTAGCCAATGGTTGCACGCCGCTGTATTAAGCTAGATATAAATTGGCCATGAGCGACTTGCTGCGTCGTGATTTATTGATAACAACGTTAATTTTCATCGTACGTACACTTACTACAGTACAGCTTTTGACGAAAGACTTCTTCCAGAAGCGAGTGCTCTGTTAGACTATACTGCTTATCACAGTGAAGTGTTGACCATAGCCTCAAAAGCACAGGCCTTTTCTGTGCTTCAGCATAGTGTAACGTCTGTATTTCTATGTATTTGATGTATCAGAAGTTAATAGCAATAAGCAGAGCAGGCACCTTCAAGGAGTTACCCAAAAAATCTGCTAGCAGCACGTTCATACAGGCTCCCTCATAGACTTTATAGGGCAGCTTTATGGGCAACTTGGAGTAATAAAAACTTTTCGTTTTACTTTTTTTTTTTTTTTCTATCATCTTACTTTTCTGTTTACATCTTGTTATGCGCTAATCACGACATGGTCGTGTATTATTGTCGTAGACGGAAATACAAAACATTTCATAGATATATGTATATGAGTGACCCCCGAGGACAACTTGGTAAGTGATTTTTAGAGGCTAACATAAACTTCACAAAAAACTTATCCATAGTAGCTCGTAGCAACGTGTCCTCGTTTACCTATTATAAATACCCCTCGTTTGCAGACAGTGATTTATTTTCCGTCAACTACTAAATCTGTCTTCTCCTTCTGCTTCAAGCTCTCCCTTCATTCAAGTATTGCCTAATTTAATTACTGCCCTTTGGATATGGTATGTCGAGCCAAATAATACCACCATTTTGAAATGCTTTCGGAAAACGGTTAGTAGTTAGACGTATGCAAGAGCCATCTAGGGGTGCCCTTAGAGTCCTAAAAAATATACGAGCAAATCTATAGATGATCCGCAGCATTCGAAATCAGAAACATTGATACTGTAACGTTTGAACAGTGCTTAGAAAGAAACACTCTAGTTCCTTTCAAGCACTGGTGTTGACATAGGTGTAGCTATGCTGCCTTTACCACCATTGTAGCTTAAATACATATCTACCCTACTCAATCGTTTCATTGAAGACCAGCGTCTTCGACGTTCACTGCTTGAAGTTCCGTCTAGCCACTGGAAATACTTGTGTGCTCAGACACGCTGTGTTCTTGACTCGAGAACTGGCTCTAGTACTGCTCATTTGACAGGTATCAAAGACACGGCCATTATCAGGGTTTTGCTCTGGTCGAATTAGGACACTCGTGAACAGAACAGCATAGATACTAGCAGAGGCCATTGTAGTCCGTTTGCTCACCTTTGATATATACACACACACAAACTAGAAGTAGGTAAGGTAACAACTTGCGTTTTTGTCAACATGCTTTGCGGGAAGTGATCTGTTTGATCTGTTGATTTTGCAGCGCGCCACCCGCCAACGATTTTTCAATCGTTGGACTATGAAAAACTAAACGGCAATATGTTAGGTTTGTAAGAGAAGCCACTCATAAAATTATTACGAAGCATAATACAAACAATTTCACTAATTAACATGTTCCGCTTAATAAATTAAGCTTACAAACACGAGAGGCATAATGATTTGCTGTCTCGTTCATTTGATAACTAGGTAAACTTGGACGAGCTAGTTAGTCGACTGGTAAATATAGTATTAAATACTTGATATTGTTATTTTTGTACAGTATCTATGAAGTATCATTGAAGCATGTTCAATTTATAACTAAAATACTCGTTTTGTTCATATTTTTCCAGTATCTATAAACTTGAAATATAACAATGTTATTCGACGAGATCGATAGCGCTTTTTGGCACAACTACATATAAATATGCTAACGGCTATAGTGGTTTAGTACTATTTTTTCAAGGCACTTGCAGGTCATAGGTAACAAACAGTGATCTGTCGAACAAAATTAACCGAGTCCAACTTGCGAAGTTAGATAAAGGCAGGCCGATAGATTTAGTAAAATATCATTGGAGTTCTAATAGAACGTCAAAAATTTTTCACCGGAGCCCTCGTATTAAGCGGATGCTGTTGGGGAGATGCTTATGAGAACCCACTCGCTAATCGGGGTAATGGCACAATTATAACATGTAATTTTATTGCGTACTTGGAATCAGCCGTCTGATACAACGTCTAACGACAGCAGAAACAGGCGCTAATTTCAAAATTCTATGGATTCGTGATGACATCTCCTAGAATTTGGTAGATGGCCATGCATTGTTATTGTTTCAGATAATGGTTCACTGTTGAAGTTTGTTTTCCTAGGCGGGTCACACACACACACACACACACACGACAAGTGTATCGACCCAGTATCTCTCACCGATATAATTCAATAAAGTACCTGTGTACATACGTAATCAACAGCTATGTAAATGTCCTCTTGTGCGGCGGGGGCGGCACGACTACCAGGGGTATATATACAGCCATATATATATATATATGTAGACATTCGTTCGTTCTGTTCGGTATACAGCATTAACGATTGCTTTCATTTTACTATGCGAAAACCAACCCGATGCGTGTAGTGCACTACGGTGAAACTCGATGTAAAAAACCCGAATCGTTCCGCCAATTCCACTCATTGCCGTGTCAACATTAACCACTCGCAGTCAGCGGCCGTCTACGATATGGCTCAAAAGGGCTGCACTTCTTTATCTTCATATGATATATAGATCTGCGTTAGGCGAAAAAAAAACTGCATTTACCAGGGGATGCAGGGCGCCTCGGACACCTGAAGGTTTGTTGTTGAATGTTTTGAGTCATCGTTCTTGTGAAGGGTGGATGGACGGCATCGTCTATTAGCATCGTGTATTTAAAAAAAGCAAAAAACAATTATTGGTACTTATTACGTTTCCTGTACAACTGCTATACGATACTCATCTGTGCACGTAACAGCTCAACCTAATACTAACGAAGACATAACGTAATTAGTAAATAGCGTCTCTATGTATCTTATCATACGAAATATCGGGAAAACTACGATATTTAGAATTTTTTTGACAGACCAATTGCTTCGGTTTGTTGTTTTGTCGAGGCAGCTTACTCCTAAAAACGTACTCGCCCTCTTAAGAGCGTTCAGACATCTTTTCTAAAATGCGCTTTGTTGGACTCGTCGACCCAAAACCACACAAAGTGCGTCTGCCGTCCATTGCCGCAGCTGCTGCAACAGCGGAGGGTGGTCGGCGCTTAAGCGGACAAAAAGAGAAAGTTTCGAAAAGCCATTTTCTTATATTAAACCGAATCGTTTACGCAATCGTAGCTTCATTCAGTCCAAAAACTCGAACTAAATGTTGAGATATGGACAGAGTCTAGATGGAAGCAGGGGAGCGGTGCCTTTGCCGATCGCGTACGCAGTGCTTCAGCTTTTGGAAATGAGCAAAAAAGAATCGTTCTCTCTTAACCATAAGGCACCCTCTACTGCCGTATATCACTTCTTTTTTAATACAGCAAAATGTATTTGAATTGGCTCGGGTAAACCTAGTCTGCAAATACTACTATACCAAAACTTAACTTTAGTTAGTCGTAATTCTCTAAGCACACTGATTAAACGATACGTTCCACATTGTCTTTTGTATAGCCTCATCTCATCGCGTTACTCTGCCACCGTTCTAACCGGCGCAAATCACTTCCTTGAATTTTCCTCCTGTGTGGTCCTACAATTACGAAGGTTTACAGATAGGTTACTTATCGTGAACGTCGGAAGCAATTTGGCCAGCGGTGCTTTTTTTATCGCGAGGTGAAAACTAGATTCGTTGCCAATCAACAATCACATAGCAGTAATGCCGGTTGACACATGGCGGCCGACGGAAGTAACGAACTTTTAAATTGACCTTCGACTCAGGCTGTGCGCGACTCTAGCTGCTCACGTATGCTTTGACGGTCGCTTTGGAACCTTCTCAGAAAACCGAACCTCGTTCTATTGAAAAATAACACGCTTTCAAACGTGGCCGCATCCTTGGAATTTGGATGGAACTGGAGAGGTAGGCTCAATTCATGTGTCGTACAAATTGCCTGAGACTTTTGCCAGCAATAGGCACTTCGATGAGGACTCAATTAATCGCTCAACTTCTAATAAACTTATTCTCTCTCTCTCTCTCTCTCTCTCTCTCTCTCAAGAACGCCACATGCACAACCCCTTAGAATTTAGCTTGACGTCGGTCCGATCCACTTACTTGAAGCAATTCCCTCTATCAGCCTCCAAGCAGTTTACACTAGCTCTGCTAATTATCTGGAACAAATAGGAGGATACCTAAGGTTAACCGTATTCTGTGCGTACGGTAGCGTCAAACAAATTTGTGTACTGTGAAAAAAAGCAGTACCTTGAAAAGAACGTTCGCTGCCTCCTCGCTGCCCGACGTATATATTGAAGGCGAATACGCACACCACTCAGACATTCCAAGTGTGGCACTGTTGCATCCTTCATCGAAGACCTGTGGTAACTCACATCAGCAATTCTCAGTTTCCTTAGCCCTGTTCTTCATTGCTATTGACACAACTTTGACGACAAGTATGTCAGCGGTCTTTTCCACCCGAAGAGACTCGGAAAATCGATGAAAAAAATTGACTTCGTCAAGTAGACTCACTGCATCTAGGACCGTCGGCAGATGGTAGACCTAGAAGTCTTCAATGTTACCCCTTACCCATCTTACCAACGCCTTTTTGCCCTCAACACTACTCTGTTCTGCTTGAGGGCTTTGATACAATGCTAGCAGTAGCGACCAGGCCAAAGTAAGTTCCGATTGGATGCGGTTTACTATCGACACCACGACAGTGGTACTTCTGGCGCTTTCTTGTCTGCCGGATCCGGACTGTTTTCCGTTTTCACTGCTGGCACCCGCTGGTTGCAACGTGAGCAGAATAACGTTTTGCAATAAAGGCACGGGTCACACGTACGCGCATAGGTTTACGTGGGACGGATGCGAAGCCGAGCGAGGCATAGCCCACTTTCAGTCAGTGAATAGAGCAAATCAGAGAGCCGACTAAAGGTGGAAGGGAAAATTCGCGTTACCCTTTTTATACGAAGGCTATCAAAGGCCGGATAAGTTCGGCCGTGTCCCTCTGCCTTTGTGCTATTGCGTATTTGCCTTAGCGATCAGGTGAATCCGGCTGTTTTCGAAGAGGAAGGGCGGAGGGGGATGTATGGACTCGGCTTCTAGGTGAGATTTCTTTAAAATTGGTTGGATTTGTTGATCAGGAAAACGCGTTATACGACGTAAAAAGCATTGTAAAACCTGCCAGTGATTTACCATTGATTGTAGCCAGGTTTGCCAGCTGCCTTAACCTGGATCAACTAAAGTGGAACAAAGTGTTATAGGGCTCATATAGGTGTTGTTGACAGGCCTTTTTTCTTTGTCGTTGTTGACAAAAGTTATCTTGTTTTCCTAACCAGACCTGCCAGGAAGGACTCGCGGAAGTATATACTGGTCATAGATGTTTTAAGCACTTTTGTTATCGTATCGTTATTGTCAATTGTAGATACCACGCACTACTCACGGAAAGACAAACTCCAGTTACAAGCTGTTGAAAAGCAGTAGGTGTACAGGTAAAATTGCTAACATTATAGTTTTTCGTGCGTACAGAATAAGGTGGTATGCGTTGTTCTCTTTTTAAGGGCCAGCACGATGCTTATGCTTTCATTGGCAAAGGGTTATAGAATCCTCCAAAGGAAAGTGTGATAATAAACTTAATGATAATACGTAACTAGTTTAGAATGAGTAGAGATACTCGTTAGCAATAGATAGGCACTTTATCGATAGGTAAAATTTTAGGCAAAAGATGCACACCTAAAAACCACGGGGATATTGGAGATTCTGACCTTGTTTTTGTAAGTCCGAATACGATGCTCCTGATCAGATTCAAGATGACGATTATTAGATACATTTGGGAAGAAGGAAGCGAATGAACATGTTAGAATATAAATATATACATATATATATATATATATTCCATTCCGACGATCACTAAAGCTAACTTGAACCTATGAGCAAAATCGACCAGTTCAACGGGCTGCCACATGATGACGAAAATATTTCTGTCTGATTCGATCAAAGAAATCCACCCCTTAACTCATTTGCAGGGTAGACACAAACTAGCAAGCCTCTCTGATTGTTGCACCGATATCGGTAGTTCCTTCGCCACTTAAAGTACACTCAAGCTATTTTCAGTACTAAAATGTAACGTAAGTAGATGCATATCTATACAGTTATGCTGGCCACACTTTACGTTTTTTTGACGCTTGATCATTTTCTTCTCACTTCAGCATATTCTTCAATTGCGTTTAAAAGTTTTCCCTTTAGTAGCTAACGGCTACTACTGCTGTAATCATTACTCGTTCTAAGCTTATCTATAGACAAGTAAGATGCAGGCTTTCGTTCCTTTGAGAAGTGGGGTTTTCCATAACGTCAGCTTTATTGGTCCTTTTTTTTTTTTTTTTTTTTATTAACAAAACCCTTTACCATTTTGGGAAGCGCATTTTATCGCTGCGCATTAGCACCAACATTACCCAACGTAGAATTACAGCAGATTAATAAGCCACTGTAACTAATTGATGCTAAATGGAAGGCGTTTATAGAAATAGAACGTTTACAAAAGCATTTAAAAAATCGAATCTTAGAGACATATGTATTGCTCCATTTGTCATCCTATTTGGCAAAAATACTTGGCAAATAATGTAGCTTCACGGGGTGTTTTTTTTTTTTATTTGATTTCCATCTTATATTTTTCAACAGACTCGGACATGTTTAACCCGAATTGAAATATAATGTATTTTGATAACAATGCCAAAGCCACAGAGCACTAGACGCATTCGAAAACCCCTGAAATGCGCAAATTTTTGATTTTGCTTTTTGTAATATCAGCTCAGCCGGCCTATAAAAAGAAAGACGAAAAATACCCGCCACTGTACTGCTTCAGGCACCATTATTTCAGATCTCACTGTAATCATTTGAAAAATTCGGCCGCTGTTAACTCTGTATATTACAAGCCTGTCTGCTAAGAAATTATTTTATATCTGGAAAACTATGGAAAATAGTAATTTACAATTGATAACAGGTATTCGTTTTTCATAGATAGCTAGTTTAAATTGGTCTGAGAGATTGCATACTTTAAATTTATGTATATTTTCTTTGGTCCAATTGTTTCACATCAGAGTAATTGTTCAGTCGCTGGTTTGATAGCTCTACGACTAAGTAGTCGGCCCCTAATCGACCGAACAATTCGGGCTACTTTAGATATAAATGAGAAAATAACTTAAAATAAACTTTATTAATTATGTATTCATCATAGAATGATGAAGCCTTAATTTCTTCATAACATTTCTTTATAAACAACATTCACAGGAAGGACAGTTCAAGGTAGATGTTCATCTATATTATTAGTAAGTACTACAAAACTGTGCGTTCGGAGTCTACACGCTACAAATTCTGTATCGTTTTTAACTAGTCAGTATAGTCTTTGAAACATAGTCCAACGTCATTCTCAGCGTTAAAAACAAGCAACACTTTTGCGTCTATTACACTCGACGTAGCTTTTATCGCAGAAAGCTGCTGGTGGCGTTTGAATTTAGCAAAAATAAAAATCGACTCGTTCAAGGCCAAACTACCCATAAATCCACCTATATAATGCGGGCATTTAAAAGGCCAACAAGATGCCTGCTTATTATCATATATATATATTTAATTATCTCTACAATGAGGTTTCATCTCTATCTTTCCCCGTATCCAATAGAGCGATGCCGCTCAGTTTATTTTTAATAAAATTATCATAAATCACATAACATTCAACGGTGTATCAGATATAAGCTTAAGCAGTAGTTCATATCCACTGAGGAATTTTTGTACCAGCTAGCACATGGCGGCGTCCCTGTGAACGCGTCTGTGTGGACGCGCCTGTTGGGCAAAGCGTTGCAGGTATTGATTTTTTTTTTTATCCCATAGACTAGTAAACGTTCCATCCACTAAATTTCAAGCTAAAGGCTAGTCGTCTATAGCACTGACTAACGGCAATAAAAACGGAAATATATACGACCAGAAGCTGAGTGTCCCATTGTAAACTCATGTTAGTCGAACGCTGTAACAGAGAATAAGGCCAGATAAGATTATAACTATTATTTAAATTGGAATAAGTGTTTGCCTCATTATCCAATACAGGTTATAAGCGAGCCAAAACGACCTTAATGCAGCGGATAAAAAAGCTTAAGGTAATTTCTTAGATAGATTTAACGGGACGTCACTGTTGCGTGTTAGATAACCTATTTTGCATATGTGTACGTGTAATGTCTTTTGATTTTTGGTTTATGGTATGAATTATATGTTGTGGTGTGTGTACAGGCACTATCCGTTCTGCGCTACAACAGAATATAGGTTCGATGAAAACACGAGCGTACATTCGCTAACGAAGTCCCCTAACGCTTTTGAGAAGGGATTGCGTTTTGTAACAGCCAGCTTTACCCTGGCCGCCTAGCTTTTTGTACCGAAGTAGTTCAAAGGTGCCTGATAGCTCAGAAACAAGCACCTTAGTCTCGTTAGGTGCGATGGCATCGAAGCCTGCGACGACACACCATCGAAAAACGTTTTCAATTTCGCACCATCGTCACCCGTTGTCTTCCCTTTTTACTTGGGTTTTTCAAACACCTTTGGTGATTAGGGAGGCAAGCAGAAAAGATTCCGAGTTCTCATAGAATGGCTCGCGAGCACAAAGCTCACTATCCATCCTCGTGCTAGCAAAAGTGTTCGAAGCACGGTAGCAATGGGGGCTGCTCGATCGATGGGGAAATAGCGTGGGCCAAACTGTGAATCGGATCACGGTCTGAACTCTAGCTCAGATCAATAGCATTTCTAGGATTGACCGTCACAAGGAGGACTTAGTCAAGGTCAAGGATATATATTTAACTAGGTGCGAAATATATGTAATATGGTTTTCAGACCAACAACATATTTGATTTGGGTAAACGTGGTAACTGAACGACCGTCGGACGCATCCGAATGTATTGCTATCCCTGCTGCAAACGCTAAAACCTAGATACTGCCGAACACAAAAACCTTTCAAGTAACAGATACCGAAACGCTCGAAGTGTTTCCCGCGTTGCCCTTTATAGCCTCGTTAAGTGGTAACGCTTCAAAAACGTTTTCTCCCATGGAAAGCCCGAAGTCAAACCAATGTGTTAGACGAACGGAAGCTTGTATCGTGCGAGAAAGGTTTGAATATCCCTTTTGGGCCCGGTTGACTCTTCATTCCGGCTTGTCCTGGATGTGGGGATTTCGCCGTTAGCTAACACGCAACCAGGAGTTAGCAGGACAATGTGTAGGACGCATCTTTCGCGAGCATCTGCCGGCGTCACTCCTGCCCGTTCTCGTCAGTTCACGCAGAAGCGTTTCGCGATACTTTTCCAACTGCGCGCCTCACTGTTTGTATCTATATGTATATGTTAAATGTCATCGGAAATCAAAGCGGATAATTATTTTTGAAATCTGATGATCAGGAATGACTGTTCCGAATCGGTAAAGTTAACGTCCATGTAGGAGAAACATATTGTAACTTGTATTTGTCCTTAAAATAAGCAAGGTACCTAACTTTCCGCTTAGGACAGTGAGACTCATTTGACACTTTAAAATGGATATTATTGTTAATGCATATGGGATCAGTGGTAATTGTCACCAAGTAATAGATAGGGGACCTTTAACTACATGTTTATCAGAAAAGTTCATTTGATAAACTGACAGGAAAACATCTCTTTTTGTTTATTAAAGACACTATATGTGATATAAAATTTTCTCAACGACAGCCGTGATCTTCTGAGCATTATGCGACCAGCTACATATTTTTCTATCACTAAAGGTAGGCAAGGCCTTACTTATCTAATGGTTCCTATACGCCAATATTCTAAAATATGCACCAGAATCGTGCGGTATCTATGTTATGATTGATGCTTTATTTTGTGAACTAAAACACGTAGAATTAACCAGAACCGCTCGGAGGCGTATCATATGAGCTGCATGCAGTTGTCCTTCAACTCGTCGTGCACGGTGCGCAATACTTTATAAATACTACCATTACATAATGTTTCCTTATCAGTAACAACGGTCTAGGTTGATCGCCTGTCGACCAGTGTACTTGGATTCATCGATTGCTGAGAAGTTGTTAGTTTTCTTCTCCGTCAGCTTCTGATATTCCATAGAATGACACCTCATCTTAACGAACCTATCGAACCCCTACATTACCGATTACACGAGGAACGTATTTTGTTATTGAACTGTCGCAATGTGCTTACGCCGGCAGGTTACTAGTAGTAGAGAAGGGACTGATGAAAGCGGCTTCATGGACATTAGAGTTTTATCTGACTGAAGTCTTCTTACAAAGTAGGATACTATGGAAATACTAGAAGATACAAAAACGATGAGGTGAAAAAGGTATGATTCGTTATGGCGAAATACAACCTATATTGTGTATACAACCTATATATATATATATATATGTATATATATAAGCTAAATATGAATCACTCAAAGGGACCAGTAGAGGGAGTTAAACAGGATAAAACGATGAGAAAAAAAATATTGTGCGTAGGACCCTTTCACCTCCTCACACGCCGTTTTCGTTTAATATTTCTCTATAGAGTTTTGTAAATCAACGAAGTTTTTTTTCGAAATTCTGATGCAGCTGTATCAGTGTCATGGGATGAACATCATGATAACAACTAAAAAAGCTAAATACTTGTCTGCTTACGTGATCTACTTCCCAAGCGCACACCAATGTAAGATAAAAGGTTGTCATTTTCACTTTTATCGCAACGTATCGCAGTATAGTTCGAGAGCAGGATGAGCGGTGTCCTACGTTGCTAAATCCTTAACCATCGCAGCAAATTTTGCTCGATAGCAAACCAAATCTGTGGATTGATTTTGAATGAACAGAATAGACAGACCAGAGGAAAAAAAACTGCTTCAGGGGACCGCATATCCGTTTACCATAGAGCGTGAGCCTTGGGCTCCCTCGACTTGGTGCACTTCTGAACGTGTGCGATCTTGACAGGGTCGTACGCCTCCGCAATATCTACGATTTAATAAGGGAATCTATTTTGCATATGGCTATTAATATTCATGTATGTGTTACCCTTAAATCTATTCTGTAGATATGTACACGAACCCTTATTGAACCTTCCTAAGGCACATGACTGTTGTTTGTCTATGGTTGACTGATGATACGTCATTAGTAATATTATGCATTTAGGCGTTATTGAAAATCATCTTCTTTGCCACTAGATCGTGTCCTGCTCAGTCGTCACATATTTGTTGTCCCATATGACTGCATAACTATAAGCTTAGGCCTTCCACTGGAATTTATATCACCTGGATGTAGGAACGCTTCCACAGATAACAAAACTGGTTTCCTATTATTTCATACAACGATAATACATTTGCTGGCTTGTAGTAACTTTGGTACCATCGACTGGCCTTTGCGATCGACCGATCTCAACCACTATTCGCAATTACGAATTTAGTATAATGATTAGTCAAGGGGAAAATAATAGTGATAACTTGTACTGGAATAGTGAAAGATCGGCTACTGGTTATAATGCCGCCTTGGTGTCCTGTTAGATACTAAGGGATTAATAGGTCATACGAACTCTGAATCTTTCAACGATTTGTTGCTATACACTCCTACAGTCTCGCTAAGACTATCTTAGTCGGCCATATTTCTTTGCAGAGTTGGCTCGTATCTCTTTGCTAAATATGCTCGTACGTGGTCGTGTACGTAACCAATGTTGCAATAGGGTTAGTACGTAGAAAAGGGTTCGCCTATCAGCAGTCCAGGAAGCCGAAGAATACAAGTAGCGTGGTAGGGTATGATAAGCTGTCGCTATGGCTACACCAAGAGAACCTGTTCCGCGTTTATATTCATAAAAGCTGATCAACTATTAACAGAGTGCTATAATGCCCTGCGTAATAAACGATGTAGGTCGTATCAACAGTGCAGGGGGGATTGTATATCTAAGTCAATAGTGGAATCATATATGATAAGCCTCGTATGCTTCGAAGTTGCATGCAACAGGAGGGACTGCATCGTGTCTCGCACGTAATCATATGCAAGTTGCTCGAGACGTCTGCTCTTTTTAGTTGGTATCAAGTATATATCTAGAATTTATTATTAATTCACTACGATTTACAGATAAAAATCGAAGGCAAAGTCTGGAGGATAAAGTTCCAGAATTTCAATTATATGTTTCGTTTCATTGTAACCTTCATTCATGTATTTGGAAAACTTCATTCAAAACTTCAACAGCTGAACGTACCATTAAAGGGTGGTTATCTTTCTGTACGGTTCTATAGATTTGAGGTTGATGAGGCCATAGGTAACGAGCGAGAAACATCGATAATTAGTAGACCTGCAAAGGCAGATCCACATTATTGTGATGATTGAACGCAATGAGACTTTGATAACACAACGACGTATGCAAAATATTTCCGGAACCAATGTTATTACCCTATAGCAAAAATAACCATTGCCGATTCGGTGTGCAATGCTTAAATAGTGGAGAATTATCCCATCGTAATTACTGTATTTTGAATTCAGCATACCGTAGCAAAACTTGCCCCCATATGTAATACTTCCCGCTCTCTATGCATTACGTCAAGTCTATGGTGTAACTATGGAACTGCCATGTCTATCGAAGACAGCAACTAAAAATACGCCTTCATTTGTCAACAAACAAAATCAGAAGTACTTAATGACCTTCATTTTGTAGGTAGATTGCGTGTCTGTTACGTAAAATCTATACGAATTTGTTTCAGTCCACCCGCCTACGATCCAAGCTAATAGGATAGGTGTCTAATAAGTCGTTCTTGGTCGTTTCAAGACTGAACCAGAGCTCAGCGGGACCAGCAGGAAGGCGATGGGAAGGTGATGGATGCTCCCTATTTTAGTTTACTTCAGCTGCCTGCTATAGTGGCCTGACTAGCCATGGACGATCCGGTGTTTTAGGAAAAAGCGCGAGGGTACTATTATCCAAAATGCTTTATAGCTCGAAGACGTTTTTTGGCGATCGTCACCCAATTACTGTCACGCTAAATGTTGAGCTGCGGGGGGAAACGAGCCGTAAACGCTAAGATGGCTTTCATAAGGTTCTCTTCTCGCCTTTACGCGCTAGCGTGTTCTTTCATCTCGTAGAAGCGGAGTTTGTGCAGCGGGCCCTCATATTGGCATAGGTCCTCGTCCGCTCGACAAGTCCTTGGCCTCTGTTTTCGTGTGAGCACGATGATTGCCGGATGTCTTAAGGTACTTTTTAGCAGCAATAGTAGCTTCTTCTTCACTAAGGATCGTTGGTCGCGATCATTCTTGCGTTATCAGTGAACCGCTGTTGGTCGCTTTTGACGCAAAGTTACGCTAAGGACAGCTTGAACCTTGGCGCTATCAGCACTTTCTTTACGGGTTTATGCATTCGTATTAAGGTGTGTCTCACAAATGTACCTTTAAATTAAAGAAAAAAATAGGAACGTTTTATGGACAGGTTGCTGCATAAGTCATAAAACCACAACTCACATTTTATAAAGGCTAATTAACGGCAAGGTAAAAATTGGCTGTTGTGATAGCATGTCGTAACAGTGTTCGACACCATAATTCTTATGGCCTTCTTATGCTGTGTTATATAAGAGCTTCTCAATGAGTGAATAAACACTATCTATAATTGCCGAATACACAACAAAAGGTCGATTGTGAATATACTTTCAAAAAGTGTGACTTGAAGTTTGGTATGATGCATTATTCTAGAGCTCAGATATTGCACAATGCTTCGTCATCGGTTGCCGAAGAACTTTCAACATAATCGCAGCGCCAGTTGCAGGCCCAAATATCTTCTTAGCGACTCTAAATGAATAAAACTGCGTCCATACTGAAAGCCAATACGCAGAAGTCCTCTAATGACGGGAAATCAGTCAGCGTTTCTACCCCCTATTATCTTTAAACTTATGAGAAGTGTCTTCGGTAACTGTTCAGCATCCTATAGAGTAAAATCCTCGAGCAAATCAGTACGGCGCGACTGTATAACATGGATCAGTAAGCACTAACGTCGTGCCCTCAAACAACTCGACTGTTGGTCAACGCGAAAGTACGCAAACTTCTACAGGGCCTCGTTCTGCCAGGCCTCTTTGTTACGATGTCTGTAATTGCGTACAGAAAGTTTGTCTTGGCTCACGGACCTGCTGAAGGGACAAGACTCAGTCGTATCAAAAATGATTTCCGTGCTTCTATTTCCTACCTTTTATGCTATAGCTATTTCAATAAAAGTTGTATGGTCATTTTCTATATACGGTAGCTTATCATGAAGACTGACTAGACAGTATGTCTATAAAAATACCTAAAAAATAGAGAAAAATGTAGAAGTGTTCCAAGCAAATCAGTAATGAGTAATTTGAATTATTGGAATTTGTTGACCAGCAATAAATAATTTGGGAAAGCTTCATTTCACTTGACCATCTTGGCAGCAAAATGCAGGTAAGCCTGTCTAGCTTCTTTATTAAAAGCTATTGATATAATGTCGAAATTTACAACCGTTATTTTGTTTTATTTGATAGTACGCCCCAAGTCTCGTTGAGTACAAGCTCTGTTCTTATACATCGGGTCTCTACAACGTATAATAAATATTTTTGAAACTCTGTGTCTGTATAACCTATTTTTTTTTTTTGACATTTAGTCCTTCTTCTGCAAGCGCATGCTTCACTTGGGTACTACCTAGTTGTGACCTAAGTACATATATGGCGACCAAATTAATTGAGTAATTAATGTCTGAACAAAAATGATGGGGCTACTGTTTCGTGAAACTACGAGTAAATTCAAGCGCAAATATTCTTAAGGTGAAGTTAGTAAACAGTAGGTCAGCAGAAGAGTTTACAAGAGAATGATCTAACTAACTTCTTCTCACTAGTGTACTCCAGTTCCTCATTAAGTTGGCAACTGCCTGAACCGAAGTCGGGGATTTTACGATCAACTTGTCAGACAGCGATGTACGTCCAAATATAGTAGTCACCGTTTTCTAGCAAAGGTACGCCATGTGCCCTTTGGTAATTAAGATTTAGATCCCGCGGCAACGAATAGACGGATCTTCAGGCAAGCTAATTATTACACCAGCCAAAAAAAAAGCATCTACTTCTCTAATCCATTGGTTATATGTAAACTTTTATAGCTAAGTATCATTATCGCCAGGGGGTAAATGATCCCACCTTAGTAGGACAGAAAACGTGCTCGGGGCAATCACAAGTTTATTCGGGCAATTAGCAAGCTCTAATTGATCATATGGACCGGACAAGCTTTCATTCTCGCGTCCATGTATGTCTGGCTTGATAATACGGCCTAAATGATATTGAACGCTAATACGGTTTAGCAATATAGCATAATTAATAGGGACATTCTTTCTGTCATCGAACTGCGTCGAAATTATCACGGTGACGTTTGTAGATATATGTGCTTTATACCGACTTAAATATATATATATATATGGGAAATACGCATTAAGATCATGTTGATGATTAGCCCCGGCATAAAGTTCATCTTCACTAAACTAAAATCACTAACCTATCAGTGTTACCTACTATGAAGAACGTAAAGCAGAAAAAAATTGGTCAAACATAGATGAGAAAACGTCAGAAAAACAAAGACGGGCAAATTGAAACATATTTTAGAAATACACACTCTGCAAAAAAAGAATAGGGTAATTCTTAACGAGACTGAATGAGCTTTATTATCCTTTTGTTGAGTTACTAATTGATGAAAATATTATATATATATATATATATATATGATAAAAACGTTGATTTGGATTGAGTTTGTGAACTAGCTAATAAAATAAGTTATCCCATATCACTTAACATAGAGCTTTGAAGCTTGAAAGCACTTTTTGTTAAACCTACTTATATTAGTAATATTTGAAAAAAAAAATGCATAAACGCTATTACTCGAACCTAATAAGCTAGGACCGTGTGTAGGGACGGCCTTTGCTTTCTTTGGAATGTACTGGAGATCTAAAGCTGAAGAAAGTACGCTGACTCTTGAAACTGAATCGGATAAAGAAGCGGCATTTCATGCTTATTTCCAGTTTTCCAAAGAACGAACCGTAAATGAACTAACCTCTGACTCGGTCCTATGTGTATGATTCATTTGTCAGACCCGCGTAACTGGAAAATGTGAAGTAGCAGCCTTAAAAGCCACTTTCATCGATATAGCATTGTAATTCATTTTAGGCTCGTACCTTTTTCAGGAAAAAACACATGACGGAGCTATTCATTTAAGCCGTTACCAACTAGTACCCAAACGAACTTGTTTTCCCTTAAATATGTAATCAGGCAAACTTAGCAATAATTGTGTTTGCTAATTCTGACGATTCTCAAAAGCATGCCTGTGTAAAACAATAATGTTTGCCATATAGGGTACAGCCTGTCTAAAGCTGTGGTGTTACCTAGATCTCTTGAAATAATTATCACTTTTATTTTTTTTATACTTAATAATATTATATTGTTCACATGAATGTTATTAACTCAAACTAGCTTTCTTCTGTTAACCCACTTTAGCTAAAGCCCTATGGCGAGCAAATTCTCGAAAGGTTGATTCCGAAAACAATCGGAAAGAAAATCTAACGCTAAAAAAGCACAAACTAGTGCACAGCGTTTTCCTTGATCATCTAGTAGAAAAGACTCATGCACAGTTTTTTTTAAACTTCCATATTTAGCATCATTACACGAAAGGATTTTTCTCTCTCTCTCTCTCTCTCATACACACATACAAATAGCGTTATTTATCCTTATATGTATATATCTCTATTCAAGTGCCTTTTTATGTATTACCTTATATTTGCAATGAAATCAATGTGATGGTTCGTGTAGAAATTTTTTTTTGTCAATAGTTGCATAGTCAATATTTAGCTGTTCTCGCTACATCATCCCGATGTCGGAATTGCATTTCTAATAAAACGACTCACCCAATAATTATAATTTCGCTTTATTCATAATTCAAAATAAGTTTAAACAAACATTTTAGCTTTATAGAAGCGTTTCCTATATGGTAAAATATTACTATGTTTACGCTACCAGACATAGTTTAGCTAATATAGGTGAAATATAAGCGTACTTGTATTACAAGTCGTACGACGTAATCAAAATGTCCCGATATAGGCTTTTACTTAATCTCCATTATGTCTAAACGTTTGGGTAATCATGCTCTCGTTTCTTTGTATTTGTGCACTGTTATAGTATGCCCGTTCTACATATAAAAGTACGTAGCTATGGCAGGAAGCGATTACGTAAACGACTCCGTTTAGACAAATTGCAGTTACAAATAACTGGATGTGATTGTAAGTCGGCAAGTCTGATACAACAAACATGAACAAATAGCTACCCCGATTCAAAAGCCTTTCTATTTACGCATGAAAAAATAGGCCATGACTGAAGTGGGGGTTATTTTCGGAACTTTCGTTCATAGCTAGACGCCAATAATATCTCCGATAACAGTGTAGTGCAAACTCAGAGTCAGCAACGGAAATAGTATATAGAGCGACAGGTCCGCGACATGTGGCAAACATCAAGGGCCTATAAAAATAGCAACTTTTTACTCGTTCAGGACAGGACATAGAAGAGAGGGAATATTTGAACAACTTTTTATGGTGGGCCTTGCCAGATGCCGTCCGCTTCGTTAATATGGAGGTTAGCTTCCCGTCGTATGAACGGCTGAGTAGTATCGCGTTCCATATTGGTTACGAACCCCAACTGCAATAGTAGACCGTCTCACAGAAATGTTCTGTTCACGGAAAAATCTTCTGAAAAAAAAAAGTAAATAAGAAGAAGAGGAGGAAAAATCACTTTGAAATGCCGATATTCAATTATTGTTCAGCCACAGTCGAGCCTTGTCAGCCACATGAGGCCAAATGAAGGCCGATTACCATTTGTAATTTTCATTAGTGAATATCATAGACGTTCAAAATGCTTCACCTGTTGGCTGTGTGTTAACCATTCGAGGCATCGCATACCCATCTTTCATGATATCGCTTAGACTGCTAGCCTATCAAGTACAACTCAATTTTACTCTGTTGCTATACATTGAAAAATTTACTTTAATCTAGGAGGCTTATGTTACGCAACATTATCAATATTCGCGTAGGCGTACTATTATTCAAACCCTCCTATTAAGCTACTTACTTTACCGTTTACGGCGATATATAGAAATGTACAAGCAGATACTTTGCAGGAACGAAGGCACACTTGATTGCCATCCAGTCTAACAGCTGTGATGAACCTACGCAAACAGCGCCGAGATCTGACATGCACATATAACAATTTCGAACACACCCCTGCAAGTTCATAAGGCGCATGTAAAGGGAGCTGTCGGCATTCCGAAAGAGCTGCCATATTGCCAGCTACTCCAAGACGATAATACACAAAGCCAATCAGCCAGTCCCTGCGCGAGTGTTTGCCACGCTCATCTGTTTGTCAGTAGTGTTAATAGTGATGACGATGCGGGTGCCGAACGCATACTCCCACAGCTCTTCACTGATGTGCTGCACCCAACGTATAACAAAATACGTAGATTGATGCCACAAAGCAAACACAAAAAACACAGGCAGAACAAAGGCCTCGTTCACGGAACACGACGCTTCACTTTTTTCTTCGGTGTGGATGAGTCCCATTGCGGTAGAGGGTCGAAGTCCAGAACTGGCGTTTCCCTTCGTGTCCGCGCTGGCTTTCTCAGCCAGTCGAGGCAATTCATTTCTGTTATCTTAGGAGATACGCAAGGGAAGGACGCCGAAAGGAAATTGGGGCTTTGTCGAATGTAATGCTAGTACAGGATGGCAACCAGTTGACAAGGTTCCAATCTGCACATTGTCATGCGCTGCACTTGTTAAACGGATAGCGATGTTTCTCATCAGAGCAGTGATATATACAAATGCGCACAAATATACTTTGAGTTCTATGGAACTATGGCAACGTTTTCTCCAGTCGTTTGTTGACTGTTTACTATATTGCATGAAACGTTGTCAACAAAGAGGCACATCGCTATCTCACACGACTATCGGGTCGGTTCTCGGTGTTGTCGCTCGCGAATGGCTTTTCATCCTTTCGCGCGTCTTCAGACCATTTTTCGTTCGTGGCACAAACGATCTTTGCTGCACCGGGGACGACCGGGGGCGAAAGGATTCTGCTAATTGTTGAACAACTATCTATACAATAATAACCTGGCTTAGACGTTTCTACGAAGTCGTCCGTCCGTGTTAAAAGCACTGCCATCAAGCTCGTATCACTTAGGCTAAGATTTTCTGCTGACTTGGAATATGGCGAAGAAATAAACGATTAATAACTAGGCCGAACATAGCTAATGAGTTAACGAAACACCAGGGAGCACTTTCTCTAAAACGGCACTTACAGACATTTGTTTGGCTTGTGGTTTTGCCCAAAAGTCAAAATGTATATGATTCACTATTTAGAGTGAAAACAACTGGGCTACAAAAGGAAGACAACAGGAAAACTAATATTTGCCCCTATAGATTATTGTGAAAATCGAAGAAGCGTTTCTATCTTTTAACTATTTTATATATATATATATATATATATATATATATATATATTTTTTTTTTTTTTTTAAATATTTGGACGCTTATGTGGTACACGAAAATGGTGGAACAGTGCGCTTACGAGCAATACATTTCGTTACTGGATAAACGAGTAAGTTATGGGAATTCCTCGTTGACATTTAAGCCTGACAACATTGTTTCGAATTCCGCGAGAACGGCGTCGCTGCGCTTGTTGACAAATTCAAGTTATCTGAGTCGCTTATAGCTAAGGCGGGTCTAAATAAGCAGGTTTGTTTGTGTATTGTGCCCAGCTGTTAGATAATCTAGCTTTTCAAAATAGGCTTTGTATACCCTTGCATATTCAATTACTGCATTAACAACTGATCGAGAAATTGAATCATCAACCGAGGCGCGCAATTTTCTTTACTCAACGATAATCGCGTCGTCTCGTGGCAACGTGTTAACGAACGCCAACTGAAAAACGTTTCGAAAGAGGAGTGAAAAATGGTCATGTGGCCTTGTAAACGCCGACTTGCTATATCAGCTATAGCCGAAGGTGGTTTGGTCATAGAAATAGGTTCGTTGTCAATCTGTTCCTAAATGGCCGATGTATGTCGATAGGATCTTGAGTAAGCAGGACCTTTTTTTTGTGTCGAAATGTCATACCTCTGTAATACGACTCCTAGCATTCTATCCTCATTTAGTGTGCTTGATCGCAAATATAGTTTCAACATCGATTATATACAAGACGAATTCATGTTAACCGGCTGGATGTTTCTACAAAAGAAGCAATTCAGATAGATATTCCAGCGATACTAAGTGCATGAGTGAAACTGCAGTTCGATAGTGTTCCTTGATTGATTCGACACATAAAGGCCTTTTGATAGATAGTTGACCCGCTAGAACAAAGCTATTGAGGAAAGGCGATCATGCAGGACGGTCCAGGTGTCCTGGGCGTTACAATACGGAATCGAGTCAGATCTTGCTCTAATAGGTGACAAAGTCCTTCGGAAATATTGGTAATGAACCAGCTGGCTAGCGATGATGAGGCGCGCTAGACCGTTGACTTCGACGGCGAGATGGTACTTCCAGCTTAGACCCACTTGCATTATCGCCGATTTGACATTAAGTATAGCTCGCTATAGGCTGCCGTTTGGCGTCGTTCTCGCTTGCGCAGTGCTCACCGAATTTACAAGCTGATTTTCACCGATCGAGCGCATGATGCCAGACGCGGACGACGTCGATATGGGGTACGCATCTTTATCCTGAAGTGACGCTATTTTGCCGAATGGCACGTGGGAACTAATAGAAAAGAATGACGTGCGTTTCAGAGAGGAATATATCTGAGACATTATAGTTCGTTACGTGACTTTCTGTGCAACCATTTGTACGGCTTCGACTATGTGTTTCAAATACTAGTGTCCTTGCCGTTGGTGTCCGTATAGTACTATTGATCAATATTGGCTGGGATCGAAACAGTACCACCTTCTATATTTCCCTGGATGAAAAAGATAGGTCACGCTCGCGTTATCAATAATAGTACAGTTGATTAGATGAAGCAGCTTTTGTTCGGCATATCTTCGCGGCATAACTTTGTTGATCGAGCGAAACCGCCGATCAGCAACTGTGACGCTTTCCGTAGAGGTCTTTTACAAATAGCTCACTTGAGATGAATCATTTCCTGGAATAGTACCGTCCATAAGTTAAATAGATCAGTCTGCAAATATGTTGTGCCAATTCGACCTATCTTGTCGGACGCCATGCAGCGAGTAAATGAATATTCTACGGGATGTGCAGGAAGTATTCGCAGTTCGACGATCAGTGGGTAACGTTATGGCATCATTTCAGGTACGTCTTAAATAGAGCCTGGAATAGGTAAAATGCGTGTATATCTACTAACGTCAGTTGTAACGCACGACTATTCATGAAGGACAATAATGCACACGATGCAACCCCCAGACAGGCTGGGGGTTGCATCGTGTGCAGGGGACGTTTAGTTTTTCAAATCCACGATTAAAATAATTCATTACGGTCTTATGCTAGTTTTAACCCTTTCCTGCTTGTAAAATAAAGTTTCGAATTTTACCATGTAAGTACTCCAGATGGGTGACCCAGGCGTGAAACAAGTGTATCCTCGGTTCAGACTCAGGACTCGTACATTTCCAAAATCAGTAGTTGTACATGTTACCCACCTAAAAATCACAGCTACCTAGTCTTTGTAGTTTGCTAGGATCAATTGTTTTTAGTGGATTATTATGTGATAAGCGTCACCATAGTCACAATCAGCATCGTGCGCGTCGTCCAACCGGCCGACCCGTTTTCTATTAACCAGCGATGTGTTTAGCGTAACATATCTATGTCACAACTTGGCTTTGCATGAAGCTGATCTTGTCTACCTCATGGGAATTTCTTAAGAGCGGAAAAGTTCGTAAAATCACCGAAAAGCTGAGGGCCCTTGACCCCGCGTCTAAGTCCGAGTGTCGATAGCAGTTTACGCGATTAGCTGTAGCTTTCTAATGTTGTACGCCTAACAGCACGAACTGTATCGTGTGCTGTCAGCTTCTCTGCACCACCAAACGTCCTTCTACAGGCAGAACTAGCAGAGTTGTTTCTTTCGAAGCCTATTTCTAAAATCGATCTTCGACTATCTGGTACTCGATGCTGTTTTCCCGAAACCTGTCAAATGTTCGTTCTACGTATATGGCGTTGGGGGTAATGAGGAAGATGCCAATGTCCTATACCTTTTGGCAACGAATGCTCAATACCAAAATCTATTTATTGCCATAAGTGTACTATGCACAGACGGTGTTAGCCTCCATCGTTCAGATAATATTTGTGGTACACGTTTTACTATATTGGCGATTTCGGCACTTCCGGCCTCATCTTATCGAAGGCGAATTGGGCATCCGTAACGGATCGAGCTCTATTTTCAGTCGCGGAAATTGGCTCATACTCGGGTCTGCTCAGGACAATCCGGATGATTTCCTATTGTTCGAGGTGTAGATATTGGCCTTCAAGTATCAGATCGTTTAGATATCGATCGAGTTGCCTACCTGTTGAGCTTTAGATGCTTTCAGTCGGAGACAAAACGAGCAGCTCAAGAAAACCCTGTACATTTACGCTGGTGACGGATCATTCAGATATCAGCATTCGTCGTAAATAGCACGTTAGTAAAAATATCTCAACAAAAAAATTATTAAGGCGACGCATATTTTTCTGCGTGGAGTGCAAATAAACGAGAACGTCAGCTATGCTTATGAGAGTAACTTTTCTAACGTAAAGCTTATCAAACGCTTAACATCTAAGGATAAATAGAATACGTTCAATTCTGCTAGTTGAAGCCAAATTTCAACACAGTAGTGCTTACAACTACTTGAGGCCGCAGTACAATCGCGTACGTCGTAGACCCTGCAACACAATAAAAGTCGCCATATTCCATCTTTTGCATTTAAAACGTTGCGAAAAAACTGCTATTTTCATATGCCTCCGCGAGCACTCTTATAGCAAAAGCGAGCTTTCATGTTGAAACTTTTGAAAACAGAAGATAGACAATTGAAGGAATATATTTTAGGGCACGTGCCCTCATGGGCATCGTCAGATTTAAAATCTCTACAGGTACCCACGTCACGTTGTAAAGCCTACGCAGCTGTTGTTAGTTTGACGTTCGCCTGTTTGCGTATATCTGTCCGGTTATATCGAATACTCAATACGAATGACTTTCTTAATGACAATGGCAGGGAGAGAAATTCAGCTTTGATGCGTAAGAATCTCTTCTACGTTTTAATCCTCCATGTCAGATATTAGATCGACACAAATTAGCTGATATTCGACTGGCCAGAAATCGTTAGCATAGGAAAGCTCGACCTAAGCTTCGTTCTTCTGAAAAAAATTCTCGGACAATCGTACGGCTATAAATTATCTAAAAAAATGGCGCGTTGTAGCCATACAAATTTCTACATTCATGTAGCAGACATATAACGGTACTCCATCTAAATAGATATATCATTTCGATCTGCCTGCCCTCTGGAACTAATATATATGTATGTGTGTGTGTGTGTGTGTGTGTGTGTGTGTGTGTGTGTGTGTGTGTGTGTGTGTGTGTGTGTGTGTGTGTGTGTGTGTGTGTGTGTGTGTGTGTGTGTGTGTGTGTGTGTGTGTGTGTGTGTGTGTGTGTGTGTGTGTGTGTGTGTGTGTGTGTGTGTGTGTGTGGATATCCTTTTCTAAACCTTGATTTTCCATTTAAACCGTTAGCAAATGTCAGAAGTTCCTAATTCGAACTTTCGCTTTTTTGCCAGCTGGTAACTAGTGCGATAGCTTGCGTTTGACCGTTGCGCGGTGTAAACTTATGAAAATTTCAGCGCAGCCTCAAAAAGAGGCCATCGAAAATATTAAGCCCGGAAACACTATGTACGTTTAGTCATAGATTATTTTTACTACATCAATATAAAACGTGTAGATAAAGTATAAATACGGTTATAGAAAATTTATTATAGTACTTTAATTAGCATGTCCTATTTGTTTTTTTCTCTGCAATTATTCTATATGTATATATAATTGTAAAGCATGAGATGAAATCGATTCACATTGATCGAAGGAACAATTTGTAGTTTTGTATATTTTCGCAACGAAGTGAAGCATACGACGGGTTCCTTCGCAGAAGAAATAAACATCAATAAATCCATTATGGGAGTACTGTGAAAGTCGGTGAAAGTTCAGCCGTACTTTTTATTTCGATCATAATGTTTACGTAGGTTACAACCAGTTGCCGGAAGCAAATAGCTATAGCGGACCGTAGCGATTAGTTTCTAAGCGCTGGCAAGACACACGTCTAGCTTTTTTTTTCTCGTAACCCTGTCTCAGTAACGTCGTAAAGCCTTCAAACACTGTTATTTGATCTTCAGACCGGGAAGACATACTTTGTGATGTACGATATCTGACATCTAATCACTCGAAGAAGAGGTTCAATCTTGAGCCACGTTTATGTGTGACTTGTACGAGATCAATAATCCGATGAAACCCGAGGGATTAGCTATTTATCTTTTAGATACCACGGAAGAAGCCGTCGGACGCGTCCATGCATGTATATTGCAAGCGTGAGGATTGAACAAAGCTATCTTCAAATTTAAGCATCACTCAAATTATTGAGGTACAGTGAGAATTCGGCTGGGCTTTTTTCAACGGTAGTTGGATCAGCTCACACTTTATCTGACAGTAGATAGAATAATCGTGTTTATGGCTTGAGGCCGCATATCGTAGGACCTATTACCTTTGAGCTATCTGTGGTGAGCTCGTGTGATTTGTTGTCTAGCTTCTGTAGCTCGGTTTGCGTTAATAAACGAGCGAAAGTTCACCGCAAAAAGACGCCTAGAAATATTGGCGTTGTGCTATAATAGTAGTTTTGTTCGTCAAGGTAATACGACTGAGTAATAGCACTTAGCTACTTTAGTAGAGTACTGTTTCGTCGCACCGCAGTACTAGCTTGAACCGTTCGTACAAGCAGGATAACTTTTCTGGCAATAGATTAAAGTATTAGATATCAAAATAGTAGCTGAAACGAAACGCTTTATTGGTAATAATGTCCTAGAGCTGATCAAATATATCGATGTAGGCATGGACATCCTAGTTTGACCTGGATTGATACGAGATGTCGTTTCATGCTTAGGATTGACAACGACGCTTTAACGTCCTTTTGGCCGAAGTTAAATGTAACGCCGCAACTATGGCGAGCAGCGCTATTCCGATAGACTGACACACACGTAACGCTCAATCATTAAACACGATCAAGCAAGCGATCCTTGGAGTTGGCTCTGACATCTACTGCATATATGAAATACCTCTATCCTAGCCTATATTGAGCTAAGCGCAGCCTATTACGTACATTGCAACACGACGCAACAGGCGCGTTCAGCAGATTCTACCTAGGCGTGCGTGAGCTAGACGGAATCTGTCCGGAAAAAACATTCACATACTGTTAGCATTACGGCAACGACTGCATTGTAGAAGTCTTTGCTAGTAGACCTAGTGCCAGTATATAGAATACGTATAGTACTCGAAACGACGACTAGATATTATAGAGAGTTTACTCAAATCGCCGCATCAGATCGGGCGTGGGCGTTGTCACCGTTTCCATATGAGCCACGAACCAGATGTGTGGACGCACCCCCTACATTAAGGTAGCCACATACTCCAAGTTCCCGAAAATGGAGGAAGCGCTGAAAGGAAACTGAGATGGCAAAAGTTGAAGTTTTATCTCCTGAGCAAATCTATTTCTGAGTCAAGTGAACCTGTAGGTTACATTGCTAAGATCGGCAAAATGAGTCCTGACAAACTGAAAATGGCTGGCTAATTGTCAGTAAGGTTTGCATGCCTGTTTCATGGCTTGTGCAAACGGTAATATCAAATAGTGTAGCGTTTTGTAGGAGCAAACAAACAAATAGACTTCAGTCTCTTTCGTCTGCAGGACAGGACTTATTGGCTGTTAGCAGGAACTTCCAACTCTAGCAAAGGTATCAGTGATACGGAATTTTTATTCGGTTTCCTCAGCTTCTTTTTTGTTCCCGAGAACTATAAAACGAAAATAATTAAATATCGGATATCCTGTGTACCTTCTTCTAGTGAATCAATTAGAGTAGTATCACGTACGAGCTAATGTTTGCCGATGTTTTCCATTCTAATGCCTGTTTATAAACAGGATAAATTGATCTTTGACTTGGCGGCTTACGATTTACCCACACTGTATGGAACGTAAAAAGGTACGATGGAAAATGGAAACCTTACTATGAGGAGATCACGTTGAACGAGCACCAGTACTTCCGCTACGACGAAGCCTTTTTTTTTTTTATAATTTCCAAATCTATCATGTAGGCCCTTAGTTAAGCTAGAGTGTTGTAGCGTTGCTATCGCTCAACGAATAATGAACCAGCAAAGCTGTCGCAAATGTGCAAGCGTAGCAAATTCTAAAAATAAGAAGAAGCCAAATTTAAATATACTTTTTCTAAAGTAAAGTAAATATGTACTACCCTCACTGTGGTAGCTCACGAACGTTTTAGCCTTAGTACTCCTAAATAATAAAACACTCTATGAGTCCTTGTATAAACTAGGGGAAAGCTGTGGCCGATTTGTCGTCGTGATTATTATATCAAGCAAATGTGTGGTGAAGTAAAGAGATGATTATTACTGATTGGCAAAACGTGTTTCCGTCGTGCAGTACGTGCATGACAGGGTACGTAGGAGAGCCCAAAGTTTTCACCGTTAGGTATTGCGTGGATACTGACTGAACTTTTGTGTAGCGAACTCCCTATCTGCTTAAAAGCGCTCTAAAACAGCTAATATAGGGAAAAAAAAGTCATTCAGTGTAAAAACCTATCATAGGATCGTGTTGTTTATATTTTATTCCTACTGTTTGGTCAAAACCAGGTAATGTGTATATTTATTAGTTGATATACGATATTACAAACATCATTGAGCCAGGTGACCAGTTCAATTAATCTAAGCAATAATAAGTGCCTACTATTACGTACGCATTAGTCGCAGTGCTTTATCAGCGAACGCTTAATGGCATTTTATGTTTATTTTTGTCACTATTTTATTTAAATATGGCAGCATTCAGGCCATTCAGGCATAATTCAGGCCATTGGTACACTCGCGAAAACTCTTAACAATCATCCATTTTTATCTAGAAGACTCGCGGTTAGATGAAGCGTTTTCTATCAAACAGCATGTAGATGTGAGGGAATTTAGAAACATGGCTTTTATGTCTCACCAAAGACAACGTTTTTTTTTTGGTAGAATAGGTTCTAATTAATTTTTGGATTATATGTACGTAATTTTGATCTCTTTATTTAGACGATACACCAGCGGTAGGACATCCATCATGTAGGGACTATAAAATCATAACGAAGTTCTAAAGCTAACCTATTTTTTCATGTGTGATCCTTTGAAAGGGCCGAGGTACTTCGAACTGATTTGGGCTTTCGTGTAAGTATTACTCTTAGTATCCTCTAGTCAGTGAAGTGCCGGTCCATACGAGTATGATTAAATATTCTGCAACTTGACACGATTCCCTTGAATTTGCAAAAAACGAGTTTGTTTTATGTGAGCCGTAATTTGCAACGACAGTTTTCTACAGGTAGAAAAATGTCGCTGCTAATCTCAATTATCTCTGAACTGTAATTCAACTAGGTAAGATGACCTGAAAACCTAATTATCAGAATTCTTCAGGTAGAGCATGTGCGCCCGGCAAAATATAGACGACGCAAAAAACATTTGCTCGCTTTGTAATTGTACCTAATGTATGTAACTAAGTGATGACAGATGTTTCATGGTAGATTTCTGGCCCTTTACGACAACGAATCTTCTGATACGATAGGAGGGCATTACGAGAGCCTACATCTACATGGCAAGCACACGGCGCCCTCTGGTTTTAGACAACTGTAAACTAATTAAGATACGTTTGGGTCAAAACGAACCGTTGACAAAATAGGCCCATCTAATTTGGTCACAAACTGTCGCCATTTTCTTATCTGATAACGAAAATTACACTCAGAACAGCCCGGGACCCGCACTGAACAATACAAAAACAAAAAGCTTGTTTACGTGCTCGCAAATTTTAGCATATAACGTTCAATAAAACTGGTAGTCGTATTCTTCAGCGACCGTGTATCCTATAGGGTGACTTAACTTTAATCTCTAAAAGCTTGCGACAGCTCGCTCAAAAAAAAGTATTAGCTATATTTCGCAAATCGCATATTTGTTTCTTATTTTTTGTCGTATATTTTAAGTTAAGCACACTTATCGATTCGCATTATAAAGAACGGGTACTGTTTCCCGTAATAAGTTTCTAGTCCATGGGTGCGACTGTGTGTAGACTGGAGAAATACGCCACCTAAATTCAATGATAGCTTGTTTACAGATGAACCAGAAAAATGACTCAACGTCGATATTGGCCTTCAGCTGGCCCCTTGCCTCATCTATGCCGGTTTTAACTACCCAGATTATTGGTTGACTTATTCAACATCCAGTAATGTTATATGAGAGATTTCTACAATCGTTTAAGTGCATTCTATATTGCGGTCTGTCTGGAAAGGTATATTGTGCGCAATGTATTGCAGGAGAAGCTACTTAAAAGTTCTGGGTTGCCGTATCATACTTAATAAAAAAAAATACCTGAATAAACCTTATCATGTCAGGTTGAAACGACTTAAGAAAGGAACCTTTACGGTCGTACACAAAATACATAAATTCATTATTTTCGAAAAAATCTAATATATTAACGGGCTAAATATATTGATAGATTCACATTTTTGAACGGAGACAGGGTTCCTCGGCATGGGCTTAGAAAGCCTTTGCATCTGCCGAGCGCTGAACGTAGTGCTCATCTGCGCGAGTCGTCGTATTCAAATTCTATGGTCTGAAGAAGATAGCTGTATGCGCTTCCCTTGAGGATAACCTCAGTAAGTACTTTTTTCTGTCACCACGCTAAGGGCACACGCCTTGGAGTATCTGCTTTCTGAAGGATATCACTCGAATGGTTGTCATCTTATAAGCGTGCCAATCAGCATTATTTTCACAGCTCCATAATGAATCACATATCCCTTGAGCAAGTCTTCTTGCGTTACGAAAGAGGTAACAGGCTTTATTTTCACTGCGTAAAGCCAATATTATCAGTCCGACTTTTATACTTTGAGTTGTATTTGATTTAGTTTTTTTTTTTTTTTGAAGAACTAGTTACAGTAAATGTAGTTATTTAAAGTTGACTGGAGAATGAATGGAGGCAGCTCAAACAAGCTTTCGCACGAATTAGAGTATATTGCATACTTCATAGTTACAAACTTGGTTGAGCCCTGATGCCGAAAATGAACTACAAGCTACACACAATCAATATCGTGGTTTTAAGTTATCTCCTTAATACCTTTTCAATGTAATTAGTTCCGATATATCCGACGGCTCGATTTTTAGCGCAGCTAGCCTGTACTAATGCTACAATGCTGTTATTCACGACTGCATTGCATAGGCACACTGTGTCATTAGAACGAAAACATATGTACATAAAAGGCATGACTGTAGCACACCGGTTGTGCTTGCAACATGGAAGTTAATCCAACTATACGAGCGTAGTAAAAACGGAAATTAAGGAACATGCTACACATTAGATAGAACATGCTACATCTAGATAAAACCTAGTCCCCAAGACTGACTGACTGACTGACAATACAATTCAGTCTTTACGTTATCCTCAGAGGGGTAGAACTTTATTAAATTAGAAAATTGTTAAATTTGAAATTCTAACTTGACTTATCGACAAGAAAAAGCTGTAAAAATTTAGCGATTATTAGTACGACATTTTTATCGACACGAAACAAAAAAGTCCACTGTCGAGGTGCGGTCATTCATGGGCTGTATAACTCGAAACGAATATATGAATATACTGTTTCGGTTTAGAAAAAAACATGTTACGAGGGTGAAGTAAAGGCGCCGACCAAAAAAGTATTGCCAGTCTTTTTCTATAGTTTTCAGTTGGCGATCGTGGACTGCAAAAGGGACTACTTGTTTACGTTGGAGTCAATGAGACGGGGACGACAACTAGTGAAGCACCCCCGGACGAACGGAAGAAACCGAGCGCAAACAAATCACGTCGTTATCATGGCTACATCGAGACAGCCTTTCAGGCGGAGATGTTCGTTGTCGACAAATAGGCCGTACAGCTCTTTTATTAAGGTCACAATTTAATTTTGCGTGTTCCGCACAAATAGTTTTTTTCTCCGCTTGGAGCCAGTAATATCAAAAATGCCCATGTACCAACTGGCAAAGAAAGGAAGAAGACGGACGCGACCAGAATAACGTTGTATGTGTCTATCTAGTAAAAACTGACACTTACTAGCTAATTAGACTTGTATGTATCATGGTAAAATTAAAGAACGTAGAGGTCAGGCTAAACGGTAACAATTCTCTGTTACTTCACCATTAGAACGGATACGTTTCCTGTAAGAGCCAGTTTTAGGACACAATGCATATATATATATATATATATATAGAAAAGAAGTGATCAATGTTTGATGTTCGACTTCAATTGGGGCTTTTAGTTATGAGCTGTTTTTAAGACTGCATCTCAACAAAAGAAAAAAAATTTTAACGAAATTCGTTGAACGCAACGGTAACTTCTGTCGACCTCGTTTACAGCTTCAATACAGGACTTAAAATGTTCCCTTTACAATTGTGCAAACACCTTCTTGATAGAACAAGTAAGTGTCCGAGTCGTTATGGTGAGGTGCGTTGAATTCTGGCTCAGTCGCGCCCCACACATAATAATGCTTAACATATATATTTATTTCAGAATATGGTCAGGTTCTTGGACAGTGAACTCTGCGCTAACTAACTGAATCGTATAGCTAGCTTTCTTTTAAACTTTACGTGTTCGTAACTACTCAATTCTATACTGTACTAATATCTACACTTGTCCATTAACAACTAACGAAAAACAGAAACATTATCTGAAATTCAGTTTAACATCGCGTGGATCAATGCTCGAACCCATACCGCGTATTGTTTTTTCCTTGGGACTGTTCTGAAATTCGCTTTTGTTCCGTCTGCAATAGCCCATTTATTTGCGATGCCGTACACCCTCGATGAAGATAACCCAAGCTGTGGAAAGCTACGAACTGTCTGTGAGACGAGTCGTTAATAGCCGTATCGCTCGGACTCAGACGACGAAACATCGTGGGTCGCGAATGTGTTAACTGCGTCCTTAAGTGCAGTAAGACCGGTTTCAGTATGAACACATTTCGAATTTAGGCCGAGCAGGCTTTTTATATATATATATATATATAGGTCTTAGCCATTGATTCGTTCTCCCCTACCTTCCATCCGCCATCAAACTGCTGTTACTGCGGCGTCGAAGAAACGATAAAAAGACACTTTGCTTTTGGCCTGGATCTTACGGTTTTCTTTGGCTAGAGTTCTCCACCAAACGACTCTAGTTTTATACCCACATCTTCTACTTGTGGCTTGTCACCCACAATGGGACATTGGAGCCAGAGCAACTTGCATTTGAGTATATGGTCCTTGGACGGGTCCGCGTGCGATTCAGGTTCCTCAACATGATGCTCGTACATGAGCACCGTCACTTTGAAGTGATCCTTCAGAACGGTCCAATATGGGTGGTTTGGGATGCGTACTTTTTCCGCAGGCTTTCTAAAGATGATTTTTCAGCGTAAGGTATTCTACTTTTTGTTTGTTCTTGGTACGACAAGTCGCCCGAACGACTAGGTGAAAACGATGAAACTTTTTTTTAAAAGGAACAATCGAATGCTTAATACGTTTTGCACGCATATGTATAGTCAAAACGTACTAAGCATAGTAGGTCATCGTGTATGAGACACATTGGGACATGGTATAACTGAGCTTCTGCCTTAGTGGGTATGCGCTCATTCATTGTCTAGGTACTAAATAACATTTGACACTACATTATACAGTACATAATAATCACCAAAATGGAACAATCAAATAGACATAAATCAGGATGTTATAGTGTAAACAGAGAGACTTCTAAGCTCGGAATCAAACCCCTTACTAAAGACGAGTGAGGCCCCCAAAAACAAAATTGTTTAAGAAGATAATGAAAACTTTTTTTTCCAGTCAGACTAAGATTGTTTTTAAAAGGGGACAACTGAGCTTTGGATGACTAAAGCGTAGGCATGTGCTTCTTCAAATTTTTTCTGTCCAATAGTAAATCTTGAACGATACGCTAACAGAATTGTATATAATGAAATTAAATAGAATATTCCAAGAGCCAGATGCTCTACGCCAGCTATGATATTTTGATTAACGAGTCTGCATTTCTAATAAGTGATTGTAACCAATAAAATAGCTAACCTATAAACCACGAAGTGTATTGCAGTAATATTAACGCCTACAAAGTATAGACGAGTATACGTAAGGTACTCAATGTCCGACATCAGGCATAGACAGCGTTCATTCTGTATTGCGGGCAGCCTGCCCGCAATACAAATAGTCATTACCAGCCCTAGGGCGTATAGAACTTGAAACGCCATTTCGACCGCCAATAGTGTTTTAAAGAATGTTCTAACTTCGCAACTTTATCTCGGGTCTTCAAGATCCTGTCCAAACACATTACCGACATCTAGAACCTAATATAAAATAGTCTTCTGAAAGAAAACCTGTTTGATATCTCAATAATCGAAAACACTAAGCTACGTACCTTAAAATTCCCTATTGGAAGCAATTGTTTACAGAGAGTATTCTATAAAGCTGGCAAATGTATGGCGCCTCTGCAGACCAGTTGGGTGGTGGTGGTGTCCGAAAGTGGTACCGTGCGTTCGGCAACGCGTCGTTCAGTGGAAGTGAGCAACATGAACTCCTTATTTAGTAGTAAAATTCATACAAAGGTTCCAATTTGACAGATGCTCCTTTGATGTCGAACATCTTTTTCGTTTACGATGATCACCTGTACGATCACGAGCAAGCCTATCTGAAGCAGCAGGAAGAAGAGTCTCTGCGCTCGAAGTGCGACTTCTTCAAGGCTGAAAACTAATGAAGCGTACTGCTTTGAGCGGCATGATGAGCACACACACACACGCTCACACCCGCAAACACTCATACACGTTTTTAGAATCGACTTATTGCTACACAGTAGTTGTCAAACACGATTGTTGTGTGATAGTATCTTCAAGCAGTTTCCTTTTGGCGGCGTCCCATTAAAAATATATTATTTTAGTGCAAATATTACGCCAGCTGTAGAAATCTACTCATCTGAATAGAATGAAATTTGGGTAAATTACATTACAGCTCGCGCAAGTGATGCCCATTATTATATCATGTAATATAATTGGCCAATCAAACAAGGTTACCTAGAAGTTTCGCGCATTGTTGAGTTTGACCGAGGTCATCCCCGCAGCAAAACTACACATCTATATGCGTTTTTTATGTAAAAAGCTATCCTCTTCTACTTTCCAGTGATAGCGTATAATGACATTGCCGTTAGAGAAGCTGCCGTGAAAAGGAAAACCACTACTGAAACGCCTGATGTAACGGTTGCTCCCCCCAATACGGATCAACAATCGAGCCGTCATAGACGATTTGAATCGCACTCTTTTGTATTCATGAAGAAATACGGATCATTCGAAATCTACTATAACAACAGGTGATCGTTACCTTCATCTATTTGTCGAGAATGATCTTGCTGCGGATGCAGATTATTTTGAAGTAAATGTCAATGGTCTTCATGCTTTTGTAACTATTGAAAACTCGTAATGGAATAATAGAAAGACCTCACGAAAAAGCACTGGACGCTAATCACAGCATAAGCAAACCTATTGCAAAAACAAGCTACTAAATGGGTCGGAGTATCTATAGACAATGTGGCCTAGAAGACAAAGAACGAGGTGCCTTTCTCATTAAGAAAGATAGAAAACAATATTTGGCGACGGTGCACGCGCAGCGAGGAGACAGGATCATTTTAATCGCGCTACAAAAAGATCAATGCGTACCACTTTCTTAGATACACAAGGGAATGGCAGAGCGCGGAGTCACTGTATCCATAAACACCCTCTGACATCGCGTCGAAATGAGCCGTTTTAGTTGTCGTAAACCAGCCCAAAAACTTTTCCACATGAAAAATATTCGCTTTTCAAGGGGGCTCAACAATTCTCAAGTTAGAGAGTTGAAAACTGGGAAAGGGAGTTGTAATGCTAGATAAGTCTACGGGCGTTCTAACGGAATGTTCTGCGAGCTTTGTGTTATTCAGTAGAACAAGTTGCAGGTTATGATTTCTATCTACGGTGTAGGAGCCTACATTTTCTCAATAGGATCACGGAAAAACGAGAATGCAGCGAGATAACTAAGACGAAAATGCGGCCTCTAACATAAGAATGCTTACTGAACGGGATTTACGTGTCTATACACGACGGGTTACCATGCCATACGGCAATGTGTACGAGTAAATATTAAAGGTATGGCAGCTGGAGGTAACCGTGCTCTAATGGTATACTGCAACGGTAGCCAGTTCATGAAGACTTAGAACTTATTTCATTGAAATGGAAGTTGTGTCTGATGCGCCAAAAAAATGCCCATGATTGAAAGTTGCGATCTTCGTTGTGACAAACACGAGCGGAAGTGCAATAACACGTAATATAGTTTGTTGGTTTTCCCAATGGACGCCCAGTATAAGGCAGATTCCCTCATACTATCATACAATATGTGTACCGTGTATCGTACGAGAGTGCTCAGCCATTAAGGATCCCTCCCACAGCAATTTGTGTCTATCGACGCAAAACGGGCTGTTATTGAGGTCACGAGACGGCGGAAACAACTGACGTCAGAACAAACACGCTCCTTTAATATTTGTCACCTGTAGCATTGATGTCCATCGCTAACCGTTCAATTGGAAGCAAGAATAAAAACAATATCAAGAAGTGTCGCCGCTACAGGGGTTGAATTCAGTGACTCTTTATTACTAAATAAATGGTGCTAGGTATCGATTCCACCAACCGGCACGAGATTTTATAATATGGCTACCCTAAACGCTTCAATAAAATAAATAAGTTACTTCGAAGGACCTCAGTGGTGATTTTAACGGCAATGTTTTTTCTAATATCTTTTCATGACTATACTGATATGAGCTGAGTTGATTTTTCTTTGAGAGTTACACTTATGTTAGTTTCCATTTTTTAGGATTCTACTATCAAATGCTACAAAACAGCGAGACGTTCCGTAGTTCGCGAGCGAAATTTTACTATAGATCGCTCCCGACACTCACGATTCACCTGCTGAACTCAGACGGACGACGCAATTTACGGGACGGACAACGAGGCAATAGTCCACACCTCACACAGCATCAAATGACGAGAGATAATGTTATTCGCTGGTATTATATATGACCTGTGCAGATATAGTTCAATGCGACCATATTGTTATATCTGGATGGCTAAGTATGTGTCTATACAAAGCAACTTTTTGCTAACCTATCACTATTTGCTTGCTGTCTACCCTGGTCGCTTCTTACCAAGCTTGCACTCCAATAGTATATATGCGAAGATGAAAATTTCTTGGCTGGAAGAGCCTGACAAGCATAAATGGGTTTCTGTTATAATCTGTATAAAGGTCTGGGCGTACAGTTTTGAACGTAGATGTTGGGTTGTCAACTTATGATTCAATGATCATCAAGCATCACCAAGTTATCGCGAAGTTCTAGTAAAAACTATTGTGAAGGGATTTGATAAGCTGGGCTACACCCATTTTCTATTTTACATATATTACCGGTATAGTTAACTAGAAATATTTTTGTTGAGTAAACCGGTATTATATATCTTGTGTTCTTTGTTTATAAAGCAAGTTGGAGTAATTTTTAAAAAACATCATACCTCCAATTACGTTTGAAATATATTAAACATTTAAAATAACTCTACACCATTTAGATTTAACCCGATAATTAATTTAATTTCTTTATACTCACGTAAAAACATTTCGATGGTCGATACTGAATTATATTATAGAAATTTTTCAACGACATTCTAAGGCGATTTCAGCGTTTTGGGTTGCTAACTTAGACCATGCACCGTTATCGATTACTTGAGACAGTTAGAAACTAGCTTTTGTCTCTGACTTTTAGAATAATGCAGGTATGTTAAGTAAATGGAACAAAATCCTCATCTCTAGAGGCATAGCTCGACAAAGTCGGAAGCAGCAGTCATTACCTTTACATTACACCGAGCTAACTTCTTGGATCAGAAAAGTAATTTAAGTAAAAAAAATAAGGACATTGCTATGTAACATATAAAGCAACGCCATCAATGTGCACCTTCTAATAGTTCATAGAATAATTGCTTCTGATTATAGTAGTCTTTATGAGGGTCCCGTAATTCTGACAAACCCCCCACCTATACGATACTGCCGTGTTGCCAGATTTGACTTTCTTGAAAAATTTGAGTGACATGATGCGCATGGGGTTTTTATAACACGGGCATCTTTGAACGAGTAGAGATTATAGAATTGCTATCTAAGAGCGAAATGCAGTGATTTAGGGTTGACCATTGGAAAAACTCAGATAAACGTTAAAGGCTAGTAGACCAACCATAGAGCTTTGTGTTTATGTAACAGTCGGAGTGTGATACAGCATTATCCGGGATGGCCGGCGCGCCCTCAGCCTTCCTCTCAATCCCTAACGGTCAAATCAGCTCCATTTCAAGCGGCCTTTTCATGTAGATATATATATA
>NW_019211454.1:12195566-12333081 GCF_002443255.2 Varroa destructor | reverse complement strand
AGATTCTGTGGATATATCCAAACAGAACAGCTAATTTAGTCATTTTTTGGCCCATCTTTTCTATTTCTCTGGTATGAAAGCGAACAGACCAATAGAGGGTGACCGTTTTACCTTCCACTCGGTGTGCATATGGATATGCCAGCAAACATGTACGTTTTCGCCTTGCCGATTCAAAGAACGACTATTAGCCGATTTGTTCCTATGCCTAATCTCAAATCCCGAATCAAAAGCCGCATTCTGTGTAAGCTCTATTCCTTTTGCGAAGCTCCGATTGATGTCCCTAATAGCTTCTAGTCAGCAGAGACCGAATCGGCTGCCAAGACAAGTCTAGATTGATAGTTTCCCCTATCCTCTATCCCTCCGACGGGATTTTCTATTTCGCTGATGTTATCAACTCATCCAGATGAATGCTCGTCGGCTTGCCTGCCCATCTCACACCTCCCATACAGCAATCTCGAGTCGTAAAGAAAAAACTTAGCCTTCATTGAGCACATCGTCCCCTGTGGCCGCGATAATTTTGACTCGAACGCGGCCAAGATACTGTTCGCACACCATGCGTCCATTCTTGATAACTTCTCGTTCAATGGTTTGATCTGATCTGCAAAAGATAATGTACGTGTCGCCTAAAAACGATGAAGGGCAAGTAGGAAATAAAGCTTTTTCCGTAGCTTGCTTCCGTGGCGGAAGGAGACGGGGAAGAAAAATAACAAGGAAAAGGCGAGTTCTAGGTGGTGGTACTAAATGAGGGAAGAATAAATCAGGAAAAGTAAGGACTTCCGAACGGAGAACAAAGGCTGAGAGAGAATTCGCTCTTTTTTCTTTGCTCAGACGTTTGCTTTCGCCAGGCCTTTGTTGCCGTAGGCACTATACACCCACAGGCACCTTTTCCTGCTGCCGCGCGAACCTACACAGCGGCCCCGCTACCGAAGAGAGAAAGAGACAAAACACATGAACAAAATGGGTGCCTAACTCAGCCTTCAGTCTTATGGGTGCGCCTCACCTAACTCACTAGGTTTCTTGCGACGCCCTCTAGGCATTCGGTGTCCTTTAAGACGAGTCAGTTGCAATGAAAGAAGAGAAGCCATGCGACAACTACCGCAGTAGGTTGCCAATGCTACTATCTACATATGTGTGGATTTAGAACAAACGAAAGGGATGATAATCCGTCCGCCAACCCCAAGAGCACATACTGAACGAAAAGGTTACGCATTATCATGACCCCCGAACTGCAAGCCGCATGCACTTCAGTATCTCGAAACTTTAGGCCTTTGCTCTGAAATAACTGAGTTGATCTTAACTTATGTTACGTAATAATCGTTGGCGAAGTGAAATGTTGTAAGTATGGCGTTATAAGTTGACTGATACAGCCACATATTGTTCTTATAGGATTGGGAACTCACCCATAATTAATTAATGACATCGTTTTACGATCTAAAAATACTAACCATGGTGGCGCGTATCAGCTGTTACAGCGCAAATATCTAGAGTGAAAGTACACGAATATAGATGATCTTCAATCACGTTAGGCTAAATGATACGCTTGCTCAGGAGAACTTTTCCCTAGTTTTGATTTAGACGGCATGTTCTAAATGAAACTTTACACTACCTAAAGAGTAATCTTTATTTTCTCACGCATACAATGAAGAGCACTACAGGAATCAAGCTAAGAAGCCTTTTGTTTATCATCGATAGCGGCCTCAACGGTAGCAGAAAAACAAGAGGGACCGTCTTGCGGGGTGACAGGCACGATATTAGTTCACGACAATGGTACGGCTTAATGAAGTCTTCGTAACACGTACTACCGTTGATGGTCAACAAGGCCGCAATTACATTGCGATTTCGAGTGGAACTATATGTCGATTGGTTTGCGCGGTTCCCAAGCTTGGTACGCAAACGCTTCAAGCTGGTCCCAAACTTTCAGACTAGCGAGCGAAACTATCACAATTGTCCAGCCTCTTTATTTCCTCATTCAGTTTTCCCAGCATTTTCTGTAGATGTTGTGTAAGGTCGAAATTTTCATGTGAACGAGTTCCCTTCGTTGTTCGCTAGTCTACTTGTAGATACTCTGATTTTTTTTTATGTTGGGGTCCCATTTTTAGAATGAAGACTGAATCGATGTCAACCTGGTGGACCACATGAAGCACACGCACACAGAGCTCCTACAATGGACAGTTAGATAAAACAGAGGAAACTAGTAAGTTTTCATGATCAAAAAAGCTATAGTAAAACGTATGAAGCGTTTCATTGATTCTCATAATGAATAATTGTCAGCGCGTTCCCTTTCAACAAATTCTTTGATGGGTTTGTCGAAATCGTCAAGCTCTGTGTGCACACTGGGGGAGACTCCTCGCCTGTCGCCCCGGGGCAATCTTGGAAATCGCCGGCTACAGGGCCTCTGCTTGCATGCACAAATAGCGGACACTGAGAGCAATCTGTCGGGAACATCCCTGGCCGACGAGAGGCTTGAATGGATCGAAAAAAAAAAAAAGAAAGGAGCCAAATAAAGCAACACTATATATATATATATATATATATATATATATATTTTTTTTTTTTTTTTCTTTTTTTGCTTAGCAAGCATCAATAACCTAAAAATGCCTCTACTGTACGTTACACCCTTCACGTACATTTAGATTAGCTTACCATAATATTCATTTATGAAATGCTATTATCTGTCAAATACTGAGTGACGATGCGTTTGTATTTTTTGCAATAGTGATCTTGTTTAATATTCTATTTTTTTTCCTTTGAACGACGAAATAATGCGGGCTGGTTTATAGTTTAAAAATCGGGAACGTAACAGGCGCAGCATTCAATGATCAGGTCGCTAGCGGATATCCCTCTGCTAAATTGTTTCTGTTGCTCAAATAAGTAATAACTAAAACTAGTGCCAATTACAGTTTTGTAGTAAATTAAATCAATGAACATAAGATATCACTAAATTATTGTTAGAAATGGCGAGTTCGGTGCTAGCAAAACCATTGACTAGCGACACGGATTTTTACGGTTCGTTGTTGCGCGCCATCTGTCACGATATGCGTTACTTTTCTATGCCTAATAAAATAATTTTAGCCGAAAGCGTATAGCTTTTTTGACGCAACACGTTGTTGTGCCCTATCCGTGTAGAGAACAGCTGGCACGTCTATGTATTTCATGAGTACATTATTGGCTTTTAATTATTATTAGGATTAAATGTTTAATAGAAATTATAGAGGAAGCACTTATTTCGCCTCAGGTACGCACAGAGCTATGTAGGTTTCATGCTTGATGACGTTCTTATAGATCGTTGTGAACCGCTGACATAAATAGCTCAGTTAATGTCAAACACTAATGACTAGAATTAGCACTATGTTAGACACCGATAGACTCACAATCCCGTAAGTCAAACTGTCATATCTCCATCCGAACTATATACTGCACAAGAATACGATGGAAGTGTCGGACTCACAAAATGAGTCCAGCGAGGAGGGTCTCTGGAGTTTTTTTCATTAGTATATGTAAAATGGAAACGCTAAGAAAAAGCAACAGCTTTCTCTACATACAAGGAATCAAGAAGCAATGATCTTTCTCTACCTTGGCCATCCGGATAAAGAGTGCGCTGCTGCCGATAGTACTGCTACAGCCAGAAGGAAGCTCAGGACAAATTTTCCAAAGGAAGGAACTAGCAGAGCTGACAAACCTCTTCTTTACCCTTCTCAACGCCTCTTTTTCTTTCGATCCATTTTGCTACTGAGGAAGCAACCGTTCAGAGTATGGCTATATGATTGCGCGTCTGCGCGTTCGTGTGAAGACAACGCAATATCTTTCTCTTCAGCAGTGTCAGCTTAGCAGCATTCGGTCCGGCTTCTCTCCTTGCGTTCCCTTTCTTTAGCTTTCATAAGGACCCTGGTCGTGTCGGCAGCGTTGCCCCCGTCTGGAGCATCCAAAGGTAAGCGAAAACGAGAAGGCGAGTGGAACACGGAGCAAGAGAGCGTTGGGACTCAGTTATTAGACGGCAGCGTCTCGGAATTGCCAGGAATGATTGTCGTCTAGGTTGATGCGCAGCATATCTCCCTTAGCTTACCAACAATAAACTGCTTACCGACTGCCATTGGGCTAAGCCCTCACGATACGAGTATACTTAAGTAGCTTTTTCTCCTCAGCCTGCTCTCCCGTTACCTGGCACTGTCTTCGTCTTCACTATGCCCTACCCCTATCGCGGGGGCAGAACAGCCCACCCGACACTGCGCCTTCGCCTTGTCTGGCTGAGCCTGTGCTTACTGCTGCTGCTGCTGCTGTTTCTGCCAACCTACGTAGGTTTTGCTAGGTTGGCTTCATGTGTACGGTTCTTCATAAACAATGAGCGGACTCAGTGGAAAGCCAGCGCCAGGCTCGGAGCTGGGGCACGGCAAGCACAGAATGAATGGATTTTATTAGACGTTGGTTGTACGTATGTGAGCGGGAACAAGCGAAGAGGTGCACATTTTTCAGATGCATATGTACATAGGCTGCTGCCTGCTTTCCTGCATGCAGCCGGCCATTGGAGCTGGGCAGCTGGCTGGTCAGTTTATGGTTGAAGGCAGATCTGAATAAATAGCTGAACTGCATAGTGTAGTACGTTGATGAGTTAGAACAAATTCGTACGGTCGTCCAAGATCAGTTTAGCTTATATGACTACTTTATTAACTATACTCATTAGAGCTGTTACCATCTATCCGTGTATATATGACTATAGAATGCATCCTCGATTTTTATTCTTTTCGGCTCGTTTTTGTCTGGAATTTTTTGCAAACAAGCTATAGGGATCAGGGTGGACTATCTTTTGCTTAGATTCCTAGCCCAGGATTTGCGCTTTTTATGAAATAGTATCTTTTTCTTTGTATCTTCAAGAGATCTTAGTACCACTCGAAACCTCTTGATTAGCTGCATCGGAATACAAGACATGTCGTACACCTCAACCCGAGTTTGTACGGTGAAAAAAAGGGCAAAAGTGATGTCAGGTCTTTCAAGTGTACTTCTTCTTCTTCTTCTTCTTCTTCTTCAGGTACGAAGTTTGAGTACAATTTTGTTGCCACACAGTTTACAGATACGGAGATCAGTGTCTCACTAATATATCCTCGAACTTACAAATGTATACGCATATCGGGTAGACAATGTATACATGGTACAAATCATACAAACTCGTATCTCTAGGCCTGGCCCCCCGAAGGCCAACTCTAGTCTCTCTGTATCTTTTATTTAATGTAAGCGAGTCAGAACTGACACTATTTGGCCACGACTAAGGGGAAAACTTACCTTCTACTTGTTAGCGTAACTATTAGTTATTATTATTATTATTATTATTCCATTCGGCAAAACTATCCTTGCCAGGCCCTCCTTGTCGCAAGTTGAAATTCAACCAGACACGCTCACTTCAACACAAGACAGAAAGTTGAGAATTTTCTACCTCAACATTTTATTCCAGCTAAGACTCTCAAAACATTATAGTTAATAATAAAAAATAGTGTATTTGTAACTATTAGTATTGCCATATGGTCATGAGCTCTAAATAAATGAATATATATAAAGACAGATAGATGTCAAAGAGATTAAGGTTGGCAATGTAACGTGTACCCACAACCGCCACTCCATTGTCTCGCCCAGCTAATAAAGTTGCGTTTGAATTTCTAGCTACCTACGGTTATATCCTATGTTTAGGAAAATTACCGTAAAGCCTAATAAGAGGCAAACGGGATAGAAAACACGGACGTTGGTGGATAAACTGGCTTTTAGCTTTTTTAGAACATTTTTGCGTAGTAGCGTATCATCATATACTCGTTAGGATCTCGAGAAGTTCTGACCTACTTGATCTGTGTTGTAATTTTGAACTACGCAGGGTAATAGCGTCTATATCAATTTTGCGGTAACCCCTTATATGACGAAGGAAATATCTACAGTGGGGTTATTTACCGTTAGAGTCAAGTAATTGTATAGTTGACGGCGGTAAAATTATTTTCGCCGCTTTGTGTAGCGATAGCAAAAGTATGTGATCGTATTCGTAAATACGGCTTAACTTCGGTAGTCGCCTTGATTAATCGATTTTTTTTCTTTAGCTTAGTCATTTCTGAGCTCACCAAGGGTCGCGGGATACACAGTTTAAACTTTTAGGAAAAGCTGATACTGTTGTCTTTGGGGAAAGCTTAAAAAAAAAAACACTCGGCGACACGTAGTGAATTATATATATTTAATATTTAAAGAGCTCTCATTTTTCATAACTAGGAAAGCTACTCGCTTCGAAAATAAAGATTGTTGCCCCTGATATCACCGAAGTGCCTTTCAGAGCTCGCATGACCTTGTCAGTACGCTATTGCAAAAACGTATTGTCTTCACTGGAAAATGGGGAACATGCTTTCTAAGGTTTTCCTAAAAGTATTAGGGAATTTGCCAATTCTCGAGTTCCCCATGGAATTGAGCACTTTTCTCGCAACTAGAATTACAATTCGAAGAACCTTGGCGGCTGACTTTCTCGCCTTCGGCTTCACACTTTCAACACAATACTTTTCTAGAAAAAGCCAGCGCAACTTGCAGAGGAGTTACAAGAACAAAACTTTCTGCAATGATCAGATGAAAGACGCATATTGAGAGTCCAAGCATCTCTAGTCACGTATGGGGCTCTACCATCTGCTCGATATATAAATAAAAAAAAAAGTTACCATTTGATTTGTTCGAGAATCTACGGTTATCAACTTCAAACAACGATTTCCTTGACGAGTCGTATGATATATTTCCCACAGCAAAGCGTCGCCAGGCAATAATACTCACAAGTTGCTTATAGGTATAAATTTCTTCCTCACATTTATTATATTATATTTTACGAGCGTTAACTTTAATTATAGGATACATATAGACTGGCGAGTGATAGAAAATCATGTTAGTTAATATGAGAGTAACAATGCAACGGCGTTGCGATGCTTGCGCTATAGCTCCATGAAATGAGAAAAAATCTATGTACTCACATATGGTCTTATGTACACGAAGTGACGGAAGTAGCAGAAATACGACTAGCAGGTTATAAAGAAAGCAATCGTTAATTGATCGTATGGTCCACATTGTCCATAACTGGCGAGAGGAAAGATTAATGGCACTTCAAAAACCATGCTATTCCTGGGTTCTATCTACAGATAGGCTCATCTAGAACATTCAGCCAATTAATCTAGTCGGGGAGTAAGATGGTCACTGCCAAAATAACTAATGCTCTCTCTTAAATAAATGTTATTGACCACCGATACCTCATTTGTCAGACACGGTTTTGTAGAACAACTCATTTGCCTGTCGATAAAGTTATTAGATTTAACACTTACGAAAAATCTCTGCAATCTTTGGTGTCTAAAATAGACAACGAACCACAAAAATGGTTTGAGGAATCTTTCACGCACTCGACATATATAATATATGTATATTACCTAATCTGCAAATTTTCTTTGCTTTAGACAATGGAGCAATATAATATTGATATCCCCAGTATTCTTTCTCTAACTAACTTAATATAGCAATCGTATTCATCAGGGAAATAACGGAAATATGTATTTTTTACGATCTAATTTGCCTTGGATGACCTAATTAGTCAACAAATAAAAAGGGATTTATACAACTGCTATATAAGTAGAGAGGTCGTGGACTTGGAGACCGATAGACCTGTGCTCCCGGTACTTCGTCTCTCTGCAAACAATGACAGCTTGAGATTGCAGGCTACCGTATCTTGTATCTTCGTTTATGTTAAACGATTGCGACTGAAACATTTTTGCTAAGCTTGCTCTAAGCTAGAGATATTATAAGGCATAGAACAGAAAGTTTTTTTTTTTTGTCTCAGTGGTCCCTGCCCCAATAAAGCGTTGCATGGCAAGTATTTCAATAGACCTCCAAAAAGTTACTAAGTAATTGTTGAAGAAGAAAACCACTGGAAGATCGGTTCTATAAATTAGCATATATTTGGAATGGTTAAATCCATGTTAACCTGAAGCAATATGCAAGACTTAAAGGGAAAAAAATCTCAGAGCATTTAACTCAATCTTGACGATAATTTGCAGTTTAGTGGTATTAATAACGTCGCTGAACTATCGTTTGCCGTAACCGAATATTCATGCTATAACATGCATCCAGTGCAACCGTACAATAACGTACTTGACCGTGGATAGGGCACCAGCCGGGGGTCAAATGTTCCATGTTGACCTTATCCTCAGCAATATTCGGTAAATCGAACTTCCTAACTGAAATATCTGCGAGCTAGTAGTTCTTAAACAGCTTGCAATAAGCCTTTTGGCTTTTCGCCCTCGACATATGTATAGCCACGCAGCGTCAGTACAGTAACATTGTACCGACGCTGTATGGAGGTTCGATGGTGTGATTTAAGTTAAAATTATATGAAATATTTTCCTTCTTCAACTTGATTAGGTATTTACACAGTTGAACATTTGGAACCGTTAGATGTTTAATCACGTTTGTTGATACCAACAGCCCTCGCTGGCCTCTTACTGAGAGAGCTTCAGCCTTTCGAACTGTAATGCGAAACTGTTCTACGTTACCACTAGAAGAACGATAGAGCGGTAAGCGTTTGTTGACTGGGAAGATCAAGCAGTCATAAGTGAAATTACTACGTCATAATCGATCCGCGTAATGGTCATACATGGGTCTGAAGTAAAGTTTGCCATGGGTGAACAGGTTCCTTTCCGCTAATGTAGATTGATTTCAATGGAGCATCATCATTTAACGTATATTAGGGTTCGGAAGCCACAACATCGCAGAATTGAAGGGTGGTATGAATGCAAATTTTCGGAAGGTTAGTAATGGTTCGTCGAGCCGTTCTCGTTTTGCGACGGCACACTATTATGTATCACGATGCGACAACTACCGAATTTCGACGCTTGATTATCATAGAAAATCCCATAGCTGATAGTGCCGCAGTAGGATATGGCAGATCTATTCAACAACGTACAGCAGACAGCCTCCGACGAGAGGTGATCCACCTTGTATCGAATGGAACGGATAAATAAACAGAAGACATTTCTTGCCAACAATATGATTCTCTACTTCAGCAAGATGTACGAACGAGAAGGTCTCGTTTGCGTGTTTGCCATATGCCATCGGGCGGACTATTAGACTTTGTGTTCATTTGGGATCGTAGTCTCCATCAACTACCAGATGGTTTGGGTTTAAGGCGAACTGTCCGTAGACGAAGTGTACGACCAAACAAAACGTTTTGCTTAGGGAATACAAAGTTAATAGCGGTATACGGCCTTGCAGACAGAGGTCTTTTTTGTGCATTTAGCGTAAAGATTCGATGCGAAAGCTGGTTTTTTTTTATACCGTTTTGAACTGATTCAAAAGGCGGCTTCCTTGCAGAAATCGAACGAAGTATTGCCAAACGCTCGTTCTCGAAGTGCTGTTTCCTCCTTTAAAACGCTCTCAGCTACGACTGCTCAGTCCCTTAGAAGGAGACGGATTGTTGCTCATAAGCTGAATAGGATTCGAACCCTTTGAATCGTGAAGACCTCATTGTAGTGTCGCTGCGAGTACTGCTCTATTACGTCAATTAAACAAATTACCATTATTGGAACATTTAGAATTCTAGTCTATAAAGCAAAATCTTAGAACTGGCAAGCAGAAGGTCTCGTCACCACTTAAGGACTAGGGACCTATCCGGGTAAATACTACGAATGAAGTATTGCTTTCACTGTTTTCTGACGGCTTTACGTCAACAACTAACCTGGATCTAACGGCGCTGATTTATCCGGTCTGAACAAATCGAAGGAGAATTAGCCAGGAATAGCCTAAAGTATACAAACAGCGTTGGAAGTAGACGTTAATGGTTCGATCATTTCAAAAGGCGTGCATTCATCATAATCACCAGCTTTCCGTATAACCGAGCTGATCCAAACATCTAATGTTTGCGATCGGTTTCATCTTTCTATACCTTTTTAATTTATTTTACACAGGATGTTCGAACGATGTTGTATTGAAACCTTTTTAACATTGAAGGAAAAAGCTGCCTTCAAACAACAACAAGCCGTTTGCTTTCCGACGCTTGACGCTTTAACGGCCACTCGTGTGTCTGCAGACTTAAACATTGCAGAAACATTTAATTCCTTATATTATTGGGGTATTATCGATATTCACCCATAGAATGCATAATAGAAATATAATTTTTGTTAATCCACACTATATACATTACTACCGGCCCCCATGAAACGAATATGGCAACCGAGTCCAGCAACAAATCTCCTGGCCTTCTTAAATCGTAGGTTAACGCTGCTGAGCGCGTACCTCTGCTGGTATCTATTCCATCCTTGGGCTGACTTTATAATTCGACCATTTTGACAATGTCATTCTCCTAGATTGTGCTTCCACAGACTACTTCTAGCGGTATATAATTTTATTGTCGTTTTTCGTTACTCTCTTTCGTGTTATATTGTACCAGTTTTGAGCGACTGCCTACCCTGACAGTTAGCGTGCCCAGCACGAAGGCACTTACTTTCCGTTGCTATTGCGTACCTTAGTAGCCTATCTAGCACCTATTCGTGTATACTATTTTACACCTATTTGTCTTTTACAGCGCATCCCTTACATAAATGCAGTTGTTATGTAATTAAATCGATACGTTGAAGCCTAAACGTGTTCGGAGGGCTGTACAATTTCGAAGTAAAAAGTAATATAACTTAGCAGTTATATGCATTGTGACTTTATTATGGTTGTACGTTCATTTAGACCAGTTGCGTAGACATTAAATCTATTCAACCTCTTCCTAAGTATAATTCAGAATAGTTCATCGCCTTTGCGATAAAAGCTTGGCAACTCCTTGGCGTCCTTAATATTAAATTTTGCTACTTTTTATTTGTTTGGTCCTTCAAGCTCGAGATATATGGCCTTCTATTCTGTAGTGTCGTTTTCCATCAGTACTAAAGCTATCTGTGACGGAAACATTTGTTATTATTAGTTCTTACTATTAACGTTCAGTGATATTGTGACTGTGCACTCGTGTGCCGAACAGCTTCGAGCGGGAACGTTAAACTTATAAAACACAATGTATCTACGTGTTACTAGATGAATGCTTCGGAAACATCTATAGACAGAAGCCTACCGTTACCAACATGGAAGAGTTTCAGGAAAGATGGTATCGTTGTTAGAGTTAATGTGCTCCTAAATTGTTGTTTAAGCAGGTGGTGGGTATAAAAATCATAAGTCTCTTGGACCTTACGATACTAGCGAGATAGTGGCGAACTATCTATCCTGGCGGCATAACGAGGTCTGTCGAGTTGTCAAGATACTAAAAGCTTCAGATTTCAAAAAAAATGTACAGCCTACTTCAAATTGTTGTTTCGGTATAAATAAACATATACGGCATCGATTATTACTTAAAGTGGTCGAGTAAAAAGATTACAACTTATGAAACCTACAGAAAGCAACTTACAAAACAAGTATAGCTTGCGGTTGAAGTTAAGAAACGTTTTTTGAATTAACACCTTTATATGTTTATAGAGTAGCGTTCAATATTATTCCGCTTATATACAACGCAACATATGCTGATATATTAAGGCGCATATCATTTCTGTAAACCGACCTCGTTGTTTTCATCGAGTATGTGCGGATTATAGCCAAGGGCAGTAAGAACACAATTCAACGTTATGATTGCTTCCGTCGCGCTAATCCAGCCATGGGGCTGGGACCCTGTTTGGAACACAAAACATGGATGGGTTTACTTTATTTTTAAGGCGCTTAAAAAATTATAAGTGGCAATTTTAAAAATGCAGCCTGTGATTCCTTAGTAATCAACGAATTGGGGCAAGTAAAGTTATTATTGTGCACCTTAAGTTCTCCGAACCAATATTCTATATATAAAAAATAGAGTATTTTTGCCCAGCCGAACGTAGTCAAGCTTGCTCGGCCGAACTATATCATATGTAAATAAGTTCTGATATGCCTATATAGAGCTGTATTTTACCTGAGATAATGACACCTCATAAGAGAAACCACAGACACCTCGTTATTTATGGAAATTTAATCTGTCATACTTTTTTCCCCTTATTTGCCGTTTATTTCTTTCCCCTTAAAAGTCTGCCGCTTTTTTAGGTTTTCGGCACCAGAGTGTCCCAATCATGATGTTTTTCCTGCCAGATCGATTAAACTGTACGCCAGCGGTTATAATCACCATATTGATCAACAATACAAAAGGGCAGTCGAAGGGAACGGCTGTGACTGAGACTATGTGGAGAAATGAAGAGTTTCCTGTGGGTCGCCTGGACTGCAGCTTTCATTTATCCAACTGGGTCAGTTCAGAACGTCCTTACGCTATTGGACTTCACTCTGCTGCTGTTGCTGTTGCTGTTGCTGCTGTCGAAGCCGCCGCCGCCGCCGCCGCCGCTATGGCCATCATAGCGCTATGAAGTTTGCTCCAGCGACACAGTAAATGGAAGTAATGCCTCGCGGTAGTATAGAACGATGGCGGCACCAACAAACCTGACTAAAGCCCACCTTTTGCTACTCCACAATATAATAATAATAATAATAAATTGTAGAGGGTTATCTAAACTACCGTCCGTTACAGCTATCTTATCTGACTAGGTGTTTATTCAGCCACCAAGGTAATCTCCATATATATCTAGGTAGACTGCTAGGCAGCCTCGCCTGCTTCAGCAGACCTCTGGCCTGGTAGTAAGTGCGTTGTCTCCGAACGCAGCTTCGCTGCTGCACTTATTCGCACAGTCGCCACCACTGAAAGTGCATGGCCAGTCGAAGCCCGCCGACTGGTTGTGTCCCTTTCCAGGGATTCAGCTCTCCACTCTGCGGACTTTCTGGCACGCCCTTGAGATATCTGCCGATGAGGAAAGCGTCGCTGATGCTGTCTGAGGCGACAACGTGGGCCTGTCCACACTAACCAAACCCAGGATGCTGCCCAGGCATCACCGCCCCCCATCGTCAAATGGTCACATATTATTCACAATCGTTACTATAGCGCCATATCTCCTGTTCATGGCAATTCGGCAGTATATCGAAACGGCGAAGGCGGTTATTGTCATGGACCATATCTACGAACGAATGATGCATGGAGGCGTGTACTGGCGGACTTTACATGTATATGCCTGAATGTCCGAGTTCGAAATCTGGCTGTAGCTATGTTTCTCTTCAGACTGTCTTTCTTGGACTGGTGGCATACTGCGCCCACCGGGGGCGTGAAAGCAGGGAAAAGCTCGTTGAAAGTAGGGGACAAATGGGGGTTAATACAATATAGCCAAAATGCGCTCGAAATGACCGGTCGTGCCGTCGATAACCGTCCCGTAGAAGCCATCGACAGCTCTTGCAAAACAACAGATCAATACATGCACGCAGTGTATGAAGAAATACTGTAGCACTCAAGGGGGCTCTTATATAGGTCAATACGAGAAAAAGATAAAAACGAACATAACGAAAAAAGCTGTTACACAATTAACACGTGTAAATCCAGCCATTATCACTGACACACCTTTAATAAATAATCTAAAACATGATGAAGGAACGGTTTAGGTGAGATTTCCAAAAATCTTAAGCCTCTATGTTTCGAGTGTTACGTAGGGTAACCCCGTTAGGCGTTCCAGTAAACAGACGGCTGGCTTCTGGCCAGGTTCGAACCTAAAATACATTAGCAGGCAAATACGCTATGCACTAAGCTATCGTGGGTAGAAAAATATTAAGGTTAAGCCTAAAATTTACATTGTTTTTTTCCGTTTTTGACCCTTCTTTTTTACTTGCAAACGACACAAAATAAATACTGTACAAAGTAGATAATTTATTGCGTTGCAAAAGCTTGTTAATAACCCTCTACAGCTAAAGCTTCTCTATTTCGTTGGTTCCATTGGCGTTCGCATACTACTAAACTGAAGGAAAATACGTTGACCTAACTCAAATGATCTTTAGGTCTTCAGCCATGATAAGTGCTTATTTCGAAATTGAACAATTAAACGTTATTACCTAAGATTTTTAATTATTCATATAATTAAAAACTAGTTATTTGACATGAGGATAGCACGTATGCTTAATTTGACTTTTTTGGCTGCTATGCTTGTAACTTTAAATAAATTTAACCTAAAGCGGGACCTTGTCCTAATATTATTATATCATTTTAAAATAACTGTTTGAACGCAGATATGTTTACGGCACTTGACGTTTTAGCTCTGACCGAGTTAGCTTGAAAATTTAGTAGAAGTGGTCTAAGTGAACAAATTCGGTAGTCGAGATGGAACATACACAGATTTATTACGACGTCACACTGTGTACGGTTGATAGATCGCCTTTAAACCTTGAGTTCAATAGAAACCCTTAGAATTTTCGACTGTAGGTCTTAAGTACCCTTTTAACATTTGACTTTATAATTGATGCACCACTGTCACGGAATTATACGGTTCAATGATCGCGTAGAGTTACAGGTGTATACTAGATGCTAAACTTATTGCAAGTTTGGCTTCAAAATCCCAAAGTAAGTTATCTAAGATAGGCTTTGCTAAGCTGTTACTGATCGTAATAACACACCAGGTTGTTTTCAAGCTAAAAAATAAATATTTTGACTTAACCAATGTGTTCTTATAATAATTTTGAATATTGCACCATTATAAACGGAACAGACAGGTGGGATTTTCCGCCACGATGTAACCGGATGGTTACCCTTGATTTGGAGACACTTTTTGGAAGTATTATTAAGTGGTTGCCGTAGCCCACTATTAAAAACGCGTAGATTATCATGTCTACTACACGCTACTACCAACAGTGCCAGTAATGAGTGACAATGTTCCTGTATCATGGATTTCGTCACTCTTAGTAAATTGAAATTTTCTCTAAAGTAAGTGGTAGAACCGCTGCGACCATTTCTACAATTAAACAATGAGACAACAGTTCCGCTAATAAGCATGCAAATGGGTCTGAATGTATGCGTGAAGTACGATCTACGAGAGGACTTCATGGTATAATTGTCTGCGCACGATGTAAAATTAGGTAAATAAACGAACGATCAACGATTATCCCGTACCCATATTTCCCCAGTTCGAAAATGAGTGAGATTTGCAGATCGTAGTGGAACCATTTGTTACGGATGTTTTTTTATACTTTATTGTTCTTTATTGAGTTGAGTTTAGCTCAACTTAGTTACTTAAGTTTTATTTCGGTTAAAGTAATGGCTGTATCGAGGTGGATTCTTATACGACTAGTTATCTAGAAATGTAAAACCGCGGTGGACCAAAACATTTGCTGCATTTCACCGATGCTTCTATAGGCCGTACAAAGCATAGGTAAAATTAGATTGATGGCACACTCTGCATAGAAGCGAATACCACCGCCTATAGGCCCAGCAGTCTGATGCTCCCAGATTGTGTTTTTTGCGTAATATGAACTGCATCAGATCGCACCTAATCAAGCGAGCGAGATAGTTGCCTGTGTTGTTATAAAAAAAGATAGTGACCGTCCCATCGATTAACTAATGGTTGCATGGACAGCGCGCAGTTACCATATAGAACGAACACAGTTAGAAGGTACTGCAGGTGATACAATGACCTGTATTAATATTACCGCTGATCAATCAACATATGACTCAGTTAGTTCCTGTAGTAGACCTACCCACAGCAAACCTCGCGTGCAGTTGTTGCACGTGGTCTTCAATCGTCGTCGTTTCAGACGACGGGTGTATCAATGTAAATTGCGAAATTGGGTCATACGTAAGAGAATCGAATTCGTTTCTCGCGTCAGCAGGATTGCAGAAGATCTTCCCTGGACACAGGGTTGAAGACTTGACAATACGGGAAGAAGACACAATCACATTGGGTATAAAAATTTCCATTACTGACTGGCACTAAATAGGAGAATGATACGTTGGGCTTGCTTACTGCTGCGACTTCAAGTTTCCAAAGTAACGAAGCTGGTAGAAGCGGGCATCCTGTGGGAATTACGAGCGGTTATTAGCGATGATGAGTAAACCGTGTTACAGGGCGAAAGACCCGCATTTGCATCAGGCACACATTGTCAACATTATAAACAACACCATTACATCGAATAAAAAAGACATTAATTACATTTGACTAACGCTCAGTATGAGATCAGCTTCTGACATTTGACTTTGTAATTTGATTAAACTGAGTTGTACTTTCGCATCGGCACCTAGAAGATTCTTGCACAATATCACCGACCTACGTCCTAGCATGGCTACGTGAGCCCTAAAGAAATCACTCGCCTCACTAAACTTCTCCCACGGTCCATGTACTCAAACAGGCTCCTACTTCCAGTTCCTTGTTTTCGTTTACAATTCAGTATAGCGCGTCGTCCTGTCTCCCCATGAAAACGTGGCCGCATACTGCAAAATGGGGCTCAGCTGGGTACAACACCCGTCTTAGTCTCACACTTCTTTCTAACTCCAGAGACGCTAGCGAATATCTAGCGATGGTGAAAACACTTCGCCAGGTGGTTCGCTTTATTTGGCTGTAATTATAGCTTTGTTTATACACTGTTTCATTCGCAATTAAGGATCATTCATACTATTGTAATTAAAGCATTCCACGAAGGCGACAAAGGTAACAGGAAAAGGGATGAGAGTAGGACAGAGAGCAGGGCCTGAACGGGACGTGCAAGACACCTATCACATCTGGACGGTTTAGGCAACAGTTCAGATAGATTGTTGGCTCTACAGGTAGAGTGAAACTAGACATGGGAGTACTTGATTAAGACCGTGCATTTTCAGATCTAATTTGTCTATAATACCTAATACGCACTACAAGTATGTGCCCGGTCATCTCAAGTATGCGGGAACAAATAGGATTACATCGACTTTTATTTTTCGTGTAATCATTTAATTCTAGATTAGAATAGTTACAGCTTGAAAAGCCAATATGACTGCCGTCTTAGAAGCTAACTAAAGCAGAGACACAAAGCTGCAATAATAGTATCGGGCTTTATAATGACCATAGCTGCTGAATAATTTTGCTAGAAAAACGAACTATGTCTTTTACTATATGGACGTAAATGGCTAAAATAGCAATTTTTTTTACCTAGAATATCCTTCCACTGCTCGACTACTTGACTTGAAAGAGCACCTACGGGATAAAGTTCTATTAAAGCGTGTATCATAGCGCGCGTAAGGAGCTTGTCGACGACGCTCGTACGTATTGTTTCGGTGTCTATTCCCGCTTGTTAGGAATTACCAGTGAGAGGACAAAGAAGACAAAAGTATTGACGAAACTGCTATAAGCAATTTATAGATAATCGCCTGGATTTAAGATCGAAACTTACCATCTACCCGTTAAGTTAGTTCACTCTGTTAAGTTCGTGACCCGACTGAGCTAGATGTCTGGTGGCTATGCTATAAAGACTAGGAACTTTCATTGCGTACAGCAAAATAGACATACACACTTTGTTATCAGCTTCTATAAGTTGTCAACAACATTGAGCGAACTAAACTTGGTTCCTTCAACTGATTAGAAGTAGCAACACGTCTTGCGTGCTATGACCTTAGTAGGAAGAAAACACTGTGCGACATGGCATAGACAACGCTATTACCTGCTTTTTTCGATGCCAACTGATACTGGCTCCTGCTTGGCGGATTCTGGCGGGATAATGTCAATTTCAGAGGGTCGCTCGTTACTGACGAAAGCCTCTCTAGCTAGCTGTATTTGTGTACCTGTAATTTAATTGTATTGGCGTGAATTAAAAGGCATGTACACGTAAAGAGACGAGTAAGAAAGGAAGCAGAAAGCATTAACAATGTACGTAACTACTGACGGGATCCGCAATGATGTCCTGCCAGCGCGAAACCTCGTTGCGCCTAACAGGTTCCAGCTGCTGCGTCTGCAATACATTGATGCAGTGCATCGATGTACACTCGCAGGACGACCGCAGCTTACTTTGACCAACTAAATTCTATGCAAATTGATAGTAGTGGACTTTTTTAGTTTATTATGCTGTCTCCAGTTGCCCAGAGTTAGAATCAACGGATCCTACTGGACCGTCGCAGGCGTTCTACAAGAGAAGATTTACGGCTAGTAATCTTATCCCTCTCTATACCGCATAACCTCTCTAAAGTTTCCCTTTGTACCTCGTACGTCTACTATCAACAGTTTACCCTTTCGAGTAGCTTTTCGCTTTTTTTACGCGTCGGCAAACGCAAAGGGTCTTTTCTCTAATATCAGCGACCTCTTTAGCACTGCTGACTCCAGGCTAAGATGCTGGTACTCTGAATACAAATGCTCCTCAAGCAGTTCGCTCAGGCCGCTGAAAAACGACAGGGCGCAACAACAAAGACTGATCGAGAACAGGAACCATAACAAAGAAACTTTAAGATACAGTTGTCGTACAGCCATCAGCTGTAGATGCAGCCAGTCGCTGATTTACTTTCGTACCGATATGGAAAATGAGCCGTTACATACATTATGTAAATACTGTATATTATGTGTGCGGCAATGGGTAGGTCGCCGAACGAACCATCATGATGAAATGTGTAGCTTACTGTCAAGCTGAGACTCAGCGTGATCGGTGAATTATGTATACTTGGATTGCACTCCCTAGCTGAAATATGTAAAAGGCGACAGAAGGTAGCGCCATTTAATTGCAAAAAGATAGCTAGCTTTTACAGGAGTGACTTTGTTTCTTGACCTCGCTTTCGTTTACCCGCTCGTACATTAGCTGCATTATTCAGACCGCTATCCTATACAGTACAATAGGGCCTGGTCGATGGTATCCCAACTGCGATTGTTTGACTCCCCTTCTTTGCCACAAATACTAAATTTCAGTGTGTGTCACTGCCCGTTGATGACAATTGTTCCTGTTTAGCAGCATCTTGAACAAGTTAGCTAATCAAACTCAACAGCTCTAAGTAATTCATCGATAAGCTTTTTTTGAAACTAATGAGTTTCAACCAAAGGTCAGTTTTAGAGTCTCAAATATTTCTACTTTAACAGATTTTTTCCCGTTGTACCATAGTTATGTTTTTTACGTATATGAAAAAAAAAAGTAAACAATTACTAAGTGCCTGGAATGACTTTTCTCTATGAAGGGACAACGTCGCACCTTTATACGACGCAATTAGGCACCCTCGAAAAAACAACGCCATGGCATAAAAACCAACGGTTCACATCCAAACGATAAGTGTCTACTACAGGATGTCTACGTAAAGAGCAGCACATCGTCACTTCGTCGTTGTCTAAAGCAAAAACCTTTTCCTTTTCTTTTGGGAAAAAGTGCGATTTTTCTCCCGTCCTCCTTTCTAAAAATCCTATATCAAAACAAATAGAATTCCACAGCTAACAGATTTTGCTAGTGATTTTTACTGCGGGGGCCATGGGAGTCAACATATAGCTAAGAGACTATAAACTGAAAGATTACCATTATGCTATCATCGCAGTATCTGACAACTGTTTTGGATCGCTCCGCCGCACCGAACAATATAAATATTGTGATCAGGCCAAATTCAGTCTTGTTATGTTGTCAAGAACTATGTTTAGCAACTCAGGCTTAATCGATGTTGATATGTTGACTTTGAACTGTCAACGAAACATCTCATATAAAATAACATCCGTCGGGCACACAGTCCTCTTCTGTTACTATTGATACTGATTGGCAGCTCTAGAATGAAACAGGCTTATATATCCTAAGGTAAGTGTGCCTGCTATATATAATAAAAATGACTTCAGTCTATTCTATTCTAACCTACAGTAAATAAATGGAAATAATTATTATAATTTTACTTTTCGATATCATTCACTTTTGTCCTTTTATTACTGCATTTATTATCATCGAAATTTTCCTCGCTGCGCTTCTTCTTCATCGTTAGGCCTGCTTTTCATTTGTTATTTGTAATAAATGTTTGCTGATTTTTTACTAACATATGATTAACTTAGACTTTTGTTTGTAGGCACAAATCATAGCGACGAATATATTCCACCTTTTGAACTTTATGCCCAATTAGGGTAATGTCGCAGGAACATTGTGTAAACGAGTGCTATTTTAAAGACCTCATCCGCTGGGATTTGAGAGAGCAGAGTTGTACTAATACGAATTGGACCTATCTAAAATAAAGCTATCTACTACCTTTTTTATCTGCTGGTTGGATGTGCATGCCCCATCGTGGAACAAAAGTTACAGTTCCAATTTTTAAATTTTTGTTCAACTTTAAACTTCTTCGACATCAACTCGTTGCAACTCTCAGGATATATCCCTAGTCAAAGTGAAAACTTCAGCGGACAGATGAATACGTTTGAGCGTTCGAATCTCCTTTCTCATCCTTGTGTACTGTAGTTTCCTTCTGAAGGCTTGACTTAAGTAGTATGGAGGAAAAATAGAACCTAAGTTGAAGTATTCTTCTTCGTTGGCGCCTACGGATGTTACGATAATAGAATGAAGACAACCAGGAAAATGCTCGTCAGGTTCGTCCAGGTTCGTCAGTGTTTTCATGGTACCTAAAAACCGATACCTTAAACAAGTCAGTAGTGGTCGATCGAAATATGTATTTATGCGCGTCCTTGCAAACATCGAATGATAGGCCCGGATTCTTATTTTTGATCTACATAAAATACGTTTCATATGAAGTAGATGTCGCCAACACCTGTGTTGCAGTCTAATTACTTCATTCTATTCGTATCGTTGGTCAAAAAAAAATGGCCCACTTGATTTGAACAGACGGCATAAAACCATACAGAGATTTGTTGCTTTCCTCAGCATTGCATAAACTGCGTGCGAGGCTGGCCATACATTCAACGAAAGTTCGAATACGAAATGAAATACGAACTAAAGTTACATAGTGGAATTGGAAATCGGAAAAACTGTAGCCATCTTGTACTCTCTTTTAGAGTCTTACTATTTCCTGTATTTATCTTTATTAAAACCGACTCACTCGGTTTGTTGTATGTTTTGTGGGCAGTTTCGTTCATAGCGAACTTCGTCGTTGTTGCCAAACCCTTCATTTCCATATGGACGATGTAGCGTAACTTTGTCTAAATAGCGGTACGCGTAGCGCGTGACTCGAGACGGTAATACGTAGATATTTTAATAATAGCATCAATACAGCAAGCTGTTGTACAGCTGCTGCACTGGGTTCGTTTGCCGCCAACGAGTGAAGCCCGTCTCTTCACTGATCATGCGGCTTCTCCGGTCATATTGTCACAGCCACCGTTGAGTCACGTACTGCTTGTATACACATAGAACGCATCCAGGACATCATTGGTGTGGCGCAGGACACGTTCAAGCTTCGTTTTACGTGCCATCACGAAGCCACGTTCATTAACCACATGTATTTAGTGAGAGAACTTTTGCCGTTTATGAGCGAACCAGCATTGCACGCGTGTTTCATTTTACTATCGTCTACTGGTATTAACAGAGAAGTGGCATTATTAACACGGTTATAGCACACGATCTGAATGCGGAGCACATCTCGAATGATCGAGCAGTAGGGTTCCTCTGAATGTCGAATTCGCCCCCGGAAGCGTACAGATAAGATGGGGTGCACTCTCTATTAGATAGAGTTCTATAGAAAACGAAAATTTAATAGGTACGCTTTTTGCTACATATAAAGTGTATGCAATCACGGGTAAAGTGGCTTTCTTCAAATTAAGCTGTGTACAATCAATGGCGCAAAATTTTCAGCAACGATGTTTGTTTCGCCAAAGTGCACCTAAGTGCTTTATTATGGAAATAGGAACCTGGTATTGAGCCTATTTGAAGGCGAATTGGTAAGCTTGAATAATGCATTGCTTCATGCTGACTTATACAGAACGTGTTGTTAAAAACCCCAAAAACCATAGTGTAGTGCGTAGTCTCGATTCTACAATTGTACCTTTTGCAATTCGACAAGCGCAGCCCAACTATAATAGTGTGCCTATATATTAACAAAGTGATGTTCACAGCTTTAGTTCTTCATCCGATCAGCCATTTTGTGCCAGTTATATACGCACTTACGCGTGCGTTGAAGTCTAGAAAGGGGAACAATGGCCGTACATTAAATTATACTGTCGATGTGAATATGCTTGATTTACTAACCGCTATGTATATACAGGCAATACGCTAATATAGACGGCTTCTCACACATGTAAACACATAATACATACAACCTATCGCACATGTGTAATATTTAGTGTGCTTTGATAATTTTGTGCTGGCTTCATTAACTGGTTTTGTTAACGCCATTAAAAATCACACTATATAATCTATTGTTTTTTCTTTTTTATTATTCCTTCGAAACCGTAGTGATTATGTCACTTACTCTATTTCTATATATATATATAATTTATAAATGCTTACACACAAATGGTTTATTTAAATTTAAAATTGTTTCCGTAATCCTACATTCGTAATAATGCCGAAAGGTTTATTTCGAGTAGAATATAAATGGCGGACAAGCATACAGCAGATTCGCTTCGGGACCTGATCTGCCCAGAACAAGCCCCGCTGGGTCTGCAAACGATTAGTCAAAATGAAACGTGTACACGGTACTGGCCCCTTCGGATTTTTTGTATGCTCGAGTTTTGCCCTGCCGTCGATTGCTATGTATCGTATATTTGTTTTAGTTTAAAAATGCACGCGCCCACAGTGTCATAGTCTATATAGTTTGAAAGGAAGGGTTAAAAAAATCAGGCGCAAAACAGAATAATAAGTTCTTTTTTTTTTTGATCTTCCGCTTGATCGTTCCCAAGCATCGTACAAAATAGCATCTGCCCGACCATATTCAAAGATGCTTACGGGCAAAACAAACCACCGACAGTTAAATTCGGATGATGTATTTTCGCTTTTTAACGAAATATCCCCCGCTGCCTTTTTACATCCCAGTTGAATGGGCATTGTTTGACTTAAGAGATATTCTCTGCATGCACTGCTGTACACTGAACTCGATTAGAGAATGTTTCGTCTCTACACTGTAGATCCGATGTGCAGAGCTGTTACATCACCTATACGATTAGGCATCCGTAAAACTCTAAGTTTTTCGTAGTTGTTAGAAGTTCGATTGTTGTTTTTCCACACCCGAGAGGACTAGCTTAATCTGTTAATTGTGTCCATGAACGTTCTGTTAGTCAGGGAACGGAAAATTATAGCCGTATATCACAGCTGTGTACAACGTTGATGCTTGGAAGTATAAGGATAAAATATATTTGCAACTGAAGCTCGCCCTGTACGACATTGAACTCTCTGATTTATTTATTTTTCGGCTAGTTTCTGTTAATCCCATTAATTAAGCGTTTTTTTTTTTAGACCCTTATCGTATGAGCGTACGTGATGAAGGACGAAACACTAAAGCAGTGGAAATAACAATGAGTATATGCGTCTTTAGGGGAGATGTGATAGCTTTCGTTTGAAGCTGTGTTATAAACAGAGCCTGTCCAACTTTCTACAGCAGGGACAGATATTCGCGTTGCCGGAATAATCGTTAACCCGATAACTTCGTGTTTGCATTTTTATTTTTCCAACAGACCAATACGGGTGGGCACATATCGACACGATCTTCCGAAACATCTTCTTTTGGCCATACCGTTAGAGGGAAACAACAGTTATTTTAAGGCAAAAAAACCGCAGTTAACAGCATAATTTACTTTAGCTGACATAATTTACGCTGACGGCAGCGAAAAATCGCCGCAAATCCTGCTAGTATAGTACGCGTAGCTTAGAACCGTGTTAGGGATGTCATGCGCTGGTACGAACAGAGCAGGTCAAATCTGCTCCATTAAACCTCATTCCTCTGAAGTTAATAGTTCCCTTTGGTCTGGATTTTACCTGAAACATGCGCGATTGTTTCAATCATTCGTGGAGGATCATTTACACGGTTCAATACTTATACAAATAGAAAAATCTTCGGGAAAATTTATATTGACATCCGTTTCGCAGAACGTCCAGATACCTATTAATTTCACATCTAACGTATGAATAGAATCCCTATCAGCGTGGCTGCTCCCATTACAGTGCCTATTTGTATCCGTGGTTACTCAAGCTATCACCTATACACCGCCATTTGAGCGCTTCCTTTTCTGCCATTCTAATAAGCCTTATTCATGGCACGCGATCGTTCAATGCCTCGTATAAGCTTCATTTGTACTTTTCAAGGATTCTACAATGATAATCATACGATGATAAAAAACAGTACGGTAGTAATTTAAAATGCTGCTTCAAAGCGGTTTTATGTAACCGACATGGGGCCAATCATAGCAAACGAAGGAGAATGTTAATATTTAGTTCAAGCCTGTGTACTCATTGTCAATCTAAGGCATCTTTTAAGAATAAACTTAAACTCTATGAACCAGAAAGATTTAACAATAAAAGATACGCCTGTGGAACGTGTCGTGACTAGCATTACATTGCAAGACATATCATGCTTCGCTAACTTGTATCCCGAAGCGTCATGTATTGAGATAAATATATATATGCATATATTCTTGTAACGGCCGCTGCCCTTTACCCTTGACGACCTTCGCGTAGTTCAGGTTATTGCGTTAGATATGATACGGCATATGAGCATCATTCGTCTTATACTTTCAAGTAACAATTCTTCACTGTTCTTCAAGAGTTATGTTGTTAGTACTTAAGGTGTGAACCCGTATTCAAATAAATGCCATATGATTATTAAAGCCACATGCATAAAACAGTATATGTTTTACAATCAGGTATTTGTTCGATCGACGATATATAGCACCTTTCTTCTAATCCTGCCTCAATCCACTGATAAAACCAGCTAAAAGGCACCTAACACCTCAAAGCCTACTCTCACAATGAAAATCTGACGACAAGTATTCCTTATTCATATTTTTCCACGGATTGTGTATAGAGCCTGCTAAAAGAAGGCCGGTGGTTTATTCCTTGTTTTCGTTCTCCTCTTTGCAAGCAAAGATAGCAACAGAAAAAGAATAAGACGCCTGGGATGGCTTCGGCAAAGATGGGTTACACGCATTTAACCGTACACATAAACGCACTCTGAAGCGCAAGTGCCCCACATCGTGTCAAACTTTCTTGGCCCTTATAACGACCATTCTATCATATCTCAGAGTGTTTCGATATTCCATATCTGCTTTCTAAATCCCCCGACTCCTGCGGTCATCAGTCATGTTGATCACTCGCTATTTTTCTTCGCTGAAAGTTCTCCCGATTCTTTCTTTCGCTCCGCTCTCAACTGTTACCATAAACACCCGAGATTCGATGGTGTTGGGCAAGTTGGAGCTCATCAGCGGTAGGAGCAAAGCGGTGGGCTTTTTCTCACCTCTTCAGCCTGTACTCGAGTTCTGGGGCTAGGCAGGCTCCCCTGGGACGAGCCGATCCGAAGCGGCAGAGGACCAAGTACCAACAGTAGTAGGAGGTGCCAAAAAAAGCAGGAACGTATAAATGCGGACGACGATTCTTCTAAGTCGTCCCCAACGATCCAGCTAAAGCAAATTGAATCATATCACGGAAGCTGACAAACAATGAAATAAGAACGAAACTTCTAGGTACAAAACCGCAAATTAATAACGACAGTATATAGCAAAGTGACAGAAGGCCGGTCAACCGTCCTAGCAACTATACGGTGTCGAAGCACACCGATATATTAGCTTGTTGCGTATTTACAATGAAACATTCGATACTGGAAATGACGATGATGCGTAAAGATTTTTCTGGATACCATAACTTATCCAGATTACCTGCCTGATTTGGACAATCCGTTTCCTATGCTTTTTGCTTTGGAGGATTAGAAGTGAAGGTGTAAGTAATTGACTTACGATTGAAGCTGAGCTAGAAAATAGGTCAGCTTATAATTGAGAAGGCGTAATCGCACAGTTGAACCGAAGATGGAACATAAATAGGGTCCAAAATTAGTGATGTACAAATATATGTACAGATAGTGACTACTAAAATGTGCTCATTGTTCTATACCACAAGCAAATTACTGTAGTAATTATGCAGTATAGCGTGAGCGCTTGCACTTGGTTATTATATATGTATAAATTCATTCACTCAGAACGTGGATATATATATGCACCAATAATAATACGAAGTTCTAAAATTTTGCGCTGATTTGTGCGATGGCCTTTGCTCTGACCGAAGCCGCACTTAATCAGATGATAGCCTTTTGCAAAATTATAATAGTTCTGTAGTTTTGAATATGTCAATCATAAATTATGACTTCAACTTTTTTTTCGGGTCAGACCAACAAAACGTTTATGTAATTAGTGCTCGTTTAACATCGTCTTTTGGAAGTACGTTAGATTGGTCAATTTTACAAGGTTTGTGCTTTAATGCCACAGTAAGTTTCCGCCATTCTAATATCCCCCAACACATCTGGCTATATGCTACATACGTTGTGCTATATTATTCAGTTTAACTTAATGTGATGTTTTTCAATGTTCTGTAACTGTAATTTCACCGCTGGTTTGGTGGTCATTGTGTTATTTAACTTCCGTGAGTATCACTAGGTATTTGCATGAAATATCAACAGCAAAGCGTCTACATTGATCCGTAATTGGTACACATACCAACGAAAATGCGTTGCCGGAAAAATCTACGTGTACGTTTTATATATATATACTAGTATATCTATTTGCCATACGGTGTAATACGGTCTGTAATGTTATATAGTAACTAACGACAAATCAGTGCGGATACTGGATGATGATGGAGTTTAATGAAAAGCAAAGAGCAGTAAAAGCACAAAAATAGCGGTAGACGAAAAACTTTCTACGCATTAATCGAAGTTCCGCGACTTTGATGTTAATCGAATTGATCCGGGTTGCTAGGGAACGTCTATCTTGGACATTCTCGAAGAAAACACCCGAAAAAAAATAGCTCTGGAAGATCCAGCACAAGTCGCAGTGGACGAGATGTCGCTCAAAAACTTCGTTCTGCTGGCCTCGGGTTAGTCGAGACAGCAGGCTCTTTCCCTTCGAAATCTAGGTGGCATGATTGTGACAACGATGAGAGCGTTTTCAAACATGCCCGCCAAAATCAAGCATGTTTAAGGAGACGAAATAAAGCACAGAGGACATTAGTTTTGTTGTTCGTATTACTTGAAATATTTTATGTTTTATTATTGCTTATACTAAAATATGTAGTAATCTTAAGTGTCCCTACTAATGTCACTAGCATTATTATGTTATTAGTCGCAATAAAATCAAAAGTATTTATAGGCTTCTTTTATTCGGGTAAGGCCCAAGGTAAGACCCGGGCGGATTTGATTTTTTGGTCAAAGTATTGTAATAAGAATCCTTTTTAGACTGCGAAGGTGGCGCAAGCAATTGTATTTCATTGAAATGTACCGGACAGATTGAATTTTTCAGTGTCAGAAGCATAGGTCGAGAGAAATTAGCTCGCCGGACGGTGGTCGACAATGCAGCTCACTTCAAAGGGAAACCAATCACTGAACCTGTATACAAATACTAAAACCATAAATCAGAGAAAAATGTCTGTCTTCATCTTAGTAAAATGAATTACACATGAGTAGGTTGCTGGGGTCGCTGCAGATAACGCTTTATTGTTTATGACACGATCATTAACTTCTTATTCAATCAATACAGCTCTGTCAATGATTTTATTCCCATAAATATGGAACTCACGTAGCTTAGAAGATGTTTATATATATACGTAATCTATTTATTTACCTTCTCCTTAATAACGAAGTTTGTGGGTCGCATGCGTCCGAACGAACGTTCCTATAGCACACAACGAAATATGCGTAACGTTTAATGATGTATATGATCTATGGCGGTCCTAAAATTATTTTCTATTTAACTGTGAGATGTCTGATGACTCTGTAATAATGGATAAATGCTAGAAATAGAAATACTTTATTAGAAACACTATTCAAAGTAGTGCGAAGTTCACAACTAAGGTGTAAATAAATCGGATAAATATCTTATTGGTAGCAAGCGCGAATTATGTGCGTATTAGCTAGCTCGGAAATTTTTATATATTTTCGAGTCACGTATATAAGTTTACAATTCGTAAATACTCCAAAATATTTCCTCTTAAAAGCAAACTGCAAGGATGTACACAGCAATAATTTGTTCAAACAATCAAACTTGGATAGAAATAAATTTTGGAAGTTACATAAACACTAATTGCATTAGATTTGTTTTTATAAAACAAGTTAATTCGCACCATTTTAGAATAATATAAAAGGGTAGTTCCTCTGCATAAAGTTTCGGAATATTCCTGAAGAAGCTGCGAATAGTAACAACATATCAAATTGTTATTACTAAGAAAGTCGCAATTTTGGCCATGGAAAACTCAACAAACATTGAGGACTTTGGTATATTCAGCGTCCCGATAAGTTTATTGTTTGCGGAATATGAATACATATGCTCGTTAGCCTTAAAGTGTACACTCATGTTCCCGATATCTGTGGTGGCATCTTAAACCTAAATTGTATCTTCGACAATTTCCTTATTTCAATTGTTGGGTTAAGGGATGCAATTGTTTCGCCCGCTTTGAAGCATGACTGCAATGAAGAACCGTCGCTTGGCGTGATTGGCGTCGCTTTTAAATTATTAACGAAAGGGGAGCGATCCGGCGGTTGTTTCCTAGACAAACCTCTTAATCGTGTCTGTGGCACAAAGCCGTGTGTTCCTACTTGTCCTAGAAAAAGATTTACAGCTCTGTCCGTTCAGTCACTTTGCCTTCTCCCTCGACCCTCGACCATATCCCGGTGCCTCTCTCATGTGGAAACGACCCGGAGATAAAATTCGAAAGGCTAGTAGAGAAGGATAGCCAGATAGAAATTCTAATCAAGGGTGAACTGGAACAACAAAATCTATGCGTTTGTCTCAAAATTTCGAGCTTCTGCTTTTAGTATAGTCGGCTTCGTAGCCTAAAGTTTCTTTCGTCGTGTACCGACACGATCATCCGGGTAAACGGATGACGGGCATCTACGATTTCGATTACTTCGTCTCCGCATACTGTTGACAGCTATTTCGAGACCTGTCTACTTGGTCCCACAAATAGAATTTGTTATTTGCTTTGGACTGCGGGGTAGGAGAACGATGCGGCAAGCAAAGAGCTTCAAGACAGGTTGAAAAAGAGACAGCGGCAGCAGCAAGCAGGCCTAACCGAGCGTAAAGCGATGTCGACCCAGCCGAAGCATGAGCCTGTCACCAGGTGCCCTCACTACCTCCCGTTTCTACATCCCGAAGGAAGGCGACCTCTTCTCTATGAAGAAGCCATTCTGCTCAATATCTAACCGCGGATATGTTCTTTCCCTCCAACTTTGGAGATAAGTGTACAATCGATGACAAAGGGAATAGAATCTACATTAGCGTGTCTCAGGTCGGTGTATAAAACCCTTTTACGAACGCGTATTGACACACACACATTTACAATCAATGGGTACCGTGTGCTGGTTTTCCACTAGCAAACACTTTCTTATCAGTCCGTCTGCAGCGTCGATGGATCACCACGCACACGTTGTAAATGATACGTAATCTTGTCTGGGAAAACCTGGAGTGTAAAGCTGCCTTTTCAGCAGACGAAATGAATGAAAAAAGAAAAAATCAGCGATAGATTTTGATATATAAACAGTGGAATGCCAGAACATTTGCTTGTCACGAGAAGCAGAACGCCCAAAACAAATGTGAGTGAGATTGCAGAAAGTCGCTGGCACCGAAGGCGAGCAACGTTGTATAGTTCCTACACAATACACAGCAACAAGCAAAGCGCCTACCTCCGGTACACTTGATACCGCCGCTATAAACATGCCGTCGTGCAAACGACAGAATCAAGCAGGGAAGTGTTCTTACGAAGGATGGATCTGCTGCCAGTCTTCACCTGCTGAATCAGCGAAGCGGAAAGACATAAGCTGTGGCTGTGGCAATGGTGGCGGTAGCTAGTAGGGGAAAAACGCCGACGGGGTAACGACCCGCGCCCTGAACTCGATGGATATGTCTACAAAAACATCGCCTCCGCTGGCTTCTGTCACCGCCGCCACGGCTGAGCTGCTCCCCATGTCTCCCCCCGATTCTGTGAGTGCGGCCCGATCTCTCTCTTTTTCATTTTTGAAATTCGGAGGCTCGGTAAGCGGCTTTTTCTCGCCTTTGCTCACAGATGAGCGATATCATTCAGCTGAAGCTTACCTGCGTAAAGCAAATACAGAGTTGGGGGTATGGATTAGGTAGCAACTCTAAAATATTGTAGACATTATATTTCTGTGGTGAATATAGGTACGAACGTATTACTTATATATGACTGCCATATCCGTGCATATGGAGGATGTAAAGCTCTATAATTCTATATGATAAAAAAAAAAAAGATATGAATTTGAATGTGTGTTTGTGCACTAGTCCGCCTATGGTTCTGTTGACCAATTTGTTCGGCCTAGATACATTTTTATGCAGTTCAATAGGCGTGTGATGTATACGAGCCACATAATGTAGCACGTCAAGAGGTTTATATTTATTATATATGCTCGTTTAGTACTTGGAAGAAAAATTCAAACTTATCTCTAACACGTTTTTTGAAGCACTACATATGTGACGATGATGAATACACAAGCATATAGATAACGAAGTATTGCGTGCTACCAGCGGCATCACGAAGAAGGCGACTAAGGGCGTTTAGGACCATTAAATGGACTGTTGAAATCCTGCAGAGTGCAAACAAATTGATTCAGTCTTGTACTTGCAGATTTGTCAACGAGGTTTTTACTAGATTGCAGTCAGCTCCATACAATTTTTGCGGGCTAGAATATGCTGCATGTTAAAAATGGGTAGTAGATGTTTTAGGCGGTAAATGCGCTATAATTAAATAACATACGAGTACTTTGGATAAACAGTTGATAATAAAGCGCTGGTACTACAGACAAAATGGATCTGAACAAGAATAGATATCCGAACGAAATGTTTTAAATAACATTTTTAGTCACTCACTAGTGATTGTAAAAATATTAACACGTTAATAGCTTTCAGTAATAACCATGTGACAAGCGATATCAGTAGGTATAAACTCGTTAAAGTGTCGTTAAAACGCGGAACATATAAAAAAGAAAATTCTCGCGGTGTTTAATTAGCGGCCGATAACAGACCGAAGGTTGCAAAAAAGACAAAACTCTATATGGCTAATTACGAAAAGCGCAAAATCGCTAGAACTTATCTGATCTCAATAGAGAATGATATTTTGCAATTATTTTAACTAGCTGTTAATTTCCATATGAGAGATGTAGGCTTTTTAGATAATTTCAGTGAATTGTTGAGCGCTTTAAGTCTGATCCCTTTAAAGGGTCGTTCGATTTACTAGGACAGTCCTTTGCGGATTTTCACAGGCTGTTTCTAAACAAAGTTTTTAATCTTGGCGGAAGTTCTTTCTCTGTGAACACAACGATAGCTGGCCCTCGTAAAAGTTCCACAAATGACGCACCGTTTCTCGCTAAGATAAGTTTCCACTTTCGTGCTAGAAGAAACTGGCCTTCTTTTGATACCCAGTACAATGAGTGAACTCGCGCCTGTTGCGGCCAATGACTTGTCAGAACTTTTTCGCGTTTGAATGTCCTAGCCTTTATATAATGTTGTGTGTATAACCCGAAGTATATTTTGGAATGTTTTTGATAAGGAAGAAAAGGTCGAATGATATAAGTCAATAATTTTCTTTTAAATAAATTAGTAGCTGATGTGTATAATACGTGGGTCTGGGTCTGATTTAAACGTAATAAACGATGTCGTTTTACGTGTTTCAAGCGGGTCTTCAGTCAAAAGTTCAGTCTCGTTCCATTCGTATTTCACGACTTACCGTTTTGCATCTCTGAATTGTCCACTAGATATTGATTGACAAAGGTGTTCATTGGATTATAGCACGAAAGTTATGGCGATGCTGTAAAACGTGGTGTTTTGCCAGTAACAGACATAGTGTTACTAGTATAGATCTGCCAATATACATAATGTGTATATATACACGTTTTCATTGACGAGGTCCTTACTTCCATTCAGGCATCCTCCCTTCCAATTCTTTCCTATGATGACTTACGATATCCCTCGACTTCCTAAGATATTTTAATGTATCATTAGATATCCTAGGATATCATTTTGCATGCGACGCATTATACAGCTTACATCGGTATCTCATCTCTATATTCTTCTTGATTTTTTCTTGTTGCCTTTTACCATTATTATCTTCGTTTTTGGCCTACCACTCCTACTGTCGCCCCTGGACCTGACGCTCTGCGGGGCTTTTCTTTATTTTTTTCGTACATTACTAAAATACATATGTGTCACCTGTATTCAACGGTTTAATTCCTGAAATCTTTGTCTTCCTTGTACTCGGCTTTCTCTGTACGTGTTATGCATTATCTTTTGAGTGGATTACATTTACAACTTTTCTTTGAAAATCGATCAAATTCTAGAAGCATTTGCCATACGTTTGTTGCAACTCAGAGAACTTTTGCCCACTACTACACGACCTAGAGAGCATGGACGCTTTAAGAAAGATCCAAAGCAAGCATTTAAAAAGGTAAAATCCTAATATATACGGACGATCCTTTTTTCCAAAATCAAAGGAACTGATTTTACCTACAATGCGTCTTAGCTGGCCTTACTGTCTATATTCTGGTTATCTAGCGGAAGCTTACTTATGACAACCTACCACCTGACCCCAATGCTTGCCAGCTGAACGAATAAACTTCAAAATACCTGGAATACTAACGTAGTTCAGCAGTACGTTAATCCCAAGCTCGAGGTTCTTCAAAGCTCATATAGAGGAAGAGTGCCTGCTGTGCGCCTAGCGCCCCTAGAGACCGAAACCTAGTTTCCTAGAAGGGGCCTTAAGACGTCATTGGTCTAAGAATAATCAAGTGGTGCACTTACTCTCTGATACACCCGTTTCTATAGGAGCGTGACGGAAACAGTACGAACTTTCAAAGACACCTACATGTTAGTCATGATCAGATGTATAAACAGAAAATAACTAATAATTCGAATACGTTTGGCATTTTTTGAAAAATTGCTTGGCCTGGCTGGCCTTGGTGGCTGATATTGATCTTTTAAGCGAGTCTGCAATACGGCGTGCTTGGTTTCCAATTAGTTGTATCTGCCCTATTTTAAGAGCTAATAGCCACTGGCTGTGAAGGTAATTATTTTCTATAATTAAGTTCCTTCCTTCGACCTATATGCAAGTATCTCTTATCAAACTTAGGCGATTTTTATTTGACCAAGTCAAAAACATACCTGAGGCAGAAGCGCAGTCGAGCTAGAATGAAAGTTAAGAGCAATTTTAATAATACTTAGATTTATTATATTGTTGTTAGATCCATTCATATTGCTACATGGTCACCAAACGCGGGAATATAAAGCGTAACCGTCGCCTATCATTAGATGTGCAAATAGTTTTACTGAAATAGTTTTTTTAAAGTTCTCTAGAGTAGAATGAGATAGAGCTTACGCCAAGTTCTGCTTGCAGTCATCCACTTCAGATGATCGATTAGTAATGAGGAACTAGAAAGCTAGAATTGGAAACGTCGAACATATGGAAGCATTTATTACACCTATAGTGAATATTCTATCTATTATATATAAAAAAGTACGCTATATATATATATATAGACAAAATACTAAATGAAAATTTTTTTGTTTCGCCAGTTTTAGTCGCTGTTAGAATCCGTTTGTCCATAGCCATTTTTAGTGGGTAAACAGGAATTTGTTTGTTATATTGTGTTATTTTTCTATCTAAAAAGGTAACTTTCTTGCGATTTAGGTGCGCGCGGCTTAGGTAGTGCTAGTAGTGCCTGATTTGAAAAATTGTAATTATCCTTATTAATGTTTCACTTAGTTTTTTTCGTCCTAAAACAACTGTATTTTCTTCTCTCTTTCTTCTTCTATATGCAATCAATGGTGAACATGCCATTTTAACAAGGCATAAAGTACTGCCGAGCTACAAGGAGAGTTATCGCAGTTTCCCGATCCAAGATCTAATAGACAGTTTTTCAACTATAGATCAATGGGAGCCTGAAAGTAGAATGTAAGTTTAGTTAAAAATTGAGTAATCATTATAGATCAATCAAATGGTGAATCCGCACATAAAACTCAAATAATTTAGGTTGTTTAAATGAATCAAAAGATATAAAAATGAGTGCATGCAGGAGCTTATTGAACATAATTAGACAGTTATGATATAAAAAAAAACCAAAATGCATCTATCGAAGTTTATCTGTATCACAGAAATCACTGAGTAAACAGCATTATATATCAGCTATAGACTCGATGTAAACACACACAAGACGACATATTTAGGACTAAAGCCAAGTATTTATTTGTGCTTGAGTGTTTTTGAAGAATTTTCAAAATGTTTATCTAAATCATAAACTTCATGGAAACTTTCTATTTGGACCAAATGGATAAATGCTATTCTAATAACCGCTAGCTCCTTGAACGTTTCAAGTATGTCTTTTTCTAAAGGAAATGTTTTTAATTTAGACATTCAACCATTACGTTGATGGTTATGTTCTGACTCACTTATACAGTAACACCTACTTTTGGGCTTGAAACGAGTGCCACCGTAAAGACCTTTTTATAATTCACTAGGTTCCCTTGGGCTTTGCTCCATATTTACTGGTACATGGTTCTGGGTTTCCGTAGAGATAGAAGCGTGGATTGTGGAATCAACTCTATTCGGCAGTTCTTGAGTAATGTCTCCTAGAAGTGAACGATGTTGTAGAATTATACATATACATGCGCATACATGCTGAGTTTAGCTATATGTTTGATTTATCCGTGAATTTTACTCCCCGCTTAGCGTTACCTGGTTTAAAATCCTCCTAGAGTGCTTAGCGTGTTCGATGTGTTCAAAAAAGTTCTGTGTTTCTAGAAACCTGATGAGCTATTTTTTTTCAAAATCAATTCGTAAACATCATATAATACAACCCTATCTGATATTTCCCTAAAAAATACGATATTTTAATAAAAAAAATAACACTCAAACTTTGGCTAGTTCTTATGTCCTCCGCCTGGAGTGTCTTATTGCTCTTCGCTCTTGGCTATTTTAAACGCTACTGCGAAAGTTAGGTCTGGAATCACAGTCTGAAGTAGGTCTTGCCTTTAAATTCCCTCAAAGGGCGCGCCCCTGACAATTCCTATTCTTTGACATTTTTAGGGATAGCTAGTATAATCAAGTAGCCCTTTGGGAACACTACTGGAATGTAGGCATTGGAAGTCATAGCCTAGCTAAAAGGAAATATATAGTAAATTCAGGCAGTTCTCCTACTTTCCGAGGGGAAAGAGGTTGATGGCACGCCAGACGCGTTCCTATCCTAAGTAAGCTACCAAAAGGATCTAATCCGTGGACGACGGATCGGCTCACGTTGCGTGAGTCCGCAAAACTACCGCCTTCTCATTTATCATTCCTCTGCTTAGTTTAACACGAACCAACAAGAGTGATAGCGCTTTTCTGGGCCACGTGTTCCTCAAGACCTTTGGAACTCCACATCTTAGACCAATTCGGTGAGCTTATCGTGTCATTTTACTGTTGCAAAACGTTTACAGCTAAGTAAGGGACGGATCCTTTAATTAGTTCTTCTGGCGTTTAGGTTCCTGTCAGCATATCGCTATTGGTCGTTACACAGAAAACGTGAACGTAGCAAGGCAAGGACTCAAGAAGTTAGATAAAGCTTTCTTTTGTGCAGTTGGGCAATCTAGTATTTTGCGTAAGGTCTAGACAAATAGTTCTTATCGACGGCATTTAAAACAACTAGTAAAGAGGTACGCTAGATTTAGAGTCTGATTTAACTAATACATTATGTTCGTATATTTTATTGGCTATTGTGATTCGTTTTTCGGCGTTATTGCATTTACGGAGACTCAATGAAGATTACATACCACCAGAACGCGCGCGCGCGCGTACCCGAGCTCGGGCCTTAGATAACAATAGCGATATTATTCATTGAATTTTAGCGGGTTTATTAGCACGATCATCTTTCCTCCTGTCATTATGCTTAATTTTTCAGGACAGTCGTTTTTACTCAAGCCGATTGTTAGGCCTAACAGTCATTGAGTAGACTCGTGAATTTGCGCTACAGCAGAGCTTTCAAAGTTGAACCAGAATATCTTCACAGGTCCCTATCGTTTCGAGGTTGCCTATTTTTCTGAGTAAAGTAGAGATTATAGCTTCCACCAAATGTTGTCAAAATAGAACGTTTTATTACGCCGAATAGAGACTTTGGACAGAAACAAAAAATCAATACGTCTTCATGCCAGTAAAAGCAAAAGGGACTCGCGATGAATGAGCGGGTTGGGGTTGATAATTTCAGGCAGCTTGCGTGTATTGTAGACTTTAGTTACATATTCAGACGATGGTTTTATTCTTCTTGGTGGCTCCGCGTTGAATACTGCCTTGAGTCACGCTGACGATTATTCGGTCGGCGTTAAAACGACCGAACTGATATTTCGTCACGCCACGTTCGAAGGCCACCTACTATTCTAACAACAAAACTAGGAGATAAATAAGTTTCACTAACGAAACTTGATGTACTCTACTTTTTCCCGACCACTTTCGGATGTTCGAGTTGGCCTTTTTCGTACCAATGTTGCGTACCCTTCATTACATGCTACCGACACCATAGGTAAAGCATCACAACAAACATCATTTCTTACGTGTTACAGAGGAGGAATAGACCTTGCGGTCTTTTACTGAAATGGCTTACGTCACTTTGATGTGTTTGTTTTTGAATTCATGGTGCGCCGTCGTTTAGTGAAAGCGCATATTAGGTGGTTATGTTTTGCACGACCTCGTTCATAGTCGCCTAGACCATATAGCGACTGGATGAGAGAGTGAAAACTGAGCAGACGAAATCGCATAAAAAGAGAGGGTCTAAAGAAGATATCGAGAAGAGTTGAAGTATAAAGTGCAGTTTCTCCTATCTATGTGTATTGCAAGGGCAGGCACGTTCCGGTAGATGAGCCAGCTCCTTTCCTGACAACGATCTCTCATATTCGTCCAACTTTTCTCATCAGCCACGGAACCAGAATGGTCTGTTTTTGTAAATAAGCAAAAACAAGAGAAGCAAGTTTACAAGCCTTTTGATAGCTGCTACGGACAAATAACGATAACAATACTGAGCATAATACTACTATATTTAGTAGGCCTATCTGCTAACTTTGGCTCTTCAATGTCATGCGTGTACCGTAAACAGGCAATAGTTTGATCGGACTGTGCTCAAAATAATTTTGCTTTTTTTGTAAAACTAACCGTGGTAGCCTTTATAGGTCACATGGTTGTAGTATCCCCCGGTGGCATTGTATATCCTAGATCATCTCACACGTCCCTGAGTTTAACAGGCAAAGCTGAGTAGCAAAATAGGCATAGTTTGTTAGGTCAACTTACAAAGGAGATACCCGTTTTTATAAATCGAGATGACGGAACAGTAAAATAGGAGCTATTCTATGCGGAAACTTTACATAACGTTGCATCATTGAATAAATGTATGTAATACATCCCTATCGTAAAGCTTAAAAATTACATTTTGCCTTTGCAGTAGACCAAGATGTGTTTTGAAAAACCGTACAGTCCAATAATATTTCAAAGAGTAACTAGGGCCAGTTATTCTAAGTCTGTATGAACATAGCTTACATCTAAATTGGCGATATCTATCAGACTGATAAGTTCTTCATATCGGATATTTTTGTAAAGTCCTCACTGAAAAACTTTGGCTTTTTTTCCGTACAGGTTTTCATTTTTCAGGTTTATATAGTCTACCTATAGTTTTAGCATGAATGGAGTCATGTAAACAATGAGGGCATTAAATTGAATTGAGTACGGCGTGCCTGAAGAACCTCAAATGTTTTTAGGTTAAAAAGATAAAAAAAAAAAAAGTATTTTGGGTATATGACACACACCACAGCTTCAATTGATGGCAGATGGTCCCGATGAAATCCAGTCATTGATTACAAATTATTGAATAGCAAAAAATTAGGAAATACACCTTATGGAAGTTCCGTTAATATTATTATTAATATTAGAATTTTTTTCGTATCTAAGGTCAAGCTAACATGACATTGCTTTCATTGTTTATGCCATTAGGAGACTGAATTCCTCATCATATTTTACGTTATTTCAATATTGTACTTTCGGAAAAAGGCGTTCCATGCTTGTTTGTAAAGAACAGGAAGAAACTGTGGCTATTTTTATGGTCTGTAATCATGATAGATCTTCCAGGATAGGACCCGGGGGCTGGATGATCAATGACTGTGTCCTTGCTGCAGCTAAACGAAGACTCATTAGCGAATAGTGAGAGAAATGCACATTGCTGTCATCTTTGGCCTACTTAGGTGATAAACAGTCATCAAGGCAACTTTGTTTGTTATCCTGTGAACCTCGATACGAGCTTTTAGTAGCTCTAGCTAACCTTCGGGGTCGCACTATTAGATCAGAATTTTTAGGCTATCTAATCAGGAACAATCGTTTTTCTCATAAGAGGCTGAAGGAGGCTAAAGATGTAGCAGATGGCCGCCAAATAGACAGAAATCTGTAAGTTAGGGGTAAAAGCACAGAGAGCTCTTGAAACTAGGCACACAACATCAAAGGATGAAAAAACATGTGTGTATCGCGCCTTTTACATCCCTCAGCTCTATGTTCATACTGAGTTTAGTCCTGTCTGTCGAAAATAATTTATTACCATAGTCCCTATTCGCATTGGTCCATGTTCTTTTTGGAACCAGCTATTCTTGTTCGATGAACGGTGTGCATGTACGAGGTATGTCTAGAGTAGAGTAACGTTAGAAGGTAATATCCGCAGGCTCGGAGATGTGGGTGTCCAAGAGTGAACAAAGAAAAAATATGCCTTTGTGGCAGGCTCATTCGCGTAAAGGGCTTATGGATTTCTGATTCTTTACGAGCATTTGATGCGATCCGCCCATGAATATATAATTCTTCTGCTATTTATAAACGACCTCGTGCACGCGTTGTCAATTGAGAATCTCCGGTAAAGCGAATATGATCTCTTACGGCTAGTTTACGTGCTAAATAAATAAAGTAAATAATATAATATTGCATAAAAACTCTACAAGCAGGTATGCATACAGTGACGTGTTAAGGATGCAACAATATCATATTTACGTTTCGCCTAAAGCACTAAAAGTTTGTACGTGTAATTGTAAAACAATGATAAAGTACACTAAATTCTTATACAGATCAGCACTTCGTATGCTGCGAACCAGAACCAATTCAGCCGATTTTTGTCTATATAATTATTTGTAGTAAGCTTTTTATTAAGCACTTAACACAAACTATTTTTTTTTTGTTTTTAAATATGCTTTTTCTAAATATCGTAAGATCTGCTAAGATAAATTAGCAAAAATCGCAAAAAAAATTATATTGCTCTTTATACAGTTACAATAATTGGAGACCATTCCTTTTACCTGATAAAACAGGTTAGTAAAAATAACATTCGTTATTTGTTTGCTTTCGTTTTACCAATTACATTTGTGTGTCCCACTGAAAGGTCGCATTATCGATCATTCAATGGACATTAGCTACCCCTTCGATCTGTCGATCCTTATCGAATCCAAAAGTCGAAACTTTGTCTCCTTTATGAGAGTTCATGGAAGATAGATAGAAGATGGACAGTAGCAAAAAACGCTCCATAGCTCAATTGCCATGGTTTTCTAGGGCAGAAGACATCTGCTTGACGTACGCGGCCAGGTTCAGCTACTTTCTATTTTTGTGGTCAGCTTAGCGTAGAGAAGAGAGAGGTTAGACATCTCTATGCGAACGTCGTTGCCCAGGTGGCTGCGGGCCGTTCTATCAATTTATTTTTGGACAAATGGCGCCTGTGTGAGCTGGGACGGAAGAGCGGTGTCAGACAATTTGTCTTCCACGAAAAGTAAAAAAAAAACATTTATTTTCGAGAATTTTGTTGTGTCTAGTTAGTTCCTACTGATCTGTGGTTATCGCTCGCCCCTCGTGCTGACTATTTTTTTTTTTTTCGCTTCGAAAAGATCGAGCCAAAGACCGAATCAGAAAGCAATATTAGATTTTTTGTTCTATTTTAGATTTAATCGTATTATTATTTTGTGTAACTATTAGCCAAAATCAATACTCAGTTAGCGCCTTCCACTCCCATGTGTCTGCGAAATTCTTGATGTTGGCATTTTGCCGTGGTTTCCAATGAGCTAATATCATGCGACCACTATCAGTGTATTGGAGCACTTTGCGGCCTGTGTAATACTTATATATTGGGAATTAGAGTTACTTAACGTACTTTTTAATCTTATACCACGTCTTCTCCTGAGATGTTTAACCATGTATGGGGCAAACTTTTCATATGGTGTCCTATGGCACTTTTCTTGAACACCCGTTAGCGACGATTTTCGAATTATCTTGTTGGGGTAACATTGATAAATTGCCCCTTCTTGTTTAGTTGTCGTGCTCGCATTGTATAATTTTTTTCAGAAATCGTCACAAGTAGTAGGGAATAGTTTTGATTGTAAACTGAAATATGGGAAAACTGCTTCGATTGGTACAAACGCTTTTTAATGAGGGGTAGCATTAACGCACATCGTTTTTGTGAATAAGAGTAAAAAAGGAGAAAAAAATATTTTCCCTGTGGTAGTATGAAGCTTACATATTTAAGAAGAAGTTGTAAACTTCTTTCTAGCTTCGCAAACGCCTTCGCATTACTTTTGTAGGAATTTAAATTCTATTGGGATTTAAAGTGTATTTCTTAAGTTTTTCAGTGATATTTTAGATCCCACTTGCTTTGTTGGACATAAGCATATCAACGTTTGTATAACAAGATCAAGGTAAAGCTTTGACAGGGGGCTAAGGGGCTGTGTGAGCTACATATGCACATTTTGAGGGTGCCGGCGCAAGCGGAAATAGGCCGGACAAAGTGTTCCTTACAGAAAAAAATTGACTTCTGAAAGTCGGACTGAGCAGAATCTCAAAAGAGAAAGATCATGCTAATATGCCGGGTACGTAATCAAGGTGAACGTCTTCCAACTCCCGCTGCCAGGGATCTAACCTATATAGTCTGGTGGGCAACTATACCGAGGTGATCCCCCCCTGTTAATCCGATGGCACATACCACTCTCTTTTGCCAATCCATAATGCTATCGAAAGAAGATCCGACTTGGTTACGAGTGAAGCATGAAAGAGAAATTGAGATTTAATGGGTAGCGGTCTCAACGGACTAGATTCAACCATCAGGGCTGCGCTCCACGTTTCCCTTACACGAAAACGCCTTGTTTTTGTTGTATCGGGTCGTATATAAATTGTAAAATCCTAACCTTCTTGAAAAAAACGACAGGTTGTACTCTGTCCAGGCTATAAATATAAAATGTGATCCCTGATTTATATAGCTTGCTGTCAGAGAAAACATGCTTTTCATACTCGAATTTTGGTGGTATTCTTACGCTAGCTACTACGACGCCAGTTTTTTTCTATCTTTTGTGATTACCCTTTCATAGTACAGCGTAGTTCACAACTGATTCTAGTTGAGAGGAGAGAACGAGAAGGAGTCTATAGAAATTACGCTAGCCAACTCCTGCTCAGAATATCGGAACCTTTTACGGAGTCTGGGTTACCACAAAATTGTGTTATGGACTGGCTTCAGTAAGAATTCCTCGCCTCGTAGTCGTATGTACTGCGGGGTCAACTACAGACAAAAGAAAGTAGTCCTGCCGTGTTAAGGCCGCAGCCAAACGTAAATGGAAGTCAAGGCAACGATTTGTCGGGCAACCAAGAAACAGTGCTTATTTTGCGTACGGAGAATAAGTTTTTTCTTTTGTCCTTTGTGAGTTCGGTAGAGACGCCTTAGACCTTTCTATCTAGACTGTACTCACCCAGCCCAGTGGTCCCACGACAATGACAAGTGCTTCCTAGCATTTTTTCGCTCTTTTTTACTTAGTTTCCACTTGTTTCTTGCTACCCCATTCGGAAAGCTAACTACCCCACTCCCTAAGGAACAATCTAATTCAATTTACTATCCTTTGAAGAGTCTTTTCTGTTTCTTTTTTTGTCTATCATGACAGCCTTCTGGGCACAGATACTTTGTTTGCTTTTTGTTCACTGATGTGGTAGATCGATCCCAATTAAAGGTTAGACGGATATGTTAAAATGTAACTTCGACACACACTTTCTCGTATTACTATATCTACCCAAAATCAATTATACTTTTTTTTTTTTATAGAGCATGTTGACGTCGAAATTTGACGAAGTCGGATACGGATTAACTTTTCGGAAACCGACACCCATTTTTTCTCACAGCTTTGTACCAATCTAACAGGGTCGTGTCATTATATCGCTGGACATTATTTGTAGTTAGAGGGGCTCGAGCTGTTTCCTCGAAGGAGAGTTGGGATCGAATTGTATCTTGATTTCAAATACATTTTTGTATCAATATTTTGTTGTACTTGTATACCATCTATGAAGTGAACGCATGACGTGCTTGAACCCGCAAGTCATTGAACATTGGCATTCAGGGCTGACCACACTAACGCCGCACGATCTTCACATGAGTTTTTTTTTCTAAGAGCGTATACGTTTGTCTATTATATGCATGTTATATTGGTTAGATGTAGGAAAAACGAAAATACGATTCTACTATATGACCATATGAAGATAATCATTTAAAATATATGCATCTGGCTAGACAGACTGCTTAGCGAAGGCACGGCGATGCACGGTACCGCATGGCATCTGAGTCATAGTCCAGTACATACCGTGCAGACGCACGTAATGTCTGGCATATGAAAACACAATGTATTATGTAGAATGTCGTGAGACCCACGTACTGCGAAGCGCTCATCCTAATATAAAGCATCTCATAGTCACTTGTGTATATCTCTCTCTTAGTATCTACTACAAGAAATCACAATACATCTAATGATTGAAACTATCTAAAACTAATTATATAAAAATAATCGAAAGAATAAGCATCAGTTTGAATAGCTAGATATAAATGGTCAGAACATAAATCCTCTCCCAAATAAAACCGTTTATTGAGATTCTCTTAAGGGACGGTTTGTCCCGGTGTATTTGGCTGCATATACGATAAGGTTGAAGTTCGATAGTCGCACTACAGCCTGACTAATTGGACTTTTCCGATAAAGGCAAAGAGATCCGCGAATGTTATCATGGCTCAATTCAACCACCTTAAGGAGCTTCCAAACCTGCAGATCAAAGTTTGGGCTCGTTCGACTCTTGCTCGCAAACTGTTGAACCCGATCTCAGTAATTATAATAACATAATATCTTATATATAACAATAACTACGTTACATGTTTCAAATATGAGATACCTTGGCGCAGATATTCTACTAACTGTATTAGTCTGGCCCTTCCACAACAATTGTCAAACACTCCTGTATCAGTTACCGTCAGCCGTTGTCACAAAAAGATTGGTTTTTCTAATTTTTCATTTAGATTTTTGAGAAGATTACCTATTCATATAATAAAATAAAATTGCCCATTTATATAATTGTTCATATATAACCAATAGCACTGTGATTTCACGAAAAAAATAATACAAATGTTTATTAAAGGCGTTTTTGAGTGTCAAACACTTGTGTATCTAGGCACTGCAATCAGGTTCTGGTTATTTCTCCATTGCTTTTTAATGATACAATTGATCAAAGGTTACGATTTCAATATCTTGTTGTTTTTTTTCAACGAGTTCTGCATTACTCATTGCCTGCCCTGGTGTTTTACGCGTCACACTTCTCTTTCCAGTTGCAAATATTCATTCTTTTCAGTCACTCTTTGAATATCATAATTATCTTTTAATTCATTTTGATTCGTTGATCATCTCATTTTCTTTGTCTTAAATAAATGTTTTCATGTTATAAAATGTCGTAACAGTTTTTTCCTTCTAAAACCTCTTATAACGCAAACTTATTTTTAATAATATGGACAAAGTGGTACCAATATACATGTAGAATAACGCGGGAGCTCTGGGGCTCTATATAAAAAAAAAAAAAAACTATCCTAGAGCAAACAACTTTTCTTTGTTTTAGAACATAAGATTCTGTTACAATTATATAAATTATCTTGTTTGACAGCAATTATATCTGACCTCTTGTCCTCTTCCGGCAAATTTGTATTGCACCTCCTTGCTCCGCTATTGTTGTGATGGCGTTTCAGTCTCCCCCTTAGTAGACAGTGTTAATGGCTTCTCTGTTTGCGACGAGTACATTCACGCTCTGGCTGATAAATGTCCTTTTAATACGTATATTGCATTACCCCTACTTCCATATGACCCTTCTTTTGTCCTTCCTTTTTTTTTTTTTTAACTATTACACAAGTAACTCTATAGGTACCCTGGGAACCAAAGACACCAACGACTGTTATTGTTTCTGACAAATGACCGCCTATGCTCTTAGCAAACTGGCATAACACGGTGATTAACGCTTCTAGCCCCCTTTTTCTGAACTCCGCGTGATATTACCTGTGTGTTTTTGTAGGCGGCTCTTATTTACATACTGAATTCCACTGGCACTTCGTGGCCTTTACTTGAACCACACTCAAGGTAACCCGATTTCCACTATGTTGCTACCACTTCTGGCATATACGGCGGATTATCGCTAGTTGTTACTGATCTTTCTGCTATGTTCGTCTTAATCTGGTCGTGTTTCGTCTATTAGCTTGGTTGGCGGCCCCGAGAACTTTAATAACTTGTTACCAACATTCCCGCATTGTCTCACCCACTTGTTATTATAGTATATCTTCTTCGGCGGGCACGAAAATATCTAGAGCCAAAGGACGGTATATCATATATTATGTAGTGGTACTAGTACTAGGCACGAAAGTAACAGAAGTACAAACAATAAGAGTAAACGGTAGAAATTCTCCGCTAACTTATAATAATGTCTTTACTATAGCCCTTTTTATGCTACCTTAAAGTCTGTACTTAACACGCACAGATACGCAGATAGCTGCACCGAGAACGACCCTAGATAAAAGCTAATTTCTCAGAACAGATCACTATCAAGAAGACAATTGGTTTTAGCCTGTTGCAATCAATATCCTACGAAGTACGCCCATTTCTGGGTTTTTTCCCTTAACGAACTCGAGCAAGGCTCAGGAAATAGGAGTTGCACCATTAAAAACGGCCATCCAACAATACGCTAGTAATACTCTACTCCTTTTCCGTAAGAACAGACTCTTGTTTCTAGCTCAGTCTAAGCTTTTGCAATCACTCAGAATAGGCTTCCTGACGGGGGGGGGGGGGGTAAACGGCGTCAGCTGCCATACTATCAGTGGCTGCATTGAGGTGGTTTGACACAAAGATACATCGTGTAGACCTTTCCTCCAAGGAAACTTTCTTGTACTAGTGATACTTCAGGACCATGTACTGTTTCAGCTGGCGGAGTCCTGCTCGACGACCAACAGTGTGACATGCAAGGCAAGAACGGGACACAAGCAGAAAACGACTTCTACACTAGTGCTCCCGAAAGTCAGGTCTTGCTTATACACTGTGCCTCTCAACAGGAGTAAAGAGTTGCTCAATAGCGGTATTGTAACGTGTGGCATGTTCGTTGTTGTAAGAAGAGTTGCATCTCAACGAATACTGTTACTTGAGCATCTGCAAACCCGGCGAACTGTAAGTAAATTAAATAGAGCTATACCGAATATTAGAGGCAAGTTTGTTTTTTTTTTTTTAATTATATACATCCTTAATATCACAGTAAGTCACTACTAATAATGCAACGAGTTCATGCGTTTGCTATTTGCAAAAGGATGACATCAGACGGCATTTCCTATTTCATCTGGCAAATTTATGGATTATAGAGCAATTTAGACATATTGTGGTCATAAAAACAGCGTGCCACACAGAGTTTGTGTCCGATGACTGAAGACTAAGGCTTCTGATCATGCCCAAAAGTGAAATGGAAAACAATGTATTTTTGTAGATCATTTATACGCATGCAAAGTAAACAGTTGAATAAAACTAATTTTACATTGATTCAAGTAAGAGGAGATACACAAATGATCGTAATAAAGAGCAAATTTAACTTTGCACCACATTTATGACAGGGGTATCTTAATACCGTTCCTATAACACTACGTTATAATGCTATAGAGTTAGTTCAGGTCTAAAATACAATAGGTTGTTGCCTTTTTTGAACTCGTTCCTAAATAGTTAATCCATTTTTGGTGGGTTTTCAGCGTTTTGCGTTTTCCGGTACTGGGTCATAATTGTATTAAAATACAGGTGCACAAAATTTACGAACTAGTGAGACTTATCACTTGAGCGTTTGAGGAAGAAGTACAAAACCGCAGGAACGTGTTGGCCTGATTCACAAACCTCGAAAGTGCAGCGCAAAGGACTCTAGACTTTAGGCTGGTGTTTTTTACGTTTGTTATTTTCTTCTATGCTTGCTTGCTTGCTTGCTTGCTATTCATATCCAACAAACTGCATAGAAAAAGGAATAAGCGTGAATTCCAGGTAAGAATCACAGAGTAACACCGCTGGCGCATGTTGTATAAGACACTGCTGGGCCCTGAAATTCTACTCACAAATTATTTGTGTACAATATAGCAAATAGCTTGTTCCGAAACTCTGTCCTTCAGGGCTTCGTCGAATAAAGAGATCACGTAATTGAGTATAGTTGATAGGAGAGTTCAGCGACAAAATGTATCAGGAATAGAAAATTTCATTACAAGCGAGTAAATTAGTTACCAGTGTATTTAGTCAGTAAAGCTGTTAACCTCAAAGTTAGGAGGAACAGAGCTAGTAACTCAGGGGTAGTAAAAAAACAGAGATACACAAACACGCATGCAGCATATACAAGGGGTGAAGAAATTTCAAATTGATTACTCGGATATACTCACACGGGTCTTTACCAGGCAAATCAGATAATTCCACTTGTTTTCGAATACGACTTCGAAATCTTCGAAATAAGGTGAAAGTTCTACTACTAGAAACACCGTGAGTCGTTAGTTCAAATAAATTCCGAAAAGAAAATTTGGATCTCGAAAATGGGTATCGAGAAATACTTTCTGTAAAACTGAACAAGCTGTGATGAAAGTTCACCTATCTTCCTTAAGGTAAACGTGTATCACACGTCTATTTTTACGTTTGGTGCACCGCACTTATGTTTGGCCTGTCTAAAATATCGTACCGTTGTTTACCTGAGTCAGACGAATTAGCCAAAAAAAAAATAAACGAATAGGCGCCGCATGACTTCAACGAAAAGAAAACGACTTAATTTTTGTGGCTGTTACGTTACAACAATTGTCCATTTTTACATTGTGATGAAAGATGGATCCTCTACGAAGATAGAATTGCAAACGATAACGTAAGTGGACGGATGTAATTGAACCGAGAAGACGTCACGGTAAACAGTTGCGAAGGCCTGATGCAGGTATTATGTGCTACACTTTCATCAATCCTGACCCTACGGTTACGGCTAAAGTGTAATTGGAAGGTATTACGGTGATAAAATTTTGCATTAATCAGCCAGAGTGAGTGAACAAAGGTAAAGTGCTCCAGCTGTATGGCAACGCTCAACCTTACGCTGGAAGAGCTACGATGGCGAATTGCAGGATCCTAAAGTCTGTCATCCACCTTTACTACCAGATACATTGGTCTCACAGATTACCATCTTTTTTCTTCAAAAACTTGGTAACTTTTTGATGTGAAAATAGTTCAAATGTTAGTATTATACCCGAATTTCCTTCTGCAATATCATGAACTTTCGCATTGCAGACTTCTCCAGCAGCGAAATAGCAATTTTACCATGCGAATGAGAGAAGATTATTGATGATAACGGCTTATACATTAATTAAAAATAACTATCTCTGCGAAAAGTTTGAGCAGTTAAAGTTGCAAATGTAGACATTGCATCAGGATATCTTTGTTAGAAATGCGTTGCATGCTTAGGTCCGCTCTCTATTGCAACAACTTGAGTATCTACGGCTACTTTGATAAATGTGAAATAAGGTCAATTACCACGAGGGTTTTTTTTATTTTCTTCTCTCTCTTTATATATATATATATTCCACGATAAATAATTTGTCATAAGATATCTTTAGGTAAATCGTGAATATAGAGATGGATGTGGGAGATGAAGAACGTTCAAGTTTCATTAACACGGTACATTACGTTTTCGGGGTAAAAAAGTAAAATCCGAGGAGAGCGAGTTGCACAATTACAAGATTCTGGGTCCATCCATGATTGCGGCTTGTCGAGCTTTCAAATTTTTTAAGTTGTCAGTACCATTTTAGTATTTGGTTATGTTTGGTAACTTCGAATGTGCAGCTGAAAATAGATTATGCCACAATTATGGCAACAATTTTGCGACTAAAATTGTTAGACTTTACATGCACAAATTCCACATGTTTTCTTATTCTTCGGCTCAATAAGCTGTACTATTATAATTCTGATACTGAAGCCGCTTTTAGCGTTGCTTATATTTGCATATTGTTGTTTACGCGTAGTAGTGCCCGTTAAACCTTAGAAATTCGTACATCCTATGACTTACACCGCAGCAATTTAAAGCGCCAGGAAAAATGCAACAAGGTCGTACAGTAACCTTTATATTTTAAGCTACTTTTGTCCCATGAATCTCTGTCGCATGATGGCTTCATCCCAACCAAAGCTTCGTTAGTCCTAATCGAGGATCTAGCTTCCAACACGTCATTGTATAGAAGGGCACTGTGATAGACTCTCTCGTAAAGGTATAAGCTGTCACCAGATGGCAGGAACAAAACAATTATAGGCGATATAATTAATTAAGGGGAAACTGAGTTTCTTCAAAGCATAAACCAGTTATATCCGAAGGATGATAGCGAAGCAATTGTCCTAAAACTGTTTTCGTTGCTGAGAAGGCTATTTACTTGTAGAGTAAGCAAAGCGTGTCAAACTTGTTGAAGTAAAATTTCTGAACTTCCTTGACGTATAAATGTCTTGTAGCATCTCCAACGTCCAGAAAAATATGACTTGATGGACGTACTGTTTCAGATTGACCAAGAAGGTTGGTAAGTTTGCTTGAAATATTGTCAGAAATAAAGGACAAATGTAAAAAGGTATCTGTGCTATTAGGACAAAACACCGGAGACTATGCTTTGTACTTACTGCGGATACCTCAAGCGTTCAAAGCCTAGTTGTCTCCTTTAAAGGAATTCTGGCCGAACACTTGTTTAATCCTCGTGTAACACCATTTTTTTCAGTCTTTAAAGTTTTTGAGCTCGATCGCAATAATAGATCACAGCGTGGCCTTTCCTCGTAGACCCTTCCATGTCTCAAAGCTTTATTCAGACGCTTCTTGAGCTCTGAAAACACGAACGAGTTTTTAAGGAATAGACTTGGTAAACACGCGGGTTGAGACAGCACAGATATCAAGTTTTTTTCCGAAAATTCGATACAAGCGACGAGTAGATGCGACCAGATGCTTAATTTCTCAGCGTTCAGGCCTGTTTTGCCAGACAGTATCACGCAGTCTTTTAAAAAATCTTCGTAATACTCTTTAACAACAGTCAAACCACTCACATGAATGCATAACGCACAACTCCGCGACTGTCAAAAAAGACAGTAAAAAAAGGGTGGGTTTTCGACCTAGGCTGTTTGGTCTGGACTCACCTCTTGTGTTTTTGTACTCCCGTAGTGCTCACACATCCAATTTCGTCAGCCAGTAATAATAATATGTTGAAGCACATTGGACTACTTTTCGTATGGGTGAAGACTCTTCTGAGACAGTTGTCGCCTGCACTTGCTCAAATTTTGGTTTCTTCGGTACACCCTTTGCTATAAGCCGTTTCGCCACCAAATGATCCTTCAGGATGCTCCGACGTGACTCATGTGAGTTGTCTTCAGCGAGCTTCATCCGGCGATTCTCCAGCAAGAGATGATTTGCTATTTTCATGTTTTCGTTCGTATTCGCTATAACAAGTCCCCCGGAACAAGGGTGCTTTTCATGGTTCCTTTAGCTATCGTAAAACCGCTGGTTCCGTGTTGTACATTTAGCGTTGATTCTTGGCCTAGCCCGGTAGCAAATCTTGCAGCATTGTTATTACTTGTAAGAACTTCGTTTCATTATTAACACAACGTGATATACGCTGATTTGGTACTCTCTCTTGTTTTTAACAAAACTAAAGATGCATTCTTGCTAACTCAGCTGTTCTCTGCCACTTCCGCTATGAGATGATTATACCGCTTGTTTCGTATTATCGTACCTACTGATTTCTTTTGTTTATCTGTGATGTCCCCTGGCATATTAAAGGTCCCTAAATTACCCTGTCAACTATATATTCTAATATATTTAAACTATTATAATGTTCCATCGACGTATTCGTAACGCCACTAGCTCCCGCCGGCTACCGGTTGATGGTAGCCCCCCTAACCTTGGCTCACAATGCAATTTGTCTATAATAACGATTACAAAAAGGAAAACATATTGTAGTTTACGCATTTGTTCCGGTAGTTGCACTAAATGTTCTGTCCTTGTTTCAGTCACCCAAATGTGAACATTCCTCTACCTTAGCCTAATATACTCTTATCTGCTGTTTTCCTTCGCCTCACTATCGAAAGAACCCAGCGGATATATATATTTGTAGGAAACACGTTGATCTTTGTTACGGGGAAGCGCTATGCTGTTGTATTTTTCGATTTTTAACTATTATTGAGAGCTGCCAGCTTTAGTCAGCTCGTCTGAGTCGAACGTAATGGTCGGCCGGCGTCTTGCGGTTCATTTCGTCTCGGTACCTTATTTAAGGGTTCCGTTCGTTATTCCGTAATGATGAAAATAATGTTCCACTTTTCAGAGTCGCCTACGTCAACCGTTCATTGGTCACCTTCGTTTACTGGGTCAAACTCAGCATTTCCAAATGGTCGAGAAAAATTGTCAATCAGCCTGAAAGCTAAGATTAGCTATGGCAAAAAATTGAAGTTATAATAGCATTCACATAAATAAAGCATTCCGTTGAAAAACCATAGCTAAAGAAAACTTTTGTGGCCTTGTTTTTGCTCAAACTACTAAGTTACTGTGTGGAGAGTAACTAAAAATCAATGTAGAATTTTGGTCATAGCCAAGTGCTTTACGACTAGGGAACACCATTCTAAGATGTCATTAGTTAACCCTGTGCAAGGCATTAATTGTGGGACACGGCAACCTTACTCTAACAAAATGCAAAATAGAATTTCTAATATAAAATATTAGAGCGAGGTTTTAAAACTGTAATTTATTTTTAATAACCAAATTTATGCAAATTTCGTTCTTTTTATTTACTAAGTCCCAATGCTCTATTATCGTTATTATCTAGGATCGTTAACAAAACACTTGACTTGAAATGAGAAAAAAATAAATAGGAGATAAAAAAAAAAATATTTAGTTTTTTTCACTTCAAATATGCAGCGTTAATCTACTATTTAAACTACATCAGTAGTTAAATTATCATTCTAATTATATTTAAGGCCATAGATAAATAAATCATACGATAATGTCGTTTGTTACAGACAAACTTTCGTCCGGTATGTGTTTGGCTAGCAAGTACCATGTTAGGGCCCGTATCTTTCCACTCAACCGGCCTATAGTGGACAAACAAAACATCTTTTTCGGTTGCACTGACCAGAATCGGCTCAAAATCTTCTTATAAAGAAGATCTAATTGACATGTCAGAAAGATCGATGCCTAGCTAATATGTATGGGATTGCTAAATTGAGTAGTGCTCTATGCCGAGCGCGTGTCGGAAAAAAGTAAAGGCGCTTAGACAAGGGTCAATAACAGTAAATATTTTCTAAGTTTAAGATAATTTCGTGACAATTCCAGCGTGAACAAAATTGGAGTCTGTTTTGTTGTCGTTATATGATGTTATGCAATGGCGTAGACGATCGAATAGTTTTAATATTTTCATGTATCCGTGTGTGAAAATCAATCTGCGTGGTACGTCTACTCAGAGAGCGACGGTAAACGTTTTACTCTTCTATTTTTGGCGTTATCAACTTCTCCACTTTATTGTTAGGCTATACTCGTCTCACATTATTTTATATTTCCTCGGCACGATTATCTTGAAGCAGTTGACATAGATCTCGTTGCTTGAAGGACTCAGAGTAGTTTCACTCGTAGTCAAGAGGTAATCTTCTGCCCAGCTTTACTATTCAGTTATATATGCAGTATTTAAGAATAGACAAATAGTGCAGCTGACATACGAATGTCGTCATAACTTCTAGCAGGCCGATTTATGTGAGGCATGAAACTTTATCTATCTTTTTCATTGAATACGTAACGTTTCAATTGAACTTATTGCTCTGCAGACGTTGATTTGAGGCCATTCAGTAGCAAATGATATTAACCCTTTGAAGTAGTACGGCATTTATCGTCTTAAATCTCGAAATCAAATCGAGATAATCTACGGACAGCGTAACAGGACAAGAGTCGTTAATGGTTTTGCAACAGAGCCACCGGAAGAACCAGAGGCAGCCACTCAGCCCATAGCACTGTTGTCGACATATTGTTGTCCCGCTACCATAAAGAATCACAATCCGGTACCCACAAAGCTTGCCTCAACATGACTTCTATAATGCTGATGAGTCTTATAGTATCGTATGAGTACTGTAGATATAAGATTGAACGGTGGATCTTATAGGAGTTTGATTAACTGTATTTAACTTTAATGTTTCGAACAATTTTTGATTTCGGCAAAACTAAACATAAGGCAAAAGTTCAATATGCATTTTCGTCTAAAACGCGAATTTCTAAAGCTCTACCTTTCAACTAAGCCTTGCATTTTTCCTCACCGCAAACAATACTGGCTAATAACGGAAGACATGGGCTCTTGAAAAGTATGCCGGGCTGAACGAACAGGAGAAGACAGACTGAAGAAGAAGTATTTCAAGCGAGATAGCTCCTATGGTCCAACTCAATGCATATTATATGTTCGTTTTGTAAAAGAAAAGTCAAATCTTCTAATAGACAGCTAAGGCTAATAACGAACTACATGCCATTGTGCATATTGAGCACGTATCCAATACAACTTTATAGACGAATAGCTATAGGTGACCTTGCTCGAGGAGATTATGGCATAGTCAACAGTCGACCAGTAATCAATAGCAAAAACGTAATATATGCACGTACGAAAAGCTACACGTCAGCGATCTTGAAACGTGAACGTGATCTGGGCAATAAGCATGACTACCTACGTGCAACTTATGCATAGGCTTATTGGTTGGTAGTGTTTTGTATGATTACGTCTCTACCCCTATGCAAGTCTTGTGCGTATGGCGCAAGTCGGACTGCGTACGTTCAGCTCCAGGAAAACGAGTAATTGAAGTGCCGAGCTAGAAGTGGTACCTTCACATAGTTTCTTAATTCTTGTTGAATAAGATACTGTTCCCTAAGTATCTATCCGTTGATAATCAGTCCAAAATATCCCATGAGCATTAGGTCTTTTTTTAGGTTTATGATGTGTTTCTGACTGGCCATATATTCTACAAATGGTATTCACGGAGACATAAATAGGAAGTAAATAACTGTGTGTTGAAGTGAGGATACGAACATGAGCAAACCCGTACAATGAAGGGATTTTTAAACTCGATCCCCACGTTACACTGGCTCATTTTTGAAGCCAGCGTCTTTATCACAAAGCACTGTCCTGTTGATATTTTGAGCTATAGTAGATCATATTAATCATTCATGATCCATTTCTATGCGAGATAGCAATGGACAAAACGACGCTCATCATCCGTGTCCGGCATAGGCGTATGGTAAATGATATCAAGAAGCACATAAATTTTAGGACTCCAGTTATTCTCACCGACAGCCGATAGAACATTTGTAGGATTTCGTACTATTTCCTTGTCATAAATTTGCGCTCGATCCTTATTTAGTTTTATTTAGACTTATTTGGTCGATGCAAAAGCATCTACGAGTGTCCGTGTTCGCGCGGCCGTAGCGCTCACGTAAGCATCTGTTCATGGTGATGTAATAAACTAGCGTTGATTACACCGTCTATTGCAGCTAAATTTCAAAGAAAGCCATTTTGGACCTGCAAAGGTGATTCCTGCAAAGAAGGATTTGACTGTAATAATCGTACGAACGGAAAGGAGGGTAGGTAGCTGTACATCAGGTAGGATAGAAGGCCAGCTTCACACACATCGGTAATCATTTAACAGAAAGCACATTCGCAGACCCCACACCTTCTGAACACTGGGAAACCACTAAATTTATATTGCAACAATACATGCACTTGGCTTTTTCTAAATAATCCAATTTCAAACAGTAGAGAAATTCTTGAATTACCGCAAATAAGGCGTCGTATGTATATGTATATATATATATGACGCCTGAACTAGAGATAAACTTCTTCTTTTATCTGAGCATTCTCTTATCTTCCACTCGTGGAACCGGAAGAAAGCCTGTTATTTTTCTCACCGTGGTATAAATAATATGTTATCAGTGCTATCATCCAATTTCTCCGCGCTGGACGAATGGCCGCCAAGGCAAAAAGTTTTTTTTTTTTTTTTTGAAATCGACGGTCCACGTTATTGCTAGTTTTCATGTCTCTTTCGGAATATTCGAGGAAGACTTCCATGAGGCAACGCGGAACTCCTGATTAGAGTTGACATTTAAATGGCTTGAAAATCGATGAAAACTGCCCAAATAGCCTTTCTTTAATACATCTGGACCAAAAATTAGAGGCCGTTTCGAACAGGAAAATATCATCTATCAATTGGCTTATCGTACTTTTTGCAATTTCTAACCGATTTGATTCCTTACGTACTTGGAAGTTTTAGCCGGCATGGTGCTCGACGCGCGGTCAGTATCAAAACGTTATTAGCGTACGAAAAACGAAACACTTTGGACAACAACACTAGTTTGAAGCTGCCATCGCGGTCAATAGTAGTTACGTTGAATAAACATGACCAGAATGAGGTTTCTAGCACATATAAAAAAGTTCGGTGAAATATCTGTTTTTATTTCGAAAAAAAGTGCTAGTCCCAATTTACGTACGATACTCAGTATATATATATATATATATATACTGGGTACCGTATGAAATTTCAAGGATTATATATTTGTTGCTGTCATTATCTCTCATATACGTACACATTTGGAAATTATTATCGTTACTATTATTGCTTCCTATAAGTAGCTTGCCCTCACGATAGATCGTTGACTCGTTTGACTATCGCAAGTTTAAAGCGGCAAACTTTTCCACAAGGTTAATTTTTACTTCCTCGTCTGCTAATACACAATCAATACGGCGTCTAGTGTGTCTATATTGTTCCAAGAAATCACGTATAGAGGAAGTATCAAAGAAAGTAGATATTTCCCTAATGGTCTTTCAATTACTATAGTTGACTTACTGCAAAGAAGCCAATGCGTATACGTAAGAATTAACAAATCAGAACTTTGCCATGGAGCAACGCTTTTACTTTAAGGTAACGCTGTTCATGCACGATTTGCTTCCTGTAAGCCCTTATCCTACTTACGTAGTAAGTTGAAATAAAGCCTTTGATGTCAGATATTACTCGATGTAGCGATGCTGCGAGAAGCTGAGTCAGGCAGCGTAACAAGGTACGAAAGTCTAGTTAGTTAAACCTGCATTATCTTCCACTAAAATGATTCAGTTCAGGCTAGATACACTGCGTGTTGACCTACGAGCCGATAGATATCGCAATAATTTTATTGTATGAAAGTCCTCTAGCAAACAGGGAGAATGGGAAAGTAAGGACCGGTTGAAAAGGACGTAAGTGAAAAAAAAATCACTGGATTTTAATTTATAGCAGGCGTAATAAACTAGCATGAAAGCTAAATAAATGATTCGGCGAGAATAACCTACCTCAGTCAAAGCCTATAAGATTAAGAGCGCTTCTAAACTAGCAATCTAATTAACGATAAGGTTTATGGTAATCAAATAAGTGCTTCGTTTTAGCATTCGCGATAGCTGGTAGCGTTGCAGTACGTATAATCTTGGCCTGATAATCGGTTAGACTGACACTGAATTTCTATAGCTGACAAATCGACTGTTCCACTCTTCGATTGATTATAGCCATTGAGATGTCCGACAGGTGGAGCGATACGTTTGTTTAGACCGAATAAGAAGGCTGAAGCTAAATACAGGTTCGGAAGTAACAGAGCCTTTAGAAAGCAAACCCTACCGGTCGAGCCAACTCCAACGACGGAGTCGTCAACCAGAAAAGGACAGATTGGTTACCATGTGTTGTTGAAGACCCTCAGCGATATTTGGTCAGCTCCTGTCGATATAAATTTCGATGTTTTAGATCCAGCGAAGGTATGCTGGATTTTGTAATAAGGCATCTAATTATGTCGATCCGCAGGGTTCTTCTATGCCCCCATGTAGATCAAATCCGATAGCCTCCTACAAGGGCTCATGGTTTACTTATTAGCCCGTTGTAATATATAGGCTTAACACGATATGCACTCGTTGTTGCCTACTATGAAATGCATTAGATGGTCGGTATTCGAACAAGACAAGGGCGAAATTACGTTAACACCTAATAGACAGATAGATATTGATCAATGGGCCTCTTATGAAAGAGTTCAACGAATCGTATATGTACGTAAATGATAAATACCTGAAACACTACGTAAGCAACGTAAAATATAGAGTTCCAATATTGCCAGTGATTAAGATAGGGATACATGCTAAACCTGCCATCCGACCTATACTGTTATATATCAATAGCAAAACATATCGTGTTAGTATGTCATGACGACGATCAGGTAAAGGCGAAACTCAACTCGATTCTGGACACAAACGCATTTTTACAACGAGTGGCACATCAGGCAGTAGATAGAGGGTATAGTCTATTCCTGGAATAGCTTACACAATGTGGACATCTGTTATATAGCATGGCTACAGTACAGGACGTCATCTACAGCCATGCAGGTACATAGGCAAATTTGGTAAACGCTGAACGGACAAAAACTTTTCTGCCGTCTGATATTGAAGATGAAAGATGTGTGTTATAGTTGAACTAAATGTATTTATTCAATGAATGAATGAATGATCTACAAGGTGACATGGCGCTGTCGTTTTGGTGGGGGGCAAGTCTATGGCTTCGGACGGGATGCGGCCCTGTTTGCAGTCGCATACAAAGCCTACAAACGAGTGCAGGCTATTCATTGAGGTTGACCCGTGTTATCGCGATGCCAGATGCAGATAAGAAACCAATATGGCCTGACAATTAACGCCGACGTTCATGCGTATGTTTCACCATAAAAAAACATTACTGATTAATACACATTTGCCATTTATACATTGTGTATGGCCCGTCCAAAAAGCAGCCACATTACTTTCTATTGGCATAAAACAGGGCTACGTGAAATAGCTTGGCGAGGTAGACAGGCTTGTTTTCTACCATTTTGGTTTTCCGATCTCGCAAACAAGCACAGTTACTTGATTCTTGATTGCCTGATATAGAGCTTCAGTTTGAAAAATGTGGCTATTGAGAGATATACTTAATGGCAATTAATCCACAAGTGCGAATACGTTAGTCACCCATTGTATATAACATATTTTTAAGAACCTCCCGCACAAAGCCAACGGGGAAGTTTTTCGAAACAGTGTGCTTCAATTATGTATAAACCATTTGTGCATTTTTTTTTGTTTCAAAGTATTTGGGGGCTTGGCTCAAGCAGTCGATCCTAGGGCATGGGCTTTTGAGAACAGGTGACAACAGATTCACTAGAAATTGGCTCATCTCAATGATGCCTGAGAACATTAGTACTATCTAATCTCTGTGATAGTAGTATTCTTTGTTACTATTAAGGAATATATCTGTAATGTTCAGTCCTAAAGTCCGTCTTGCGTCGAACTTCGCAGGGCAAGGATATTTCCAATTATATGCCCGTCCTGTGTTTTAAATGGAAAGCTACTCTGTTTCTTTAGAGCTTTTCACATGAATAGTACTGTTTGTATCAATCCTCAAAAAGTATATTTATCTAGATAATGTACGACCCAAATACGTCGTTCACCGAATCCTTTTGTCTCTGTATTGGCGGAGGCGGCTGTCAAGAGCGGAACGAGAAAAAGCTAAGTAAGTGACCAACAGGTTAGACAAGGAATCAAAGGACCAGGTCCTTAGCACTTAGCGGCCAGCGGCCACTATAGAATAGCAAGCTGACACATAAAAGGCGTTTAGGCTTCACGCATACACGGATGAAATTAAAATCCAAACTGTGAAATTAAGGAGCCGATTTTATCCGCTGCTGATCCAAGTCTGCTTCTTGCTGTGCATACCCCTGCCAGACCCTTTTCAGGGAAAGCAGGGGGCATCTAAATGCTAATCCCATAAACGGACTGCTTACATAGGCAAAGCGTATTGGAGAGTTAAGGTAAGAAGGAGCTGAACACTAGGTAAACAACGACAGCAGCTTCCTCCTCTTGCGGTGCTTCTGTTGTTGCCGCCGCTACGATAATAACGCAAGATTTGGCTGAGACACAAGACGAGAAAAGAAGTGTGGGAGAGGCTGACGGGAATAAAGAAGACGCTGTTGGCTTGCGAGTGTCGCTTCTACCCAGAACTGACGGTAGCTTCTGCTGAAGTTGCACTTCGTCTCCGAGCCCAAAGCTTTCTGGCTGCAACGAGAAGGCCTTGCGTGCGAAGGACACTTCGTATAGCTGCACCGCCTCTACGGCAACCCTACTAACGACATAAATGGATTCCGTCGTAAATTATTCTCATCTCATAATACCTTCCAGTTTACTCACTTCGGCGCTTCGTCATAAAAACGTGTCGATATGGTAACAGCAGCGATATCTAACAAAGGGTGGCCTGAAGTAAATCGGAGCTAGGCCAGGTCTGTGGCCCAGCTGAAGCCCAGCTTTGCGTATTCATGTGTTGTTATAGTTGGGCGTTCGCAACTCTAGCTCACTACCTGACCGCTGGGGACACCGTAGTTGATAAGTGCAATACAATAGCTGGCAATTCTCTTGGACCGATTTATGGGCTTCTTGTAAACGAAAAAAAAAAAAAAAGCTGAAATATTGTCTATAACTAAATCATTTTTGTTACTTTGTACTGTGTTAGTAAGTTTAGGTTCACAACATACTGCTCAACGTACACAGTGCGCATGTTCGATTCTTTTCTCTTCGGGTTCTAAGAGAAAGTCTTCCACACGGAAACGCGGCAGAGTCACAATGACTAGCTATCATCCTTAGTCTTCAGAGCTTCAGAAAATAGTTACAATGTTTTTCTGAGGAAATATATCTAAGCAGTATCGCGTAAACCAATGAGTCTTTTCAGTGTCACAAATGTCCGTTAATAATCACATTATTGTTAATTATGGTATTTAATTATTATTGCTACAAAGTGTTTGAGGTTAGATTTTTGCAAAAATTATCGACCAAATCAAGTCTGGCGAGGTGCTCTCGACCGCTGAGTGTTTCAGTGAATAGATTAATATAGTACTCTATGGTTATGTAAATAAATTTTATATTCATCGATAGACACCATTCTTCGACAAAGGGAAATGACCACGGGGAAGGAAGCGCAATGATGTTCGACCCTAAGAGGCACCACCTCAATTTGTGAAGTCCAAACTACCGAAACGGAAGCTTAACTTTCTATATACACCGTATCATCTACTAGTGCATCTCTTTTCTTTCTTCCATTGAACATAAACACGCACTACCGAATATTGACAGTGGTAGAATTAAACTTTGCTTGAACTAAAATCTGAGGTGTACATTATGATTTATCGGTAACGCGACTTCACGTATCGGACTTCAACCAACTCTTGCCGTTGCTAGATAATCCACTTTAAGTAAATTATCCATATTCCAATCCAATAGATGTTTTTGTTACATATACGCGTTGCTAAATTCAAAGCAATAGCTCCTCAGATTCAACGGCCAAGTGCCTGACCAAAATAGGACTATGTTATATACCGTTTCGAAATTGAGTCAATTTTGCTTTCCTAAAAGTGTCGAAGCAAAGCTACGGTGTATGTTATCCTAATATGAGTGAAATACAGAAGCACAGTGTAATGGGTGAGCGGTAAATTGTAAAGGAAAGCTATAACATGGAGAATGTCGCAGCGAAGCAGATATAGATCGATGCAAGATCTCGTACGCTAACATATACTAAACATCAATAAAATAAATTCATGTACGCAGACGCGGAATCGTTATCAAAACGTTATGAAAGCTAGTAGTACCGAAAAACGGGGCCTCAACGGTGGTATAGGATTTAATTAATGCAAACGACGTAAAGGGCACGACGAGCTCGATTCGACGGATTCGACTAACTTAAGTTATATGATTACGTGTAATATAATAATCAAGTGATATAGCAACCACAGCAGTATAGTCTTTGTTCTTTATAAAAAAAAATCTCACTCGAAATCCTAATATTTTAATATCAGTCGGAAATAAGACCTATTACAGAGCAAGTCACGTGTCTAACGCACCTACCTAACTGTAGTACAGCCCAGACAGAGGTAAACGGTGGTCAATAGAAACATGGACGATATCCGTATCGGCGGACCTGAGCAGAGGCCACGTCTTGAAAACTTCCGGTCGAAAGTTACCCGCACAGATGGCAGCAGAAGCTTATAATTTTCACCCTTGAAGAGAAAACTATGTATAGAAATATGTTATTACGAAAAGAGGACGACAAAGCGAACTGGAGAACATCACAACAGAGGAAATGGTTCAGTGCAAGGTGTTACATGCTAGAGTATATAACATTATACATCAATGAAATATTTAATAATCATCAGATTTTAATTAGATTTAACATGAGCTATTATATATAACAGACTATATGGGTGCCCAACTAGAAAAGTATCTCTTACAAAGCTTACACTCAAGCAAATTTATGTAAACATTATTAATTGAAAGAGTTGTCTGCTACATGTGAACAAAAGGGGGTAGGCAAAGTATTAGCTTTGCCAAACTGGGCCTTTATAAAAAAATGGTTCGTTGTAAGTAAAAAATACGTTCGTTTAATATCAGCAAGCCTAGCAAACAATTGTTTTATTTTATCAGGTGTTCTGATACTTTTATTATTTTGACACTGGCGATTGTGGACTGAAAATGTCAACCCGAAGGACTTAGGGTTAACATGCCCATTCGGGGCTTGCGAAAGGTTTCCTAAACGCTTTCTAACGTGACGCATTGCTATAGATAAGTGCTCGCTTGATGACTGTCTACCTAAAAGTAACCCCGTGTACTTGGAGATACTGCTTATGTTCATCACGTGAACACTGGACACCTCGTTAGCTACCGACCGACAAGTCACATACCCAGTGAAGTAGTCAGCGTCGATTTCAAAGACACGGAAGGTAAGATGGCAAGCTTTCTGGTAAGTCGAAGAAAGTGTGAGGGGTACGAATACCAATGGAATCAGCCATCGTTTGCTACGCTTAGCCCCTTTCCGCATTTGCCCGACTCGCTGATTTACGTCCCCTTAACTGCTGGAGAGGTCCACGCAGGATAGCCACATACGTCGAAGTAGGTCGCGAATATTCGCATGGCGCTACGCAAAGCAAGAACGTTTTTGACGCTTTTGATTCGGCATTTAGGGAAAAGACGCCAGATTGTGTAATCATACCATTACGGAAACGTAAGTTTATGTCCATTAGCGTATGGCTATGGTTGTCGCAGTTTCTCGAATTCTTTGTGAATAATTGAACTCATGGGCTGAAAGGATGCAAAAGTACGCCGATCTTAATAATAATAATAAAGACCCAATTGCAGTGTAGATAATGTGGCCTATTAATATGGGATGGGAGAAATGTAATAAAAAAGCTTTGAAAGCGCCCATTTTCCATCACAGATAACAGGCAAAATGAAAATGCCTGTTGTCTCCGACAGACTACAGGGAAAAAAGTAGCGTGTAGTCTGGGTGCAATAGGTTGATAGCACTTGGATAATAATGGAATTACATGTTCAGACATAATTACTACCCAAACGTAAATAAATAAGTAAATGGAAATTATTACAATACGATGTAAATACGGTGAAGTTAGATCGAGGTTCAATAAATATTTATATGGATATAACCTTTTAATATTTTATACAACCTATTCTAGGGCAAAATAGATGGGCCGCGTTAAATCCAGAGCAGATTCTAAGACGCAGGCCTAAACTGGACACTCAGACTTTACAGCCATTTCATATCTGAATGCGAGGTCGCCAAGCCATCTGAGATGCAAATCTGAATACGAGGTAATGGGTGAAAAATTTAAAGGAGGCATATAAACGGCGTGGGGGCAGGATTTCTTTCGCTGCGAGGCACAGGTAACGATGACTTTGCGACGTTAAATTGTAGAGGTCTTATATATGACAGCAATGGGTTAACATTGAAATTTTTTGGGATCGTTGTCAGTCGAAAAGCTAACGAATTTTCTTGAATAGTGGTTGAACTGGCAGACGCAGATACGACAATAGGATCTAATAACGTGTCTTATCAGGTAAGCAAGCCCCCGTTGAGTGAATTCAGCAAAGCATCAATTTTTGATAACTGCTGGACAGAGAGGAAATAGGATTTCTGCTGAAAAATGTACTGGGTGTCTTCGAGAGATTATGAAGCCCGAAAACTATAAACGGAAAATATTTTAATAATAATCAAAACAGTAGGGATAGGTATACATGTTCTTATTCAGTATTTAATCAAATTTAGCTCGGACCCAATTCTAGAACACGCTTTCTGTCACCATATTTAGATAACAGCATAATTTTATATATAGCTATATTCGCTACATACTATTAACGTAGCCTATGAAGCACCCTTGATAAATAATAAAAATTCATGTGTGAACGTATATGCATACATATTTTTAGCATGATTTAAAAAAAAAATAGTTCGTTACAATGTCTAATCTGTCTATATTACACGGCGTCTATATTGTACATTTATCAAAACAATATTCCTCAATATAGCTAATTTACATATCACATTATAATATAAAAAAAAAAAAAAAAGAAACTCCACACACTACCACTGACAGTTTGCTTTCTATGGTCACGTTCCTGCTTATAACTTCATGTGCTCAATCAGCGTTCGCTTTCGGCTACGCTCGTTCTCCTGTCAGGATGTCTCTTTGGCAAAAGCCTAGGAGAGAATCCTTCCCCATCCCTAAAACATGCAACTGTAGGCCGATTAAACGCTGCCTCAGCAAATAGTAGGCTTTAAAGGTTTTTATTACGGTCTGCGGATTTACGAAACTCTGTAAGTGAGGCTTTGAATCTTTTGTTGTCTTTTATTCGCTCGAACTTTGTGTGCTCAGCTCTGCAGTTCGTTCTCGGAGCACCTTTAACCGTTATACTATTTCCAGCTGTTATAACCTACCGTGCTTCATTGTGACCTTCATTATAATCCTTCGCCAATTATTTCAGTTTGCCGGTACTGTCAAGTTATTTCTGACGTGGTCAAAAGGTAGACAGCTGATATTTGGTGCGTTAGTCTATGATTAATTAAGACGAGACCGCGTTGATCTCCGATTCACTATTCCTATTTGGCGGAGTTTTACTAGGGAAAAGTGAAAAAGGACGCATCTTCAATGGATTAATAATGACATATGGCCTTTGTTTTCGTCCACACATCGTCTAACATTTCCTTATATTAATGGTGCTATAGTTTTTACATACGCTAGAGGGATCAGGCAATCATATCGATCGAGTGTTTATGTTTTTTCCGGCTCAATTATTCGGTCAAGGCATTAGTATTATAACAATGTTGCAGCAGGGTTCGTGGATTCCCACATGAGGAACGCAAAACAGGCCGAAAATGAGTTAACTGGTACGCTTTACGGATAACATCTAATGGGAGTGGGACCGAATAAATACACTAGTTGTTCATATACGTATCCTATATATATATATATATATATATATATAAAGAAACCACAATGTCTAAAATATGGTTTTTATACATTTTAAGCCCTTAAGTACAAGATTATGACTCGACTTGTGTTAGTTTAGTTTCGACCTTATCATTTACAGGCCATTTTCTACGTCTAAGAAAGTACAAGAGGCTGAGATTGAGAAAAAAAACAGGTAAAGGGAATATACTCCAGTGGCCTAAGACGGTGCGTTATCAAAAGCATTGTTCGTGTCTCTCACGCCTCCGACAGCTGTTTTTCTCTAAAATTGCAATCGAACTCATTACATTAATAGTTCCACAATCGTCCTGCATTTAGCTACACCTGTCTGCCCATCGTGTAACGATAGCTCTTAAAAGAACAAACGGTATATGACATAGGTGAGAGGAAGGCGTACTTGCAGGTGACTGGGTGCTGAGCATAAAACTGGAAATATTTCACTGTTCAAAATGGCGAAAGATCGAATACCGTCTGTTAAGAAAAGAGGAATAGTCCGTAGTATCGTGAGCGCCACATAGATTACTTGAAGGTAATGGTAATGGTAATGACTACTGTAAATGCGCAACGATAGTGGTTAATTAAAGACTTCGATGCTACACCTCACCCGTTTAGATAACTGTCCATGAGTTCGTAAGCAGTTGAACGACTCACAGCTAGCAAATAGGCGGTGCTCAATGGAGCAGATATATCTCTAAAATTCATTCCACAAATGAGTACAATGTGCTTTTTTGATAGCGAGATCGATTCAGGATTGCTGTCCTGAGTTAAACCCATTCGAATAGCAGCTTGAGCTGGATCACCTTAACTTATGGGCTTAAAGTAAGTACTAATTAAGGATGCGTGTTAGAAAGCCAACGTGACCTTTGAGTACGAGGGACTCTATTGCACGAATCTCTATTGGTATACTGAATATTCAAAGCATTGCCAAATGGCGTACTCGTGCGAAGCCACAAACAACAGCAGCCTTTGCCTGATATACATTTCAATGATCGATTGTTTGTTGTTATGGCTTGTGTTATGTCGTTGTATGTCGTTACGAACATACAACGCATCAATAATGTAGTCTCTTAAAGCTTAACGCTAGATTAGAACTATGACGAAAACGATCATAAGAATATGATATGTCTTTAATGAATAATATACGTTTGTTGGTATTCTGCTTGCCAATATCCAACTACTTTGTCTACCAGTTTGCTATATAGGTGTCACTTACTATCGGTTCTCAAGACCCGTCTTCATCCCTTGACGCGCTGGTAACCTTGACGACCGCAGTACACTGCATAGATACATCCATTAACATAGATATAAGTAGAACGCACACTTCCTGTGTGCTGATGCACGTACACATTATGTGGAAATAATCATAATGCTCTTACAGTTGATATTACTACTATTGTTTTTATTATTGTTGCGGTTGTCTATTGGTTTGCTGGTGCTATTCCTGCTGAGACTTCTGGCAACGTCCGAGATTTTGCTACACATAGCCAAGCGGCGTCATTGCTTTCCGATATCTCGATGGTGAGCTGACGTTCGTTGCGCATAATGCTGTTATAGCCTATACTGGCCGCCTCATTGGTTGCATCAGCGCGCTCACCTCCCTGTCGTCGGTGGAGACGGTCTGCCTGAAGCTGCCTCTCTTCCCCCCCCCGCCCCGTTTATTCGTGTCTCGAGTACACTCAGGACCTTGCAGCAGAAGCAAACGGGTTTGTCCACAAAGGAAGAGGTACGATAGGTTGACGGCGCCACGCAATCGCCGCAAAACGCGCTCCAAGGATGAAGTGAAGGATCAAGGGGCTTTTGCTTTCTTCGAAGAAAAATAAATGCAAAGGACAACAAACATTCAGTTTCCCCCTCCAAGATGTTTTCCTTTACCGAAAAGACGAAACGAAAAATACCCATCTTTCGTTGATTGCTATATCAGAGAAACCCCGGAGGCTGTCACCTTGTAGTGACTGACCCCGCTGGTTTTGCAAAAATCCTTATGTTCGATCTTGGTTTCTAAGCCGAGGAGACGTTTACGGCATACAGATGTATAAATGCACAGGATCGATCAGATTGTAGCATGTAGCGCATGTGATTCCTTCAAGATAATAGCCAGCTTAGGAAGAAATTTTGCGTGAAAATAAAAACGCAAATTTCCTTAGCACATAGGTATCATATCTGATTGATGTCAATTTAGCAATATTACGCCTAGGGGCAAACAAAATTAAGAAAAGTACTCGACGAAAAATAAAACGGACGAAAGCGAATATTTATTTATGCTTTTGACATATTGCTAGAAATCTGTGTAATCTGTGGGATCTGTGCGAGTTCGATTTCAGTTCCTTAAGCGCGTATCTAAATAAATTAGACCTCTAAAATAATAATAATAATAATAAGGCGCATGTTGGCGAAGGTAATTGTGCCCTAGATATCCCGTGGCCATTGCCTGTTCTTCGCGAAAAGTTTTTATTTTCAATTATGCCTAATTATAATTTCAGAGGGCGTGTTACCTGGACGTAAATGAGACAGTAAATTGTCAACGGCGTTTATAATATGTTTAGTTATATTTGTGACATTTCTAGGCCAATGATTACTTCAAATTACTGTAGTGTGTTAACAATTGTCCACATAGCTAGAAGTAGCATACTCTAAAACACGAAAGACATTCCGAATTGTATAAATAGCGCATTATTTCAGAAGGAAACTACTTCAGAAAGTTGCTATTTGTAGATTCACTATCTTCGTCCTTAAAGGGGGCTAAACGATAGATATAGGAATTTATCGGAACTACGTTGCAACTGTCAACGAGCCCGTACCAATAACACCCGAAGAAGAATCCTTACAGACGATCCCAGAAAACAGTCAAACATTTTCAAGATTTCAAAAATGCACAAAACCTTTACTAGTTTATAGTATAATAACCAGGAGCTTAAAGCCAAAAATCAGTTGGGTCATTAAAGCTAAGGATCAACAAATTGGTTCAGAAACTCTAAATGAAAATAGTCTTCTAGACGCTCTCTTGCTGTACGCGTTCTATTTAGTAATACTAGTAATATCAATTTTTGTAGTAGTTCAAAGTTGGCTTAGACAATCGAGAGAACAAGTTAGAAAAAAAAATTTTTCCACTACGATAGTATTTCCCTTCCCGTTTTTAAAAACTAACCGATATTTTAAGTAAATCACAATTTCCTATATGTAACCGGTGTGTAAAAACAAATGATTCTGGACTTGAATAAATCAGGTACTTGTCCAAATTATTGAAAAGGGATTATTTTCCTTTATCTATCGTAACTCCCATTGTTGAAAGAAGTCGCGCATATCAGGTTGACAACTGTAGTCTTACGGCATTAGAAGCCATAGTCTGTATTATTAAATACTGGCCAAAAAAGACTTTAACAAAACGATAGTTTTTTTCTGGTCTTATATATACTAGAATAACGAACATTGGGAAAAAGAGGATCAAGGAGTAGGTAACTACGACTCAATATCTTAAATCGAGCAATGAGCTGCTTTTCTTAGATAAAACAGGGCATAAACAATGCACTCCCTGTCACACAATATGGGATTTATTGAAGCTTGTGTTATGAAGTTGAAAAGAGGAAGCAGCTGGAAGCACGCGTACTATACTTTAAAACAAATTTACGGAACCTTCAGCAGAAATCCCGCTAAAAGCACACCCGTGCCTCTGACGAGGTGCTGCTCACCAGGGCAGGATTAAATGAAAGATCGGCATCGAACAGGTACAAAATGACTTTGATGCCAGAGCCGAGTAAATTCCAACGTTTTATTCATATACATATATATATGAACAAAATAAAATTATTTGTATGACATCCATGGAGCTACCGTAATGATTAAGCTGCCGACTTTAGTCTACCGTTTATTTATTTTTTACTGTTTTTTTTTTGTTAACAGTTTCTCTCTTTCCATATAACACCTATTGACCCGCTGACTTCCACTGTTTAAGCCAGCCGCATTCGACATGCACTCGACACTCCTCTCATCCCATCCAAGGATATCATTGACTTCGAAGTATGGGCTGACGTTCCGCTGTATGAAGTGTGGCAGCCACCCGGGACTATGAAATAGAAGAGCTTCACCGCACAAGCCACAAACTACCAAATGAATCTCGAACACCGAGAGGCAAAATGTTGAAGCATCTGTTCTGGCATGTAAATATATGTTTGCGGTCAAGAATCTGAACAATAAACAGCTGCTAGCTTGGATACATTTGGCGTATACAAACTTTAACCGCTTGTCGATACCCGACCAACAGCCTAGTCCTTCACAAAATATCTATCGATATCTCTAATGGAGGACGCGAAATTTTCTTTGTAATTATATTGACGCCAGTAGACATAAACAGGCACGGCGGTAGCGCTTGGCCTTGCTTTTCATTCCATTGCTCGGGGGTAAATTTTGGATAAACATGATGTTCTTGCCAATAGAGTGAATAAAAACGCGTGTATTGGTAATGGCCTCAAAAAAGACTTCGGACTCCACTTACCTCTAAATCGAAGTAACAATCCCCGGGCGAGCTTTTGGGCTCGCATTCGACGAGCTCATTAAGCTGCCCTTAATAAAGATACACGATTAATAACATGATCAGCGGATAAGCAATACAGCATGCATGCATTGTTAAGAAATATTCGTCTTTTGAGATGTGCTCTAACACCGTGGTCTAGAACAGGGACGCACTAATTATAACAGACAACCTGGATTTGGCGAAAATATAACCTTAGGGGGCCCTTATAGGAATGAGTTATGTTGTAACGTACTCAGTTCCGTATACGTGAAGGCGTTATGTTGAGCGGTCACCGGGCCCTTTTACAAAAAGTTGAAAACGAACGCGCGATATCTTCCCAGGAGCCATCTATTTTCAAAAAATGACCTGTCTTGAAGAAAGCTATGTAAGCTGATGGTGATCAGGAAAAATTTTCGCTCGCACCGAAAGTAAATAGCAGTCCAAGTTTCAAGTTGACACACTGATTTCTCTAGCCGCTATCTGAGGAAAAGCTGTGTTTGATGAGCGCAAATTGCAGGAAAATAGGGGTCAATTGATCTATTTTGTGGATCTTTTATTTACCTACAAGTAAAGGGTTCCTGAGAGCATTATGGATGAGAGCTTTAAGCAAAGAAACTATTTATTAATTTCCCAACTGTTGATTATTATAATTTCGTACGTTATAATTAACGTATGTCTGGATAAAAACCCACAGTTTTGCAAGGTATGCCTGCATACGCTGGAGACTTTTGGCTTAAGCAGCACCGCACGACGCGTGCTATACAAATCGAATAAAATCAAGAACAAATGAGGATTATAAAATAAGAACGTATCCTCATTTGTTCTTGATTGTTGACCGCTATCAGATTCTCGTTCATCAACGTTCCGAATTACACCTTCAAGTAACCACTACAGTCCAACAATAGTTTTAATCTTAGCTATATTTAAGCTAACTTGTGACCGGGCAGCATTGCATGCGTGACCGGGGTCACTGTAACCATCATTAAAATGCCAATTTCAGAATTAAGCACACCTCATTCGACCAATAATTTTTCAGCGTAAGCCATTAGTAGACGCTGCTCTAGTTGATAAAATTATCATGGGTCTTCAACGTGTGTCGATGTAAAAATTGGGAATATATGCATTTCGCCTATCTTTCCGATTATCCCGAAGATCGTTTACGCTAGCCAAAAAAAGGTGTAGACATCTATATGTTTCGCCTTCTAAAGCCCAATCTAATCGTTTGGTCGGCTTTATAATATAGTCAATGTTCTTGCATTCAACCAGGTATCAATCAGACTACCGACTCAGCCGATCTCTGGAGAAGGCACCACCACGTGACCCTCAGGGCCTATGATGTCGTCGCTATTTTGTGTCGTTAATTATATTACGGATTCTTTTCGGTGCAATAGCAATTGAAATTCATGCTATGTGAAGAGTTGATCAGTCAAATCTAATTTCTGTCGCTGAGAGAAGCAGAAGTTACTATGAATCGAACTATTGAAAAGGGCCTAGAAGTAACTAGCAGCATCGTTCCATGACAGTTAGTTACCGAACTCAGACCAGCGACTAGAAACTAATATCCCTATCAGTAAGTGTCTAAGCTCGACCGCGATATGAGACGCAGACTTCCGCAACGGTGTTCCGATCGCCCTATTTCGTATTTATTTTTGACGAGAAATTTACAGTACTCGTTCCCGAGAAGGCCCACTAGTGCTCAAAATTCCAGATTTACGAAGAGTTTTGCTGTCGATTTTGAGGCATATTTATAAGCAAAAGTGCACATACCTGGATAAAAGCTGTCTGAGCGCAAAGAAGCATAGGAAACTACGAGAACATTCATATTCCTCACTAGATAAAGATGGCAAGCCCCAAGCGACTGTGTCTGCCGAAACTGATAGCAGACATATCAAAGCTAACCGAAGGAATATAGTGGCTCATTGTTACTGCAGGCAAAGGCCCCACGATTTAACTCTCTGCTGACCATGTCAATGCTTGACAGTAAAAGAGCGGCTACTTTTTGAAGAAACCCAAGGATTTTACGACGAATGATTTAATTGTACGTCCATATTTTAAAAACGAGGTGATTATTCCATAGTCTGTAGACAATTACTCAACATCTTCGAAGTGTATATATAACAGTATCCACGTGTAGGTGGAGGATATTAGAAAACATTACCTCTAATGTATACGAGCGACCCATATAGTCTACCTTATGTGTAGAGCAGACAGTTTCTGTGTCTGTTTTCTACAATACGTTACGATGCTGGCTCACAGTGCCGGCAATAGCAATTGTGGCTTGTTTCTGGGACCAAAGTCAGAGTATTTGTTCAAACCTCAACCCGACTGCTTTCTGCTGACAAATTCTGTACGTAATACGAGTTTCTGTTGTATCGACAACGAAATGGTGATCTAATTAACTATAGAAAAACTAGCAGGACATCAAACGCTACTAAGCGTACGCAGCTGTGCGTTCTCCACGACTAGGCTACGTTAGTGTCTTGATAGCTCGCTGAATCTAAGTAGGACAATTAGATTTTGGATGAAAAAGACACAATTTTTACATATGTACACTTACAGCTATTGCTATAATTCTAGAGATCAGCGAAAAAGTAGACGAAATCCATGCTAAAGCCTTTGCCGACGAATCACCGTTCGCCAAAATATCCACATGTATATATATATATATATATATATACATATACGTATATGTGGCCAGTCGAAAAGTAACTTTGTTAGTTCATAAGCGTCAGTGCTTGAAACTTAGCATGCCGTTTTTTTTAATGGTTCTGCATTTGAAAGATTACCTTCATCCTATTCAAGCATCTCCTCTTCTGCGTGATTTAGTAACAACAAAAAAAAAAAAAAAAAAAAAAAGCTGTACATTCGATTCATTTCAACTTTTTTTTGTAGACGGAAATTTGGATTTAAACCAGACACAGATATTCGCATGAGACGCATTACTCTAGATTGCAGATTCGGTTGTTTGAAAATTATGGCCAGCTATAAAAAGATTCCTGTTTTGATATACCGGACAGAAAGAAGATTGATATCGATGACGATATGGAATTGTGTTATGCAGCCTTTAGCGCATGAAAAAATGTTTCATTTGAAAATTTGGATCATCATCATCATCCCACATTGCTACAGCAAGGCGTTTAGAAAATTTTGCAGTATACATGAAAATTACTAACAGATTCTACGTATTACAGGCTTGTTTTCAAGATATAGGGTAGACTGTTTTATTAAAATACCTGTTTCGAGTTTCTGCTTAAAGGTGCTCTTCGCTGGCCCCATATCGTACTCGAAATCCTTAGATTAAGGCGGTCTGGTGACAAAAGTACCATACCCGTATATAACACTCGATGGCAATAAATTTTTTTCTTGTGGGAATACTTTAAAGAGATAAAGTCTACGTCAAAACACCGAAATCGCTGGAAAATTAAGAAGTCGCAATTGAGCGCCAACAGTAAATTAGATTAATTTTGTGTGTTAATAAAATTCTGCAACTGTCAGCAATACATTGACCAGAATGGTAATAAATTTAAGCCTATTCGATGGGAAGAAAACCTAAACATTTTATGTAATTTTTTTTCTATTTAAATACAAATTGGACGTAAATTAAAATTGAACTTGTAATTATCATTCCAACTATGTATAAATTTTTTGTAGAACACTATAACAATATATATATATATAAGAGGTGCGGTACTTAAATTGGAAGAGAATGTTTGTTGTAGCGAGCTTATATGCGTTCGTTACTTTTGATACTAAACGAAAGCCAGTGCTTGCCACAATCAAACGAACTCATCAGGATAAACAACAGTGCATCGTTTCAAAATTACGATACCGATGTAGCTATTGTCCAACAGGATGAGCCTATACTGAGATTTTAAAGTTTTTCTCTCTACAGTGACCCATATGTGGCTGTGGAAGAAGAAGAAACAGATTCCAAAAATTGGTTGTCAGCAAACAAAAAATAGAAACGGATACAGAAAAAAAGTTTACCAAGAATCTAGCAGCTTAGTAAAAAAAAAAATAGGGTTCTACATTTACGTCTCAGCTTCTTTTTATGAAGCCTATAGTGCTTTTTTTTGATGTGTAGATGCTCTTTAAAGGATCTGCCTACTGACACTGCTCACTGGAGAAGGACTCACTATTTACGATGTAATAAAAAGAGATGAATCAATGTTTGTTCTTCCGTATTTTGCTGAAGTGGTGGTACAGCGTGTGTCCTACCAGCCGAACACATCTCCTTGTCCAAATTTCACACGTTGATATAATATCGGCTGTTAATGAAAAACCTATCTATTTGATTTACGCTACGGCCTTTAGTACCTACATTGATAAACATTGTCTTCGCAGCGGGAACAAGAGAGTATCGTTCGTGAAGTTATAATATGCGATCTATTGCCAGACATATTTGTAGCCTACTGCAATCGTTGGCTTAACGCGTTCGTTAGATAAGCAAAGATAGACCAGAAATGACTGAAGATAGCAAAGGGCCTGCCATAATTCGACAGGCTAAGTGTCTTCCATTAATCGTATTAACTGCACCCCTATTTTGCTAATCATCTCCGACTCTGACGAGCTGAACTGACTCTCCCCGTTCTCATGCCAAAAGCACCTGGACGAATATAATACTTGCGCTAGTAGAGAGTAAACTAGCGACCTGATTAGAAGCACCGGTCCAGGGTTCTGCACCATGACAATCGCTTTACCATGTGGCTTTATGCATGTTGCCTATTTACTGATACCAGAGGGGCTTTTGAAAAGAGGCTGAAGTAACTAATTTTGCCTTCGCAGCCAAAGTCGTGATCGTTTGCATGCAAATCCCATTACATATGTAAACTTGAAAGACGACGTTTTATGCGCTAAGAAATCCAATTAGCCTGCGCTATGCCAGCTGAGTGCGATTGTATCAAGGCCGCGTTCTTGTAGACGTTGACGAAACGCACTCTGGATTTCTAGCAAAAATATTCCCACGTGTAAAAACGGTACAGATTTACAGAACGTTAACCTATGAGTGCGTCTAGTAGAGAATAGAGCTATATAGGCCAATTTCTTTACTTCAAACCGCTAAGAATAACTGCTGGCAAGGAAAACAATAATGACATTTCTCAATTAAGGCCTCATAAGGGCTTACAACGATTCATTAGTTTTTAGGGAAAATACTCATTGAAGGTACCTCTGTAAAGCCGCAACCTTAGGCTTTATAGGCAGGTAGCGCCATATGGTTTACAAATCGCTTCGCGCGAGAAATTCTGTCATCCAGAGCTAAAAGGAAACTGCTAATCTTTCGATCAAAACAGCTGTAGGCTAGAGAAGACGATACGTTGTAACTTAAGGTGACAGTGTGCGCATAGTCCTCTAAAATAAATTTCACTGCACTCAAGCCTGTAAATTGAATGACTGTAATAGTGACCGCCTATCTTTATCATCTGAAAAATTAAGCATAGTTAGCCCCGAGAATTATTTTAAGTCTAAAGCCTTTGTTAGTGATTCTGCTCTGTGTAAAATATAATTCGATATAGCGATTCTTATGAAAGGTAACCTGCTTTTTTGTAGGTATTAATCAATTTCTATTTGTATATTGGTATTTACTTTTTAGGGATCGGGTGCATCACGATTGCATTAATTTATAATTTACAATACAGGCGTGGGGCGCGGGGTGTATGTTTTCGACTAGATCGTAAATCTGCGCGTCGAATCAAATGCTCTATAATATGTTTATGTTTGCCAAAATTCGATGCCCGTGAAGTCCTCCATCGGTAGTCGTAGATTTAAATCGTAGCCCTCTTTTGACACGCGCCCTTGTTGTTCCTCCACCTGTTAGAAATGGCCACCGCCGTTTTTCATTTCTGAGTGCACAAGTTTTCACCACGCAGCTAACCTTTAGGCGCTCGAAGCCGCTTTCTCCACACAATTTGTAAAGGCATCTGCTATTCGTTGAACACTGCGAGGACGGAAGACATTGACCAAATGGAATGTTAATCAACAACGGGGACAAATTAAGCGTTGAGCAGCTCTGCTTTCGGCCCCAAGAAGACACTGCCCAAAGCAATGTGCTAATAAAACTACGAATTCCTGGGTCACCAAAGACTACTACGAATCGAACATGGCGAGTATTAAGTTCCGCTTCATCCGACAATGCTTCATCGCCGTCAAAATAGATATCGTCGGCTAAATGCATTGTTCATACATGGAGCTGTGCCGTCATTACCAACAATGAGCCTGTTATTACCATCGGAAGAGGGCATGGCCTTCTTTGATACTCCGAAATCGTTGTCGGATATTTTCTTTCTGTCTACGTACCGGTTCGTGCAGTTTTATTCCTGTGACATACAGCTACAGTCGGACATGCGCCCCACAAACTGTCAAGTATCGCCCTTGAAAAAGTAAGCCAATAGTGAACTGCGGTGCTTGAGATCCAGCCACCAAAATATCCTTTGTGTAATATATTTGGTGTAAGAAAATAATGCGAAACAAAATAAAAGAATAACGAGCAAGCACCGGACAGTTATCGAAGCTTAAAAAGGAGACGTCAATTATCACAGATAACTAACATAGAATTAACGGCAGGTTGAACAGATTTTACAATAACTGGCTGTTGGAATTTGGTACGAGCCTCCATAAAGTACATCACATGAATTTAATACAAAGGTCTTTTCGTCTATCCCATTCGAGGCCTTGATACACTTAGATCGAACTTACAGCGTCCTCTTAACCTTTCGAAGTGTGCCCATAAATTGTGGTATTTTGGGCTTATAGTCTGACTATCTAAGGTCGTCCGTTGCTTGGCCATTAAATAAATGATTACAGGAACGGATAAGATCCCTTGTAACAAACAACAACGCTGCGACATTGTAAGAGCCTTTTAAACAGCGCCGGAAGGAAAAAATCGCAGACGAGAGCAGCGACTACTTAACGCTACTCCAACTGTACCTCATTGCAAGCGCGAGGCAGCCCGGATAGCGTAAGTCCAGCCATCGTGTATTCCGAACAGCTTATCCGATTAAACGTATAAAACCATACTGAAAGCTTAACCGACGTATAGCTGTAATATGACTTTCTCACACACCTTTTTTTTTTATACGTAGATTTGTTGAAGTCGCTGACTTCCTCTTGACAATCTTCTCAGGCTTCTGCGTGGTCTTCTCGATGAACCCATTCCCGCAGCTGAACAGAAGACAGGCTTGTACGTTCCCCGCCTTTACGAATACGCTTATTAGATCCAACTTCGGAATTTTGTCTGACACTAAAACGGGGCTAGACTGCTTGCGCTATCGAACGCATTCATGTCAATATGGGGAAATCTTAGTTTCAATGTATTTTTGAATCAGGTGCGATAGCCCTATAACCAATTTAGTTTCCCTAATGCCGCCTTATTCTCATTACCTCGTTGGCCCAGACCAGACGACTGCCGCTGACTTACCTTTTGGAAACAACCCATTTTTAATATTTTTCTTCTACGCGACTGTAATTACACCAGGGCAGGAAGAATCGGTATCGGTCACGAAGCGTACTGCCTTAGGTGTCGCAGTACGACAACCATTGTGAAAGAACATGCATTCGAGTATGGATTAACCATAGAGGCTTTCCAATGCTATTGCTGAATGAATATGGCAAATAGAATTATCAATAGGATTCGGGCAGTCATTCGCAGACTTTACTGGCCTCCTTCGTTTGAATATTGCCTTCGATAGGAGTTCGATAATTTTTAACTTCGAAAACTGTTTCATTTGACAAGTGTGTGTGTGTGTGTGTATTGTGTTGTAATGGCAACTGGTACGAAGGACGACAAGGACAAAAGATATCCTCTGTGGATATTAAACGAATTTATTAGCCTCTGAAATTTAGTTTCTTGCTGTTTATGTTCAACATTTGCACCTATTGATGAAGTTATTGATAACTAACATTAACATAATTCAACTTCAATACATAGTAATTCAGACGTATCAAAACTTATGTCACTTTTATCCATTTTAATTCAATATAAGACAACTGTTGTCCAACTATTAATATGTCGACAACATACTTGCTGTCGGTCGAGCAGCAGTTACCGCAACATTTCTACGAACTACTTCAACAGACTTCACAAGATAGACTTAAGACAAATGCGCCTAGTCATAACGTGATGTTTGCTTATCACCTTCTAGAAGATACGAAGTACTATGTTTACTACTACTCAGACGTGAGGTAAAGGTGACTTCGGATTGGGTCCGAATTTCGCTTTTTTTAGAATTTCGGGAATAAATGTAAACGGCAATCAATTAACGCTTCGCTTCCGTGCTATCTAACCCTATTATCAAGCTAAAGTTCGAAGCAGAAAATATTGATACCTGCCACATACCGGCTAACTGTTTCGTAGTCCGTAGTGCTCTTCGGCTGACAAGTTTGCTTCTAAATATTTGATTTGTAAGCAATGGATAAACAATGTTACCGATATAGAGAGAGATCAACATAAGGAAATTCTTGGTAAAAAACAATTTGCCGCTAGGCATGTGATTCTTTATAAATGCTGTTTTTATATTTATATTACTATGACCTACCTAGATATCTGGGCGTGCAACACGCACGACTGGGTCCACTTTAGCAAAAAACCCAAGAGAACTGCTAGCTGCCGCTTGACGGTGATGGCTAGTTAAAGTTATTTATACATGCAGTTACATAAAGAATACGGTAATCACATGTGTTCTATGGAGGGCAAGGCCGCGGCGTGCAGGATCCTGAGAATGTACTATCGCCCATCTGCTAGAGGGCGTTGTTAGCCAAAGTTATGGAATGTTACACAGATTTTCGTTAGCTTTTAGAAGCTAGGCTCGTTGTTTTCACGTGATGCATACGGATTGAGTAGTCAATCACCCAATTTTCTCCCACTGAGAAAATCATAGAACCGACGCTTATGTTTGTACGGTAAACACGCATAAAATTCACCCAGTCTACGAAGCTATCATATTGGTGGCTAGCGGAGTGGATGATTTTAACATAAGTATAATCATGGCTTAGAATAGGATAACTTGACTGCGTAAATCATACTGCAGGCAAAGAATCTCGCTTGCATAACGTTTTTTGAAGGTCGTTGAACTTTGACTTTTGTCCCCATTTATGGATTCGTCATAAAAATTTGTGCATATTGTCGTTGTGCGGTAGACAACCAGTGCGGTGTAAGCATGCGTCTTTCATCGAGAAGGGCAGACGACACGAATTGACCGAGTTGTTTTAGCTGAATTTTCATGTAGTTGTTAGGAAAGTTCTAAATGTCGATGCTTCTACCTGTCTGGTATTCGAATAAGTAGTTCTAACAAAGCGCCTGCAAGAACAGGCCTGTCGCTTATGAATGGAAGTCACTGCGAAGGAAGATAATGTTTCTTTGCGTTCGACATGTGATGCTCGTCAAACAAACGAGATATTCCCATAAAAACTGGTGTATTATTAGTGTAGCATTTATTTTTCTAATCCGCTAAATTGTCGGATTTCCTCTTTACGTGTTTATATATAGCCCGGTGTCAAAAAAAGCATATACGTTATGCAGGCAACTAAGATGTTCTATCTACAATTATGTAGATTATTAATAGTTCATCTGGCATATTCTAATGAGTATTCAATACCTCTTCTCTGCGCTTAGCTTAATAGAAACAAACATTCACAAACTCAAGCTATTCCGAACAATTATTTCCCTTATAAGTACGCTGGCGGCGATAAGCTACTTCAATAACATTCAATACGAACAGTTAGAGAAATGGGGACGGGAAAATTAATTTTGAATTCGATCGCCCATTGCACCGCTTGGCTTTTAACATCATATGCATGCTTTCCTAAATCTACGTAAGAAATGTGGTAAGCACGTGGCTTTCTAGGACGTTTATTTACTCCGCTCCCGGGATACAGACGACAGACCGGGTACCACAACAGACTAATAATTAATTCTTCCTGTATCATTTAATAAATAAATGACTTCCGCCATGGCGGCCTAGCAGACATCAAATCCGTAATTATAATTTCAAGCCCCTACTTCTCCGCCAGGCTGACACGTTGATATCAACAGGAACTGTAACATATAAGACAATTCCAGCTAATGTAGCTCAGTGGCTAACTAGATAAACCCCAGATACACATAGATTACGATGTTAGCTAGTTTGCATGGCTCTATAACGGCACGCCAATAAGCCGAGCTAGCGAACGTGATCAAAGTATTTTCACATGTCGAAAATAAGATATAAGAATGACATTTGTAGTAAAGACTATATCTTACGATGAATCGGGGTGTAATAATGATAGTTGCATATTTAGATAACGCAAACACGCAACATTTGTTGTAAAATGATGACTGTTTACCCCATTTTTTCAGGTAGCTACAGATAATAATCATCTGCAATTTACTACTATCTTACTAACTACTATGTCCTCGGTTCTTACGATGGAGTATTATGCGCGTCTTTTCTTACTGACACTAAGTTATCTGTATTTGCAAAATGTCGGCAAACCGTTCATTTAATATTTTTGAAAATGTTCGACTTTGCGGTCTTGGCTGATCAGACGTGAAATCCATTTCTCAGCGCACAGGTATTACTACACCGGTCTTAAAATTTTTCAGGAATGTTGATTCAGCCAAACAAACTGGACTTAGTTTACTCGTTTATAAGTAGATTAACTTCTTTCTATACGCACACTACTACACAGTTTTTTCAAGTTATCCTTGTAAAACTCTAGGTCAGTTTCTCAAATGTTCTATATCAGGATTTGTGTCAATTCTGATACCGTCGTCAGGGTGCATGTACGTATAAGAGAGCTGTCAACTCTAAAATTTTCCGGATTATCAGCAAAACGTTTAGATCCTTTCCATTAGAGTCTAAATTTGTTCTAATATTATTGTCGTCTTCATGATACAGAAGAACCAGATGTTTGACAAAACTAGCAATACTACTTCTGCAACTTTCAGCCGTTCGCCGTTGTTTCGTTACCTTTCGTTACATTAGGTTTTACCATCTGTCAAAAGTAGAAGAAACGATCGATTCTTGTGCTCTGCCATATGTTCTCGTGTGTCACCTCGTACTGTCCGGGCTTTTCCAAAAGAGACCTGTACACCTGTCGCTTATAAAAGCACACCACAACGATCGCCCTTATAACTATTTGTATACACGTTGGCTAATTTTCGAAATTTGACCGTTTTTTAACACCTGCTTTTAGCTGAGTTTACAGTGTCCTTTGGATTAATGATAGTTAGGCTTTGCAGCACAAGGAATCATCATCAGCGTCGTTACCAGCAGCAGCAGCAGTAAGGACAGTGAAGGGCACCAGGCTTATGAGATACGTACGTATGGATTAAGGTTACTCTTTGGCTGGCACTCAGAAACGTGTACGGATTTTTAACTAAGGTTTTCTCCTATACGTACCCGCTTGAGGCACCGTTGTCGTCATATTCTCTATCTCTCTGGCACATAGTCCTGTACATAACGAAAAGGCCCATAGCGGATATGAATACATGCCGAACTATCCGTACATCCTGATAGGCTACGCTCACCAACAGTCGCAACGTCGAATCCTAGCAACGTTGGTGAAAGGTTACACACAAAAAAGGCCCATAGTCGTCTTCCGCCTCTCCATGTCCTGACGAAGGACTATTCGTTCCTCGATGACCTCGACCTCGCTGTATCTCCCGTAAAGCCAACGCAGATGAGGGTTTCCGTTCCGCTTTTTTACGTTGATCTTGCAGCTCTTGACCACATGTCCTACATTTTTGCAAGTTTTGTTTTGCCATCTATTCAGCAGCTATTCTTACGTGCAGCCTGACAAAAGTGCTTATCGTTCCATGCCCTACTCGAACAGTTCTGAATGTCCCTAGCATCCTTAGGCTATATTTTCATACACGGCGACCTTAAAAAAGGTACGGCGTTGAATAGCGGCCCTTTGGCCACGATCAATTTGTGCAGGCGTCGCATTGCGTACGAGTGACACTTGCATGTTTAGCTTAAGATAAATCATTGAATAACACCGAATCGAAAATAACTTTATTCTAACCCATAGCTATTGTACCCATTGCTAATGGGGTTGCATATTTTTCGAGTTACTTTGGGTCTATCGTGGTGTACCTAAACATAATTATACGGTACCTAGGAACGCTTAGATGTTGTGTTATTTCTAAAGATAACAAAAAATAACAATATTACCTTTTTCAAAACTACTGCGTGAAATCAGCCATCTTACGCAAATTTACGTGTAAGCTAGCCAGTGATAAAATAGCTAAAACTTTCACCATTTCGACTAATGTCTACTGGGATATTACTGAAAATAACTGCATTGGTTGAAGATGCAGAAGTTCAGCGCATCGTGTCTTCCCAGTTACAAGTCTGAGATCGAGGCTGGGTATCGAATACACTTGCACGTTCTGCACAGAAACTTTAAGTTCTTTCGGGTTAGAGTTTCAAGTGCGATGCAAACGTTCTGTAAACGTCGATCGAGTTACTGCAGAGTCACTACGCTGTTTTTCTTGCAGAGACAATTTAAACTTCTAGACTCAACGCCTTAAAAAAATCTCATAGAATTACTTTGTACTGTTTTGATATAGTGTAAGTGCTTTATGTGGGTTTTGACAAGGCAAAAGTTCTGTGATTGCTAGAAACGACGATGTCATTAGCCGTTGAGATTTGTTTAGTTCCTTTCATGAATAATTTACTCTCGAGGAAAGCTTTTAATATATGCAATACAGTAAATCTACTGTTATGTATGGTATGAATTTGTCCAACAAAACTTGCAAAATTGTGTAGATTTGACATAATAAAGAAAAAAAAATAAATAAATAAATAAAACTATCTACTAATCATTTCTTTCTTTTATTTTGATGTTTAGAAACTTTCTCATCGCATTGCTAATGCATGAGTTTCAACAGGGAGGCGCAATGCTTCAAAAAGGAATGAATGACTAATAGAATGTGTACTTACTTTTTTTATTGACACCTCTTAATGCCCATGCTGTTCTAAAAACACCATAAACTTTCGCTCCGCCCAGCAGATGGCAGCACATCGTTTAATTTCCCATGAGTGCACCTTTGTTCAAATTTACAATCGTACAAATCATTGCTACAGTCAATTATTTGTATATAACGAATGTGACGTAGGCCCAACACAAACTGGGTTATGTTGGAACTAACCCAAAGCAGTCTATTCTTGGAATTAGCAAACTTTTTAATACTAGAACCTGATAAGGTTCAACAAATATGCCTTGAATGATGATACGTGATGTTTTAAACGCATGCAAACCACAACTGGCTGAACAATGATTTATAGGCTACGATGTTTATCAAGTAATAAAGTCAATTGTTCAACGCATTGAACATAAATGTAAAAACTGAAATAAAACATAAAAACAATATAATAAGTGTAATTTTTTTATTTTACGTACTTCTAAAGAAGACAGTACATCATTTCCATGAAAACGCTCCAGGGGTATCATGAGTCACCTTCAAACCAACGGAGTACCCTTTTTTCCTATGCAGATGTATAACGCTCTTGATTCTTTAATATTGTCGGTGCTGATGGATCTGGATCGTTTTAAGTACGTTGAACTTACCTGAACAGTAATACTGGAAATGTCACTTTGGTCCCGATGATAAACGGAAGTCGTACGGCCCTCAGATTGGATCAGTCATCAATCGCGTCAACAGAACCACCCAAGTTCAGCGCCGTAGTTCAAGGGTTTCGATATTTCAAAACTGTCCGTAGTCTTTATTTGGATTAGGTCAAAAGGCTACCTTGTTTCATTTTACAGTTACTTGCAGTATAAGTGTTATCATACTTCATAATGTCTTTTGTAATTTCTCCAGCTCTTCAATGATCCTATAGTTGTTTTCTTTCAGGTTTTAGTATTCAAAATGTGTATTTTTAGATATTCCTATTTTTCTACCAGCAACACAAACACACATACGGCAGGTGTGGTAAACGAATGATCTCAATAAATCCAGTTATGGTCCGATGCGTTAGCTGATTCTCCCATTCGTTCGAACTTAGCAGGGAAGACCCTCCCGTACAGGAGGCCTGCTTCAATCAACATGGCATTTTACCTTACAACGGAACTGAAGTTTGCATGAATGGCGCTTTGTAAAGATATACATGCGCCAATACGTCGCCGTTTCATGTTCATCGAGACGCATATCAAAGAAAATTGCTTCTCTAAGACGAGAATGACTTGAAAACAAATATCAGACATTTTACTGGCCATTGCTGCGTTATAAAGCGGAACTTCTTCAAGTTACGCTTTATAATGTAGCCCACCCATCATCGAAATGCTGGGTAATTCTGGGTAGACAACGAACAGCATAGAGCATCTTCAAGATACGTTATACTATTAGTCGCTAGGTGCAACCAAGTCGTGTGACTGCCCAATAAAAACAAAACTGTTATTTCGTAGTTATAGGACCATAATAGGAAGTATGTATGTATGTTTTTTTAATTATTTATATTGGAACTAGTTCAATTGAAGAGTGACACCAGCAAGTGGTACCACGATGGTGGTAACAACAACAACAACAACATAACAGCTATACAATTTTGTTACTCGATGTGGCAGCATAAAATGTACATTGTACGTTATTCATTTCTAACAACTCGTCCGCGTCGACTCTGACGCGTAGCTGTTAGCTTCGTAATAGAAAATCACATACCCAGTGATGGGCTACTTAGGATGAGACGATCTGTTTTCCATAATAGTTGACCGAAGGACTGCTATTACGGCTCGGCATCTTCAATTACCTTTAAAGCGAAATTATATTGTGGCCGTTGATCCCTATAGATAGCGTATTACCATTGTTAATTATTATTGCTCTAATCCTTTTGTGGTTGCTATCTAGTTCTTGCCCGCTACTGTCAACATGCCGTTGACCGCCGCATAACCGATCGACTATGAGAATGTCAGGGATATTCGTCAGTGATCTATGATAGGTTTGCGCTGATTACATATGGCCATGCGGCAGGCGGTTGTGCCTACCTGCTCGAAGCCTTCTGTTTTTTTGAAGGTATATATATATAGAGCGTCAACAAAGAGCAAATTGCCACTTAACTATGCCGAAGTGGCTAGTTAAGTCAGCGACGCTTCTGGAACGTTCTCCTTCTCCACGTCAGCTTAAATAACCAAAGTCAGCCAGTAGAGTATTGAAACAATTCTGCAATAAAATGAAAGCGATTTAACCATGTACTAGAGAAATCCCAGTTGTACAACAAACATTCAAGTAACTATACAGTTTGGTATGGCAAAACAGCCCCTAGAATGTGTATGTGATTGAAAAATGCTGAAAAACGCGCGGAAATTTAAAAATTGAGAGTGAATATACCAACATACCGGTTCTCGTAGACGTTTTGAGTTTTAAGGGAACGCAAGCGTTGCTAAGGCGTCTACCGTTCAGATCGTAAAAGCTTTGTTGAAAAAAAAACAAGTCTAATTCTGCGTATATTCTTCCTCTATCGGACAGGGACTAGTTAATAGTATCTGCTTGCTGTTACGTGTATCTTTCGTTCAACAAGACTTACATAAAAACTTTGGTGTTCAGCACATTGATCAATGAAACGGTCAATAATAAGGGAAATCAAAATAGACTCTCAAATATATGAACTTCTGCATCCAGTCAAAAGGTGAACCCCACTTCACCTTTTCAGGCTGGATAGCGGTTTATCCGGTAGATTTTTTCATTAATTTACAAAAACTTCTAATTATTGCTTGTAAACGTCCTCTATTGAACAGTTCGACCAATAAAAGCTTTTGTGCAATACAATAATTGGTAGAAACAACTCTTCATTTCCTTTGGCAATAACCATCAGTAGCGCCGTCCTAAAGTGGTAAGTAATATTTAAGAACGGCCAACTGAAAGCTTAGAACGTACTTATTTTCTACCATATCAATTTTTTTTCTTTCTATAGATCCACAAGTCATCGAAAGCTATCGCAGATTTTTGTTATGTGCTATAATCAGTTAGGCAATAGCCATTTTGATGTTTTCTGTAAATGACCAGTGAACAGGAATGCCATAACGTGAAATGAAATAGTAACAACAGGTCGAGTTTTTGTAATATAGACCAGTAGAAATGTTCCCCTTTTTTTTTTTTTTTTTACATATTTAACTACTGCTTCTGTACGAAGTAGCTTTATATCTCAATGAAAAACAGGTTGACGGCGCTCGTGAAGTCTTGAAGCTATTATTTGCTTCACTACCTAAAGTAGTCCGTACGAGTGAGTGTATTAAGCGTTAATCGTGCCTGCCGTTCGATAAAAGATGGAACAGGAAAGAGTGATCAGATAGTATTTGCGACTTCGTTAATAATTGAGGATCCATATTTTTTAATAACTATCTATGCTAAACTAGATTTGCGGATTTCTGTGAGGATTTCCGACACGACTACGAGTTTCCTTGATAATTTGCTCCGTTATTAAACTTCGCGAGCGATAAACAGTCAGCCCTCCTGAATTTTTCGATCTGTATGTTTTTATTCGTAATCTCTAGTAATTGTATGATGATGTTCGGTGATCCACAACAAAAAACAACCGCGCCACAAAGCAGAAATCTAAGAACTCTATAAAAAATGTATCCGTCTGTTGGCCGTTCGGGCCGAAACCGATGCTCAGTAGTTGCTTTTTAAAGTAGATAGACTAATTCTGTGCCACTGGTGCAGTCATAGGACACGTTTGGCTGGGTCTGGCATAGGTCTGAAGAACTGGTATTGGATATATATAGACGGCCATAGATGTAGTGTTTGGCTAATCCACGAGTTGATGCGTTCGTTTCGTCATACGCGGGTAGATACCTTGGTATGTAATACTTTGTTGAATGCCCGTCTATTTTAGCAGTATCAAACCGTTACAACTAGCAAGGTCCAGTAACCAAAAATTAATAAATCGAAATTCTCAGCAATGATGACCGCCACACCAACGCTGAATGCGTGATCCATCGAATTGAAATTTTTTTTCGGACTTAAATGTATTACGTTTTTTAATATTGTAAGATGACAAACCAGCGAGGCAAGCGTATCCGTACACACAGCTGAATAATATCAAAAACGACCACTTTTGATTGGTCTCAACTGTTGGATTAGCTCAACGCTGCACAAATTATATGTATCTCGCTTCCAAATGAAACGACTAAAAGAAAGTTAAAGACATTTCTTAAGTAAAAATTGTTTTTTAAAAAAATCGATTTAAGAAAAGTAAACTGTACACATCTTAAACACGTACGAAAAAAGAAATTCAAACTAGTGTGGTTCACATCGTACCAGCATCACCTGTCAAATAGCATAACTCAAATAGTTAATTAGACAGACTAAAGTTACATTATTTCCGCTAGCTTATAGACTTGAAAGGAAAACAAAGGTTGTATAGAACTGTACATGTTTTATAGGTAGGAGACAAGCAGGAAGAAAAGAACGATCATGCCTAGCTGAGAGTATATTTTGTTATGTCTGTATTTGTTCGATAACAGCATTAGGTGTCAATCAATCGATCAATCTGTGATATATCAAATATGCTGTCGATGCGTAATTTTCAATAGGGTGCAATGCTCTCTGATGTGTAAAGACCACTATAAAGAAAAGTATGACTATACATTAAACACCTTCGACAGGACTCTTATTCGTTTCTTCTTTGTTTGTTCATCTTACCACTATAGGCGTATCATAGATCATTAAAGATCAATTGGACAGGGTTTCTTGGATAAGCCATCATGTCGCTTGGCTTGACGCTTCTGTGACAGCCGAAAACATCTTCTTTTGGCTACTGTATCACAAACGTTATAAATAGCTCTTTATATAATATAGAATAGCTCTTTATATAAAATAGAAAAGCTAAATAGAAAAGTTAGTTCTGGTTCATTGTGCCAAATGACATATATGGTGTAATATTGAGTGATCCTTGAATGCTGCACACGGCGACGACTGAGAAAATGGCCAACTCAGGATGAAGCTAGCTGAAACCATATACAGTTCCAGCCTGCTGCCCACACTTTGTATTTGCGTACCGGATAACAAGCCAAACTAACAAGCTTTTGGTACTGCCCCTGGGCTGGGGGAATGGGTAGCTAATCTGCGTCCGAAGCGGATATATTTGGATCGCACATACTACAGCAGAAGCGTGTGTATTTTAGCTGACATATTATGGCAAATGTACGTTTCTATATCGGCTAGTTGTCGATTTACATACGAAGCTTCGGTTAACCAGTTAATAGGGTGGGGTTTGCCGCTTATCGTAGACAATGCCTTGACAACAGTTATCCTCGTCGTTGTCTCACGTATTAACTAGCCGTCAGTGCGTAATAGCGTAAACGAGGTTGGGGCAGATGGTGAGGACATTTTAGTAGACTTATTGCATAATATAATGATATTTCTAAGCAGAATTGTGTTGTTCCAAGAGTAGCGACTGGTTGTTTTTCTCACCCCGTTTGATATGAACTATCTAATAGGTTCAAAATATTAATCCATTCATACCGTTACAAAAACCGTGGTCACTTTGTTTAACTTCGTTTCTCAGTGACAGAATCGTTGCAGGCTGATCAATAATCTCTTCTTAGATGGCTTAAGCATGCGATTACGTTCTTTACTATTGATCTAGTTAATCTGAACTTTTATGGCAGCTGCTTCATTTAAAGGTTTACAAAATGGCATTGCTATTTTAGCTTTTGACACAATCGCTCTTGAAGTGCACGCAACAGATTATGCGCAGCATGAGGGTCGATGTATACCTTCGTGATGACAATATGTCATCATTCGAGTTACTGAACGTAGATCGGTCGTAGCATATATTCTTCTCTCTGTCGTTGATCATTTATATACTATACTATACTTAATCTGTATAGTAACCTTTCTGTCTTCAGTAATATTGATATAAATATGAAGAGGTGTAGTTACGAAGCTACAGCTAGACTTAGCGTAACGTCCAGATTACGCTAAGTCCATCACATGTGCCTCACGGAAATTAATTGCACAAACGGTTGCTTATATACGGGCTTCTGGGTAGAGGCCTATTGAAACAGCCCCCGTAATGACTGGGTGGTAGTGCATGTATTTAAGGCAAAAATGGTAAGACGTTCTGATAAATAAGAACCGTATTCGGAATCACCTTCAAAACCGGTGCTTCTATTCGGAATGTAGTCTGAAAACTTCTCGATTAAAGGAGATTTATTATCTATTAACTAGCTAAGATAAAGAGAAACGGTTTGCAAAGAGAAAAATAAGCTTTAACCTTTAATAAGCAGTACCTAACAAAGGTTTCGTTCCACTCATACAATGTAGCCGGTTCTTTTTTGAGCTATATCTTATGATGAATATACTATCTAAAAAGTTCTGCAGATATACACCTTGTTATTTCAGCGCGCTATAGAAACTATAAGGAAACGACAATTGCGGCTGTTCTGACACTGAGAGGATCGCTCAGGATGGACATAAAAGTTATTCATTAGAAAAATCGTACTCTTTTTATTCTCAGTCATGGGTCGAAGCTCCAAGGAAGTTCCAGATCGTTGTACGAAAATGTAGCTGTAAGCCTATTGTCAGTAGAAGGTACAGGCGCTGGTGTCGCTTACACGAAACGTTTAACGAACTAATTGTTGCATTCATACGTGAAAAAAACATTTCGAGTTTTCCCATTTGTTGAGGACGCAGGCTAGGTGCCCTGAAGTCTTTACTTAAGAATCCTGTTTCTGACCTGTCTTCATGCGAAAACAATTACTGATGTCGTGTTCATTGCCAATATTATTTTTTTTTTTTTCATGGATAATAATAATATCGGCCTTAACGTATATACCTTATATAGTTACTTTTTTCCAGCAGACTTGCTTTCCATATCCATTGATAACTGATAAATATTTATTATTAGACAGATGTTCTAGTTATAGTGTTTCGCGATCTTCTGCATTCCCATAGAGAGCATTTTGTCTTTTCCACCAGTAAAACAGAGTTTTCTGATCTTGTGATTGTATTTCATTATCTGAAGGAAAACGTGATTTTTCTTCATTGTCTTGTTAGATACGCTAATTAAATAACGTTGGGTTCTCTCCATAGAGAACAGACTCCACCAGCTTTATCGATTTTTCCTTTCGGTTGTCGTCTGATATTATATCTAAACTTTGATCTTCCTTAGGCCGAACGCTAAAGGTGCATAGCCTGAAGCGGTTAAAAGCTTATACTCTTCTTTCATTAGAGAACACAGAATCCCTATGTTCTTTACGTCGGCAAGCTTGGGGCGCAATTGGGACTTCTGAAGGTGATAACTGGAAAGGCATAGTATGTAGAGCTCCAAGCCAAGTAAAACTTGCCATTGGAATGGGCATCGTCTAAATTAGCTGGAGCAAGAGACACACGGTAGGTAAAGTTGCCATGTCGGTTAGTAGACCCTCTCCTATTCAACCGGCTAGGTAATAGGCTCGTTAATCATTAGTCTTTAGTTGCGATGTGTTAGTATGTTCGACAGCGAAACTTGCAGCTAAGAGGAAGACATGTCTTGTCGTAGCGTCTTATGTATTCGATATCTGATGGGTTTCTTGGAACAAATGCCCACGATTTACTGTAGTAAAGGACTCTGGGTCAGAAGAGCAGAAAAAGTGTGAGAGAAGAGCTCAGACTAGTAAAGTTGGTCAGTATGGACAACAGAAAATGTTGGCAGATGAAAAAATGTCATATACACTGTCTTATTGAATAAGGGAAGGCCGAGTTGCCTCGAAGACGAACTTATGCGAAACGACAAAGAATGGACCCGATATGCTTGTTGTTCTGTGTAAAGTTTACAAAATTACCGATAAGGCTTGAACATACTGTGGACCGGAGGGGGAATCTAATGATAAAAGCTGTTTAGCTTTTAAAACTCTTATACATTCATGAATGGAAATTCGTCGTTCATTTATGCCATCATTTGCCATCACTTTGACCAGTGTGGCTTTTGTACGCTTTTCCGACAATGACCCATCATCATCAATCAAATTAAATTTAGGCATTGAGCGTGACAAGAAAAAGTGTGCGTCAACGAAAGTTAATTAATGATTCAAAAGTGGGCAACCTAATTGGGCATCATTCGACTCTGCATGCTCAGATTTCGAACGATACTTTTTTCGCAAAATCTAGGTAAAGTCGAAGTTCAACTACACCCATCTTGCCACGTCTTGTATGTTCAGCTACTAGTGAGGTTGACTTGTCGCTCATGTAACCTTGCTTCGTTCATATATATGAGCTCATATTTGAGAGCTCGTTCGTTGAATGGATAAAATGATGGAAGTCTAGAGAAAGCGTGGGCACTAGAAGCCGAGTAGTGCTCGTTCGCTAATTAGCTGATGGATGATCGAACGAGCGAAAGTTTTGACGTAGTTTCCCCGTAGGAGGACTGCACATATGGTTTGCATTAATAAATCATACGGCTCAACCTGAGGTGAGCGAATTCTAGTGGGTATATATAATGTTTGCTCGTTGTTTTTTCGGTTTCTCAAGTTGTTCTATTATATACCTCAGATAAGTTATTGAACAGCGAAGTAGTACAGGCTTATGTACTACTCGTACGCTAACGTTACCAGTTGTTGGATACCAGGCGGATTTATATCTGAAACCTTGAGGGACCAAACGATTCGGAAGGTATCAATCGGGTAATTGAAATTTTTTTGTCAAGAACGCAGCTCTTTCTACGGAAGCCTAGAGCAGCCACATTCGGAAGTAGCAAAAAAACATCAACGAGGGGAGCTTTTCCACCCCAAACGTGTAAAAGGGAGCGGTAGAGATAAAGGGCTTTATACAGCCAAACAGTTTTGGTTCCTACGTAATAGCTAAATCCGCCAGATGCGTTGTTGTCAAACGCTTGCTTGGCCTGACTAGCCTTGGGAAGTTGGGTAGTATAGTACCGTCTATTGTTCAGAACTCGATAAAGTTGGCTGATTGAAACAACTTAAAGACCCACAGGTTCGCTAAGTCTTCGATGAAGAGCAGCGTAATTTCGTAAAAAAAAACAAGCCCTCGAACTGGTTTTATCTAATCAGTCGGTTGTAGTAGGTTAGTACTTTGTAAGACTGTGTGCATTCTGTGCCAATACAGCTGATAGTTTCATTCATTTTGGTATTTGCAAGATATAGTTAGTACAGCATTGAGTACGATCTGATTATGTATGATGGAGCGCACTATTTCGTGCCGCTTATCGATGCTTAGGGTCTATCGATAACGGGCAAACTAAAATAGGTTTCTGTCCTATGAGCCTGTTTCCAACGTGTGAAAATAGTATTGCTTTGCTAGCAAACTGACTTGCTGGTCAAGCTTTATTGTATGGGCCTGCTATTAATTCGCTGCGTCTTGTTTAGTTGCAGCAGCCTGCTTTCGATTAAACTCTTGACGTTTGTCTAAATAGAATCATCGTGGCTCCCTTGCACAAGGTGGCTGCCTCGAACGTGACCCTACTATAGTTAAGCTTTCTTGCTGAAATTATCCATGCGTAACGTCGAACCGATTTGCTCCGCGTGATTCGTTAGGAAGATTGAGTAACGGCGAGAAGAAGTCTATCCCGTTGGTGAAATCTTCTAATTAAGAAAGTAGCTTTTACAGCTTGCTAAATACCATTTCAGCGTCCAGTCGAACGGAACTCGATATTTCTCAGTTCGTATAAATACCAGTCAACGCGAACGCTGCAATGCAATAGAAATAATTTGACGGTCACAGTTGTTTACCAAGTTTATCAGACATAACGAGTGTGCAGTCTGATGCAAATCTTGCCCATAGATGCCTTCTACGGCTTAAAATTTTATTGTTCTAAGCCATTGCACCACAATTAGACATAACGAAAATTAGCGATAATTGGAGGGTTTCTTTAGGATTTTAATAGGTTTAGGAATTACTAGCTACTGAAATGAAAGGGCTTCGAACTCTAGCTGTTTTTTAGGTACCAACAGCACAGCGTTGAGTGTAAGTTCTGCGATTCTTACCCTTTATCAGTCATTGAAATGCTGGCTTGTTGCTCTCTCTGTAGCAAAACAAACAGTAGGAAAAACGATTCAATCAAACTAAGGTAGACTATATATGATGTACATCATCTGCGACCAGGAATCGCAGTCGGGTCTGCGATTAGCAGGCCAGGCGGGGATTTTCTTCACAGTGACGAATGAGCTTTATAAATACCGAGATATGCGAGCTATCCAGAAAAGTCTATGTCACACTCCTGTAATCTAGTAACTGCATCTACTGCACGGCGTTTTGAATTCTAATAAAAGTAACATTCCAAAGCATGACGTACTTATTATTTTCTTTTACGGTATTCACTCCTTGCTGGAGTCTGGACAACTGAAATAGACCTACGGATAATTTTGCCCCGTTCTATTATCTATCATTCTTTGGTACTACACATGTAGCATGACCGAGTTCTATTGTAGGATCTTTGCGGCTCGATAGACCAATTCGAGCCGCCGATAGCGAAAGTCGTCAATGTTAGATTTTGGTGTTAATATTGTTAATTATATTAATGTTTCACGTAGCTAACTCGTTCGTAGCTATTATTGCGCATTTCGAAAAGCTATATTCTGTTGCAGCTCAACTTCCGTGTGTGATAGCTTTTACTAAATAAGTTGGGAAAAGTTGAATCTAGGTGCCGGGCCAGTATATATTTAGCACCGCCTCAATACGACCCAAAGAACGAGTCAAATTATCCAGAGTAAAAATCCAGCGTTGTCAAAACATGGAGTAAATTGTGGTTTTCCTGAACTTCTTTGACACCAATTCCACGATACGCCTTTAGGCAGACTGAATTATGAGAGATCGTAAAAGGTCCTTACAAAAACTTATTTCGTAGAGTATAAAATGAACCGTTATTTCGGCACCAAGATTTTTGAAAGTTATCGTATACGAAATTTCATAACATCATAATACAGTAGTAATTACGCAGAGTCGTGTTGTAAGCCTTTTCGGTTTTGTGCATATATCCATTACATCTATGCGCTGTGACGGACAATGCCATCGTCGGAGGCTGACATATCCATAAGGCTTTTCATCCGAATTCGACCGAATCATTTTTTGGCGCTCAAAAAGCGCTCGAATTTATGTTTGTTCAAATGCCCATCCAACTGGTAAAAATTCCCGGAGAGATTAATTCATATTTATTTGAAAAATAATATAGATTTCACTTTTTTTTTTCAAAATCAAACATCTTTACACATTTATTTATTTATTTATTAATTAAATCCTTCGCTTTCAGCATTCTTCATTATAACGCGACTCACCATGATGAATGGAACGCTAGAAGCACAGACCTACCAATGGCAGATGAAATTAAGCAGTCGCTGTGTTTTTTTTTTGGGTCGTCATTACATAACTAGCTCAGTTTCTAAGAGCATCATTCGGGTGACATGAGTTAGTACTAGCTGTAAAGGCTCAAGTATAGATCGCGAATCTCTATTTTCCGCCCACACAGTAAATACTCATTATTTAAATGGTGTAGACGGCTACGTGGTGACCGCCACTGCATAACTGATTAAAAACATAAATAGAACAAAGAGAATTTTTGTAATCTTTATAAAACATATACTAGATCGCACTGTGGTTTAACGCGAAATACCTTCCTCAAGGAGGTTTACTTCCATGTTTCTCCGGACAACGCACAGCGACTCTCATGCGCCGACGACACTTAGTACGTTAATGTCACACTTATTCAGGCGTGTCTACGACGACGTCACGAAATAGTCGGAAACACGAATAACGAACACGGAACGAGCACACGATGATGCCATAGCGCCATGTGTACTATTCTGTCTTCGCCCACAGAGAGTGGGATAGGCCTTCGTAGTCGCTTCTAATTTCGGCCGCCGTGAAAGCTTCTCCTGTAACAGCAGCCCGCCTTGTTCCCCTGCAGGCCCCGCCTTCTACAGAGTACACGCCTGCATTAGATGGCGAAAGCTGCCCGTGGAAAGTCGGCCCTCGGGAAAAAAGAAAAGTCGTGATACTGTGTATTTCAGGCCATCAGGTGTGCCGAGTGTGTGCGGCGCACTGTATAGTATCACCGTCGTAGATTGTCCACGGAAGCAAGCTAAGCCTTGTATATAGGTATCAGCAGGGAACAAAATGTGTGCACATTTATCTTTACAACACTGTTTAGAATTTGGAGGGAGGGGGTGGCGGGTATCTGTCTGTGGAATTTTGTTGTGGCGACTTTGAAAAGGGAAGACTAGACGCCCACCAGCGTGAGGAGACAGTTGGGGGTGATATTAATGGCAACGAGAGGGGTACGAAACAGGAAAGAAATGTGATTCTATGCCAACTGGAAAGGCAATGACGAACAAGCATTGTCTATTCACGAGGGTGTTTTATGCAGCAAATATGCTGTGAAGCATGTCTGCTGTGCTGGCGTTGCTAAGGGGGGCAAATATAGGGAAACAACACAAAATTAAATTTCGTTATTGGTCTATAACGAAATAGTCAATGTTCATAGACTTGTCATTTATATATACTATATTCCCTATAAATAAAAAAAATCATAATGAGGTAAAACGATATTCTACTGGCTCCTTGTGAAATTAGTAAATCTTTAGTAAACTTGCTCAGTGTACGAATGCCACATAGCCAACAGAGAGGGTCAGCGGCTAAACGACAATCAAACTTTTTAACACTCTGATTTATTTCGAAAATGAATTACGTATGAGGCGATCCGTACCAACGTTCTAGGACAACGACAGTGTTACAAAAACTTCGTGGATTGATCGATACGCACAATAATACCAGCAACGAAACGTTTTTTCAATATTTCTTTAGAAATATTTAACAAAATCACTGTGCTGCACGATAAGTCACATCTAGGCACGCCCTGGGCCGTCTGACCAGGCTGAGGCTGTTTGACTAAGGGCAAGGGACCAGCCCCAATCGTTTCTGTCGTGGCCGCCTATTAACTATGGTGGCTCATATTCAATAGCTCTGGGCATGAATATCACTTAGTTTCATTAGACGATAGCTTTTCCAGTCAATTGATTTCATGGCCGTCATTCCCTTTTCGGTTATGCGAAAGATAAACTTTATGCAGATCAACCAATGAACAACAAATTACGTTTTATAAAAAGCAGTCACATTACAGGACCACCCTGAGAGTCGAACATAAATGTAACCAAATTCCGTTTATGACAATTTTACAGGAAAACTAAAAAAAAAAAAATACAGCTCAGGTCGTCGTATTTAGCAACACGTTGGACCAGATATCGTTGCCGCCAATAAGGTGTCACACGTGTGGGAAAATTGAGGATAGAAAGAAGTTAGAGGAAATTTTGGCAGTACGCATTGTTTAAGAATAATCTATAACACAGGCAGTCGACTTAGGAAAGTGCGTTCTCTCAGTCAAAATGAGATATGGCAAAATTCGGTGGACCTATGACTTTTAGGCTAATCTAATTAAGCAGTATATGATTATGAAACATCGTCGTTCGCAGTTAGAGTAACAGAAGAAACTTTGTTGAATGATTGGTTTTTTACCATAAAATCGCTTGCGGCCTATTTAGCGTTACTTCTGGCCGATGTACGCTAGCCTTATAGACCTATACAGTCGCCGACATTCTGTAATAGGATAAATAAATCGTAGTGGGCTCAGGTTGTCCATATAGTAGAAAGGTGTTTGACGAATATACTGATATAATCATATTTTCTCCAGTGGCACCGACTGGCACCGACGAACGATAGCGTGAAACATATTTTGGCCCGTGTAGCTTTATCTCCCTTATATATATATATATATATATATATATATATATATATATATATATATATAGTGCCACAAAGTATCGCACTTTTAACGCAAATTAAGAATACGTTCTTAACAACCCACGCCCGCCTGTGGACTAGATACATTACTACTACGTTCTTCTATGTAATTCTTGCCGCTAATCGGCATTTCCTGTAGCGCAAGGAAACAGTCTTTGGTAATAAACGCTCACATAACTCCATTTGGGAAATTGAAAAAGGAATATTTTTGTCGTCAGCTGCATTAAAATGCGTTCATGAGATCAATACATCATTCCACCTCTGTCCTATGAATAGCTTCCGCTTAGATGGGGGTTAAACCGCAGCTTTCGACGGCCACCAGACAGTGTAACTTGATTTACTTACCAAAATTTTCTGGGACGACCCTTAAAGAGTCCCCATATATTTTATACAGTTGCTTAGCTTAAAGGCTGCTCGACGAAAGCGCCCTATATGAAATACGGTCGGAAATAACACATCTCTACGAAGAATTAGAATGTAAACGTATAGATTGCAGGAGGCCCTGAGCAAAAATGCTTTTCAAGCTCAGTTTCCATCTCGTATTAATTAACCATCTACTCTGTAGTGTACATACGATAGTATCGTGCCATGTATCCCGCTAAAACTGTTTCAGTTGTTCGCTAATCCGCTGTAAATAACATGGTGGTGCTTCATCTATTTAATTTTCCTTAACTCCTTGAATTGTAACAGGACATTTTTTCTGTATGTTATCGACATTTCCTTTCAGACCAGTTGAGAGACAAGCGCATGTGTGTCCAATCAATCTAAGATCATAGCGTCCAGGGCTCTCAATATTCTAGCCAAGCCCCTGCCTGGGTTTCTTCGTGTTTCACACTCTCACACGTCCCATTTCAATTTTGGCTTTTTTTTCTGCAATTGGTGAACTTCCAGAAGTAGTGCACCTCTTAAAAATACTGTGATGCCACTACCGTGGGTCCTCATGTTGCTTCCAGACACCAATCGAAAAATCAAGTTTTAGCAAGATCTTCTAGTAGCGCTAACAATTCCTTTTGATTGCGCTCCTCAAGACATTTTTCCTCGTTAGATTCTGTGATCTCTACGCTCCTTTCGACCTAGAGAAGCGGGGGTAACAGAGCAGGTTTTTTGTTACTGCTGCTGCAGCACCCGCTTTGAAGTGACTTCGTTCCTCTTCCCTAGCGCATTGAAAAGGCGAGTCCTTCTGAGGACGAAAAATTTAAGGGTCAAAATGAAGTCGACAGATGTTGGCAACCAAACGGTTGAGGGCTGGAATCGACCTGAAATGAGACATTTTAGCAGCTCGACGGCGACAACTCAAAATTAAAAAAAGACACTTACTGTTCGGGTCGAACTTATAGTTAGTCGGGGTTTCTAGCAATAAGGCTAGTTCTAATCACACTGATCCTCTGCTTTCAGCGAAATGTGTGAGCTCGTGCGTGTATATGTGAGATTCCAGCGGAATTACTCAATCTCGCTGCTTTATTAGTCCACGAGAGTAAAGCTGACGGTGGTATTGGTCACCGTAGTGAAGTAATTCCGCTTGGATTGTTAGGCAGGAGAAGCTTACGTGTGCAATACAATATGTGGCTATCCTGCATTCAAAATTGGGCGGGTAAGACCAGACGATGTAGCATTATAAACGTTTTCACAAACCGGACTGAGAAGCAAGATCGCGCATAGTGCTTTGCTAACGTGCCAAGTATGCCGAAAGCTCGAAGCGAGCAAGTTCGTAAAAATACATGAGAAAATATGACATCTTTAGATAGTTCCTCGAATTCGTGACGAGCTGGCGCAAATTTCGAATACTGTGCAGCGAAACAATCTGGAAAAACTAATGCAATATTAAAGAAGCAGTCCGATACGGCGGCTAGAGAAGGATTTCGTTTGACTACTAGTCGCTACCTTTAGACGTCCAGAACCTATGAAGCGTTAAGTGAAATGTGTTTGATTATTAAGCACAAGAATTTTCGGTTGTTACTTACACACTACGTTATAAACACACTACGTTTTAGTGCTTTAATATTTGTTAGTTGTGTTATAGCCTTTACATACTGTTATCGATACATCACTTTGTCGACAAAATAAGGAAAAGGACCTACAACGTCGACTGAAAGCCTTGAAATCGTTATTTTCGTAAACCACTAAATCGTCTTTAGAGAGAAACGCTGAAGCATATAACGTGGCTAAAAATGTAGACCGATACGAAATATATTATTTTTTTATTTATTGTTTTTTTTTATTATTCATATGCCACTTAATACGTTATTTTTATTGCTACAATTTGAAGGCAGTACATGTTGTGAGCCACTCAAAACGTGACCATCAAAGTGGACAACTTATAAAGTCATAGTCAATGAATAAAAACAGACTCGACCTCAGATGTGTTCGAAGCTTTCAGGTATATTGATTTTAATCGCCACCAGGGTGCGCTCTGACAATATTATGAAGAATATTGCCAGGCTGGGAAATCGGGTCCACAAAGGTAAAAATCGTGTGGATGAAAAATAGGTTAATTATAGCTCTTGCGCATAAAAACCTTCTTGATTCTTATATAAACGCATTTAAAGGTGTTACACCAAACCGAAGCCAGGATGACAAAGATCACGCTACTAAAATCGAAATTTATAGTTTTGGGAGCCTGAGGATTTCTCGATTCGAAGCATACCCTTCAAATTTTCTATTTTCGGATACATACAACCCTTTGAGAGCCACGGCGACAGTCTTGTTGTACTACACACTTTTGTAGCAAAAACAGTTTCTTCGATTAACCCAGGAAAGCTGGATACGTTTGGAGCAACTGGAATTATCGCTCATACGGACATTGAGTAAAAAGAGCTGTGGTAGTCACTGTTGTTTACCATTACACTGCTATACGATCCTCTTGAGACTTTTTTCATATACGATTCCGCAGCTATACAACACCATTAAGCCGTCGGGATAAAGAAAACGTTTTCGTTGACTGTTTGCTTTTATTATATGTGTTTATTTCGTTTCTAGACAGGAAAGTTACCCGAATGATGGTTTTAATTAGCTTTATGCCTTAAGTGCACCATTTTCATTACACATAGTAGGAGACATCTAAACCGTTATACCTTCAAAGCAATGCTTTTCTATTTTTTCTTCTGTTCCTTATAATACGACAGTGTCCCAGTAATAAACTGCCATAGATATGCTATAATTCCAAAAATCGACTTTAAAACATAAAACGTTCAACTGAATACATTTCGGTTTTTAACTGAGTTTTTACGTGAATCGATGGACCTTTACTGCTAGATCTTGCCTCACTCAGTTCCGAAGATAGGTTGAAGATCTTGTTAGAGGATACATTCCGTATTCTGTTTCTGAAGCGACAACCAGTTGACCCTGGCCCTGAGCAGTTGGTTTGATCAGATTAAATAGGTAACTCATATATGGAGGATAGACAACAGCAGCAGTTGGACAGATGGCGCAGCGACTCAGGGGCCCGCATCTTTGTGCGCCCCTACGATTTCTGATTTCAGACTATCCAAAACATAAGCCAAGGAGGTTTTCAGCAGTAACAGGCCAATGCAATCATTTTAGAAACGAAAGTTTGTAAGCTGCGAATCGTAGACAAGGTGACTACACTTTAGCACTTCAGACGAAACACAAGTTGCTATCACGGGATAAGTATAGAGCATGCACAGTATAGCAGTATAGCGAGGCAATAAGTGTTTGTTACAAACTGGGTCCAGGACTGATAGAAGTTCATGTGGAATGTTTTAGAAACAACTCGCATGGCTACTACCAATGAAAAAAAAGTTGCCCGCAGCGCACCGTTGAAAAAGACGAGACACAAACAGGCTGTGCGTTCAGGTGGGACAATGGTGTACGACAGAATAAAAATTGGCCATGCGTTAGCTACAGGTCTAAATGAAGGGGGCGGGGCTATGGTTTTAGTGTACATATTCTTTAAGGTTAAATTTGTGTGACTGTGATTGCTTCTGTGACCTAGAATGCGATCAACGGCGAAGCGTGTCCTACTGTCGATTCTCCCAAACGAGCGATTGATTACGATGTTAGGTATGATAACAGAAATCAAAATATACTTTTTTGCACCTCGTTCCTCCCATAGAAGGTTCTTCTAGTTTGAGCGAGCGTGGCCTTTTTTTGACGATTGGTTTGATCACTGTTGACGATTTCGGAAAGGTTTGTATTGACATGTTCTCTCCTTTGTTTTACGACATAGGCAAAAGGGTAGTTTTAAAACTTTGTCCTTTAAGAGCGAAATTATGCTCGTTTCATTTGAACGATTTTAGCCGATAAGAGACCTTGATATAAAAATCAATTAAATGCGATGACAAAATGAAAAGGGTGTCATAACGCATTATAAAAATGCCTCGACGTTACAAGAGGAGGTTACCGTGTGAAAAAAGCAATTTTCAAAAATATAGGTTGGATCAACTGTTTGTATGTATTAGAGGTATGCTTTAGGTTAGGCTGGGTACAATATCAGTAGGTTAAATAAGTTCATAAATCAACGGCAAAACGCGACCGATGCAAAGTTCGCTGGTGAGTTTAGTTAGGCTTAACCGCTTAGGGAAAAATTTTCGGTCTTTTGTATTCGTACTCTTTGTATTGTGTACGTCTTTGCTAAACTGTGACGTATTTGACTGTAACTATTAATTATTACTGATTTAGTTCTGTTAGGAAATTATTAATATGCGATATGACACAGCCGGTTTTATTTCGTGTTCTCTAAATTTCCCAACGTCTATGAGCTCGATTGGTCACAATTAAAATGTGTAGTACCGTCATTGTTTGAGAGCTTATAGTTATGTCGTTCTAATATCTAACAAAGATGAATAAAACGGTGTAGCATATGGAGGAGAACTGTTGTCAGAGTGATTGAGGTTATGTTAGTTTTTACTTAATTTCTGCAGGCAGCTCTCCTTTACTAAGCGGCTAGTTCTCTTTGGGAAACGACAAACTCTCCAATAAGATATTAAATAGTAGTTGGCACGCTTTTAGCTATTCTATTAAGTCGATTTACGGGTGACGTTTACGCTGCCTTCCCGAGTCCGTCATCAGCAACAAATGGCTATTTGGCAAACGTTAATATTTCGTTCCATGTTCACATAAGCATACGTAAACAGCTGAAACAATAACTTACATAATAAAAGTTACAATAAAATATAACGAAACTGATCGTTCTAACCATGATAACTTAATAGGCTGATTAATAGATCAAGTGATCGGTAGAGTCAAAACCTGTTTACTGATTGCGATTGTTCCGTTTACAGAATTTGCGATAGGCGAAGCATCGAAAGTTCCGACGAGGCACGCCATCAATAGCTCTTTCGTTGGCAGAATATGTCCCTCTACTAGCTGGATCGTCAGGCAATTAGTTTACCATTTAATCTCCATACTACAGCAGCATATAGTGTACATGTTTAATTAACTCTTTGGTGACGTATCGCCGTTGACAGAATCCACCACTCAGCGTGCTCAAGCCAACGGCTATATCGTAAATGAATGTCTAGCTGAAAGTAAAAATTTTGCCGTTTCCTAAAGATTTTACGTATTGTTCCCTTTTTCAAACAAAGGTAAAATTCGTGTCATCAGGTACAAGATGACATCGAGGTCGACTCGTTTATTGATCAAAGTATGGCAAGATTCCACAGTTGAATCGCCGTACACGAGGCAGATTTTAAGGTTTTGCTAACGGTAAACAGTGCATATGCGGGTGCGTCGTATCTCAACGCAAAATCGAAAGCTCTATCTTTTATGCACGTTTTATATAGTCGTCTAGTCAATGTATTTGCTTTAACGACCGCGATAGGGTTCAAAAGCCGGCTTCGTTGCATATATTGGATAGTTCTGCTGAATATTCCAGCTTACGTAGTGATATGCTTTTTGTCACTGCTGTCATGAACGAGGCGACAAGTACCACGATCCCTAAATAAAATTGAATGCATCATTGAATTTTTGCCGTTTTTGTAGCCGAAGCTAGATTAGAATATGTCGTCTGAAACTTTGTCACCGATAACTCAATTCAGCCAATATAGGCGATTTCAGCAAACGCTAAGCCTCGATCAAATGCTAGTTTTCTGATTTCTTTGAGTGAATCCCACAGGACGATATCGCAGAGCACTGTTGTATAAGAATAGGATGAACGTATCTGCGCCTGGAATCTCCTTGTCGTCCTGTGAACCTGATCTAATAAAACAATGCGCTGATTCACCAAAGTGTGTTAGAATTTTATCAATCACCTGACCTTCACGCGTCCAATTTTAGAGTCTCGTAAAGGAGGGAATACGCAGAACTGAGTAATTCTGTGGCGCAGCTTTAATCTCATGGCTTTATAATAATTTAACGTCACAACAACGAAACGTAAGATGTTGGGTCAGATATACATGGTAGAATAGAGTAGCGAAAAAAAGGTGCAGTCATGTGTATCATTGCAATAACCATCGAAGTGGTAGAGAATCCACAGAAAGATCAAAACAGCTAGGTCAAAAAGTTCTCAGGTGTTTTCTCTTCGCTGGCTGAACCGATGCCGCACATTATATTTTTCTTCACACGACGTTAGATCTTTCTACAAATGAACCATTAATGAGGTTAGTGTAACCTTGTAAGGTCCAGACTCCATTAATTGTCCACAATATACGCTCTGCTTTAATTTAGTTTTTTCCTTTTAATATCAGATAGTATTTTCTGAAATTTCTTAAAAATAGAAATTCTTAAACCAATGCTGGGTGTTCGGAAAGGAAAAGTATTCCGTCATTAAAAGACTTTATCACTTAGCAACGAGTCCATCTGGTGAAACTACGAAGGTCCTCAATTTCGTCGTCGCGACGTTTTTGGTCGTGCAGTCTCTCACAGTTGCCATTAGTGATAAGCTTTTCATGGTGAGTAGTTACAAACATTATTATTTTTGAATATAACAAATCAAATATCACAATATTATTAAATATGTATGGCTGGGCAAGCTACATACGTGTGCCTAAGCACACATATAGACAAACACACTAAGTATATACATGAGTGCGCCATATTTTTACGTATATCTCGATATGTAAGAGCACTTTTCTGCTTATTTAGCTAATCATAGTTGAAATAGTTTGACTGATCCCATCACTTTGAAGCGTTGACTGCGTCGAAGAAGAAATTTTGACTTCGTTTTTGCTCCGTATTGGGAGCTGAGCACTCGACCCGCAGAATCTGGAGATCTTAGATGAAAAGCATATCAGCTTTATTCCGTATAGCATGTGTGGGATGCTTCTTGTAGCTTTACGGATGTTCTGGAAATCATCATGCGGCCAGCGTCGGCGTGTAACAGAATTGGAAAAATCAGCATAGGTAAATATGACAATGCATTATGTTACGGTGGAGAGATGAAGAGAGCCTTACAGAGAATGTCAGGCTTGGTTACACCAACAGCAAAATGACTTGTTCTTAAGGGGCCTGCAAGGCCCTCACCGTTGTGTTGCTTTATCAGGTAACATGCTTAAAGAGTCATATTGTTATTTTCGCCTATCGTGAAATAACGCAGAGGTTTAAGAGCAAAAATTGCCATCTACAATTACCTTTTTATCATCCGCTCTATAATTGCTATGTTTTTTATTCTAACTTTATTCTTCATCCAGGCACATCATTATACCCCCCCCCCCCTATTATGTTACTCTTTATAAAGCTGATAAGGGGTTGTTATAAGTAAACGTAAATACTGAACTGTCGATCGCCTAATAATAAACATTACAAAACCTCACAATGTTACTATAAACTAACCGAAAGAATGACGTTAGCAGTTTTGTCCTAATATTTCTTTCATCTCCAAGATCTGGCTAAATTTTCTCAAGAAAAATTGTAAATACAGTTTAATAAGGCAAGGAAATACCATAGTGCGACACCGCGACTCAGAGGCGTCACACTTATCTAACCTAAGCACCTGTATTCACCAAGTGAGTTCCGTAACGCTTCACCGTTTCATGAATTAGGGCTTTTAGTGACACGAAACTAGATATACGTAATATATGCAACAGTGTCTTCAGGAGCCGAACGCTGACGCATATATATGTACGGTTAATATTTCAATTTTTTTTTTACCACCTATCGTAGATTTCAAATCATTGTAAAGACAGTAAAGGCCCCATACGGCACGCACATACATAGATGCAATTTTTCGCAGATGTTTGTAGAACAAAAATTGAAAAGCTACAACGGCTATAACTGTCATTGTTACATAAGTTAACTCAGACCACAACTCGAACTCAGCGTGCCGTGAATCTTCCGGACGTGGAGATGACCAATGGTTGCCATTGATGCACGAACGTCGAATAGTACTTGAGATGGTAGCAGTGACTAACTGTCATAATTATCTACTAATTGGTCTCTCTGCTTTTCGAATCTACCCTTTTGAGCGATCATCTGCACCTTTGCATTCTTTTATATTTGAAGTTAAAGCTTGCTACGACGCAACACTGTCCAGTCATCGCTCATACAGCATAATTAAGATGACGGGGCGTAATACAATAATGGAATTTGGATTCAAGGCTTTATTACTAAAAGTAGCCAACGAGCGGAAAGAAGAATCGGTTCCCCTTACCCCCAAGAATAAAGTTCAGACTACGATAGCATTTAGAACAGGACGCATTGATTGGAAGTTCACTCATCTCGCCTGCCTGTCACGTTCTAGACCAACTCCTGCTGAAGCTGCGCCGTTGCCGAGAACAAATGATGCGACATATTCCTGCTGGGGTATTCCACTGTGAAGGTTGCATGAATTCAAAGCCGACAAGGCACCCCTATAGCCCTCCAGTCGCCCTGCAACGGCCCAAGCAGGTTACGGGGTCACAAAAAAACTTTAATGAGAAATGTGCGGATCTTCGATAAGAATGCAGACACTCAACACAGAAATATTCTGGCACTTTTTGCAGCGTGTGTCCGTATGTCGGCCCGCGTGTGTAAATGATCGGTTTTTTTTATGTACGTCGAATCCTTTTGGTACGCGATAAATGAAAACTACCATTTTTTTTTTCTTTTGTACCAGAAAAGTTAGCGAGGACTATCTATTGTGTTAGAGAGAATAACACCAAGTCAATGCATCTCTATAATCAAATGTGTCGCCTCAAAATGACCCTGGTGCTCATATTTGATCTTAATTAGTGCCTTTGAACTAGTTTCTTTCATCGCAAGTCGCCATTATCTCTTTATTTTCTGCACAAAAGCCGTATGGCAGGACTCATACCGATCGCGATACTTTTACCTTCGCAGATAAAAGTTCAATTAGAGGAACCATTTTAGAAAAAGGGGTTTTCAAAGTTCTTTCTCCACGTTGAGATTATGGCGCAAAATATTCACTTTGAAATTAGCCACTGACGAGGCAACAGAATTGTGCTGGTAACAGCGTCGTTTTGCTGAATGATAACTTTTACTATACGCTAGAGGTACTCCCCCTCATATTTACACACAGTTGTCCCAGCGTTGTCCTTATTTCTGGACAGGCGCAACCCTGCCATTTCTGTTCTGACATGCATTTTGTCTATTTACGGCTTTTTGAAGTGAATAGATAGTGCGTTATATTTGCTCGATGGCTACCCTTGTTAGAGCCGCGTAATCACAAAGACTGCGGTCGGGGAATTAAGCGAACGTTATATCATTTCAAACAGTAATAATTGAGACAGGGCGATAAGGTCTGGCATTTTTATCAAATAAACAGATGGCATACTTTCGATTGCTGTGCCAACCGTCCATAAGTCGCTTAGGGAGTTTAAGATAACGGGCTGCGTTCACTGTTTCACTTTCAGCGAGTATCTCACAATAGCAAATGCCTATGGTGCCAATGTAAGTATTACCATCATCTTGCGCTGGAACCTAATCGACAGTGTCACAGAACTCGATTTTTCTCCAAGGCAACACCATTCTCTAGCCTAGCTTCTTTGTGGCTAGCGCTAGAAGATAAATTACACCTCGTCTACGGCGACCGTACTCTCTAGATAGGTTTTTCGTTGATTCAAGTTTCACAGATAGCATAGGAAGAACACCAGACGCATTTGTAGCTGGCCTGTAGTGAATTTATGGAAGACCTATTTCTTAAGTCGGTTTATACATTTTCAGTGTTTCGGCTATAATTCTGTAGCATGTTGCATGTAGAATACCAGTTTGGCCCGATAGAGAACTTTGATTCCAAGCTTTACTTTCGTGAAAAGTCTCCATAGCGTTCTTATCCTTCGGGCCTTGACACCTGGTCTTTTCCTTTCACTACAATTTCCGTTCTCGGAATGTTTACACCACTCACGTACTGCGTCTTCGCTTACTGTCTTCACCAAATTTCCATGAACTTCAATAGTACCGAGGGGCAAAAACTTGACGACTGAGCGTTGGTTTTTGAGACTATGTTTGCCTTCTGAACTTACTTCTCCCGGAATAAACCCAACTGATTTCCGCTTCCAAGTTTCTAGAAGCCTGATGTGATTAGTGGCCAAATTTTGTCTCCTAAGGTCACGTAGTTTAAATGTTATTTTCGGAACCTGTCGGATTCGCTTGAAACAGCCTAACATAATGAAGAGACAACGATGCGGTAAAAATGTAGCTTTCCCTTTGACTTTATAAAGGTGTATTTGATTTAAACGTGGTCTTTTTCTATCTGGCACTTTATAGAGGTATTTTAATACATCGTGGAATATTCTTAAGTCAATATAGATCGCGCTCCCGCAGATAAAGTCTGTAAATAGAAGGATCTCAAAATGACGAAAAAAAAAAGTGTCTCGACAATGTCCAAAAGACTGGCCAGAAGCACTTTTGGCAGTTCTCTAATATTCAAAAACAACAGATGCACAGTCGAATGAAATTAATATAGCTTTTTCTTATGGCTTTAATCTTTCGCCTTTGAGCTGTACATCCTGGCAATGTCTACACTCCACCCAATAAGTGACCAGAGTCGCGAGCTGCCTCGACGGTCAACCATAATGAGCCGTGTCGTACAAACTTATAGGAAGAACGTTGGAGTTAGTAACCAGAGGTTAATTAACCCATGGCTAATTTAGAGCTGATTTCTGTCATAGCGGACAAAATATCAGTAAGGATAGGCACTGGCAGTCGATTCGAAATCGACTAGATTTCTGTGCAGACAGGCATTTCGGAGATAATATTCTTTCGCGCACGAATACGTCCTTGACTCTCCATTGTTTTTGTCTTCCTCAGATATACAATTTTTTTTTTTTGACTAAAAGTGGCAAACATCAGCCGCCCCTGATTAACGTCGATTATGATACAACAGCTTAGTGCATTTTCTTTAGTTAGGAAAAGTAATTGTAGCAGTTATTGTTCAATATCTTTACAAATAAACTTTAGGTAGCTGCAAACAACTTTCGGGCGAAACGATTGAAGAAGTAGTAATACTCTATTATCCTGTCCGCCTTAAGAACAGGTTATTCCGGATGGCTTCAACGGTTTTCAAATGTAACGAAAAAAAAAATAGTTGTCCCATTTCGAAATAATCCGAGGTAGCTGTGCCATAAGTGTCTCGACACCTTCGAGCAATGGTGTAAATATAGCGGCTTTAAAGAGCTTTCTCCATGTGCTAGCTGCGGCCGAAGCTTAATCCGTAACGTATCAGTTGCGCAATGATGAGCAGCAATGAAAACAACTGAAACATTTGTAGGTAACGTTATATATATACACGTATATAATAAATACTAAAATGATAATACATAATATATGGTATCTATCGATCTTGTTTGATTTACGATACAAACGGCACAATACTATAACCACGAATCACCTAGCACAAGAAAACAGGTAGTCCGTACTTAAACAAAAAAAAACTATTTTTTGGAAAAGTTGCTTAATATGATCAGGGTAAATGACATACATAAGATTATTATTATTACTTTCGTAATTATTACTATTATTTCGTTATTGTTATTAGTTGCAGTTTTCGTAATTATTCACGTTCTCGTCGAACTAATCGTATTTTTGAATTGAACCATGGCGCGATTTATACATATCTACATAGTACAGATAGTCACTTCGTATTCACTGTAAGTAGCACATTACGTAACAGCTGGGTTTTAAGTGGAAAACACGGTTAGCTATCAGCCTTTGAGACTATTCACACTAGACGAAAAACTTATCAGATATGGAGCGGGTCGGACTACATCAAATAGGATCATCTTTATATTGAGATGAAAGATTTAAAAAAAAAAACTAAGCTATATTACATAGCAGCTAGTTCTTCAAAAGCATGGCCTGCCTGGATATTGGCTTTTTGAAAATCTGTCTACTAAAACCTTGTAAGGTTGATTGGGCAAATGTTAACATAAGAGTTACCATGTTCTTTGTGGGTTAAACGTATATGCCAACTGTATAAAACACATGCGTACGTCCCTATTTTCTGCTCCGCTAAAGTTCGGCAGGTACCTTTATCAGTTGTAAATAAGTCCTCGAGTAAGGGTCAACTTATGTTAACTAACTTTTTCATAATGCATACTGAACTTAAACGGATTCTGATGACAGCTTCGACCAACGACATGAAAAGTTATTTAACGCATTTGAAGCACATAACAACATATTTGTGCAGCCTGCCAACATATAGAATATCTGCTTTTATCGTCATTAACGGATTCTTAGCAAGAAAATTCCCAGAATTCTATTCGAATTGATGTTTCTTATGATCTTTTAAGGGCCCCTCCGTTTGCTTTTAACCTGTCGTCAATGCTAGCGTATAAGGACTTCTAATGATAGAAGTACAAGGAAATTTCGGGAAGTCCTTATGGAACGTTTTTAGCATAATAGGTTACAGAATCTATCGATTGTAGCCAATATACTGGTAACACCGTAAGCAAGCTTTCCTGCCAATGTATGTTAGACCAGAAACACAAGCACTTATGAGATCTGTCTCGATAAAGATATATAAATCTATGATAGCTATCGCGTCGAGTAAAAGTTAACCTTATTTTGTCGATAAATTGCATCATTGAATACCAGCCGTGCGACGGCGTAATAGATGGTAAGAAATTCAGAGAGTTCTGCCGTCCCGGTTCTTCTGTACGAAAAAAAAAACGCTCGCTTGAGTAGGTGGAGGATGAAGGAGATAGGAAAGCTGTATTTGAAAGGCGATTCGAATCAGCGGAGAGTACTTTTCAGAAAGCGTCTGTTTGTCGAGTCTGGCAGCTCGGTAAGGCACGTCCGTTTCGCAGTGCAAGTCCTAGCACCAGAGATCATTACATCTCCCGGCTACAGCGACTCTTCCTCGCACCGAGGTCATGATAACTTCTTCGTTTTTCTTCCTCTACCGTTTCTATCTGCGATGCCCCCGATTCACTTTATTGCAACTAAATCGCCTGCCGTTCCTGACTGTGCCTGTGTTCACCTTAGCTGCTGTCGACCCATTCTAACGTGTGGTGTCCCAAAAATTATGCTAAGATCCCTACCTCGCTGGAGTTTTAAATTTATTCTCGCCCTTAACCATCGCCCGGTACAAGCGAAGAACGTCTAGAATTTGGGGATGAGCGATTTAAAAGTGTTTGCGCGTTTGAACGATTGTAATGTGACTAGAGTCATTACGGAAAGTTATGCTATAAGAAAAAAATTAAGTTATGAAGCGAAAAAATTAAGGCAGCGACACACGTTGATACCTTAAAAGAAATATTTGCTACTTACTTTAATAATTTCTTTTAAAAAATATGACTTGCGCAATATCCGGACTTCCTATATCAAGCAGATAAGTAAAAAATGGAAATTAAAAAATACGATGTAGTGTATTTATACACACATACCTTACTTCTCTGACTATTGCTTACAATAGCATGTCTGACGGTTGTTTGACTATTACCAACCAAGTCTGGCACGGGCTTTTGCCCTTACAGCCTTTTGTCGACTAGAATGTATTGTAGATCCTTTAACAAAGTTTAATAAACTTCAATATATACATTTATATTTTTTGTCATCTAGATTTAGAGAGACACTAAACCATTGTCAACAGCTCTGATAATAAATTTCAAAACCTGTGTTGCTCGCCCTTGAAAAAAAATTGCCTTTTTATAGGAAACAGTAGGAAAAACTGTTCGGGAAGACACCGCAGCCCAAGCTCTTGCTCTGTGTCCTTGAAGCGGGATTTGTTGGATGGGCGAGAAGGCACTGAATGAGAAATATGTGGCGTGACTCACTTTCAGTACGTGACATCCAGAACGTCATTAGGTGACGCCGTTTCGGTAAGAGACGCCTCCACAAACGGGCAAAAGGTGCGTGATGGCCGCTCACCCTAGACCGAAGCCACTGAAGCGAACGAAGCAGCCACAGAAGATCAGGATAATGCCGTAGACAAAGGGCGCCAATATGAAATAGGCCCTGCGGCGGCAGCAGCAATAATTGATAGTACGTTTACAAGGCTCGATCTTTAAAGAAAAAATAAAAATATATATATCGTAAATTATTGCACGTAGTACTGACATGTTTATTCAAATGTCATTGCCTGAAAGCCGCGTTATTTTAAAGAATGACTTGATATATTAGCGTCCTGTTTTGTGAAAATTTATAGGCTCAGACTATATGGCAGCTAAAAGAAAAGCGTACAATTTTTTTTGCCTATCTATATTCATCGTTCCGAGTTCTTATCTATCTGATTATCAGCAATGAGATCTTAATAAACAGCATTTGCATTGGTTTAGACATGGAAAAGGCGAATTTGTTGCAAGTAGAGACTTAGTAATTCAAGCAGTCGTCCCTCTTTATGCAGAGATCTAAATGAATTTTTGTAATTTTTTCTGTTATCAGCTAACCCGTCGACTGTGGGCATAGCAGGTGCTTCAGTTTCGCTAAGTATCGAAAGACTTGGCGTCACATTGTTATGAGGGAGTATCTGACCTTTACATTATAGCTGATTCATTACCTCCACAAGGCTACAAATATGAGGCTGAGAGGGGACACTTCTGTATAGGTAGCTACATTTGCTTGTTCCAATTTCTTAACTTACTGCTTACTTATATATATATATATATATATATATATATATACATATAGCAAAAAAGCGCCAGTATCCTAACAAAACCTCTACGGAACAATGTGACAGATTAATCGACAGTACACTTTCCATTCTATCAATCTCTCGTCATTCGACAGCCATACCGGTTGCCACTGTGTTCGTTCATTGCACATGGAGAATTTACCTATTTCTATGAACCGATCACAGCGCCCTCTAGCCACGCACGTGGCGTAAAACAACTTGTATGCTTCAACCAAAATTGCTTTTTGGCGCGTTATTTCATCTTATTCTTAATGCATAACTCTGTCTGTACCAGCCGGGTTTGTTATGTTCTATATGCAACTATATAAAGAGGCCAAGGTATATGAAACAATATAACGCAGCATAATTTCGTCACAGCAATGCATTCCGTATGAACATGTACATTATGCAACTGGTCAGTTTTGTTTAAAACACATCAATGCTTTTTTTACTGCTCGGCCATCTCTGTCTATAAAAATAAACAAAGAGTGTTATTAGATACACAGTACAAGAGTCGATGATATCAAATAAAAATATGTACATATAGGTACTGTGACAGGAGTGTATGTGGACCTTAAAGGAGGTAGGTGAGACAAATCGTGTGTGCACGTACTTGGCTGCATCTTTTCTGCTTAGCTTGTTCGTCTTGTCAAACTTTGCCGAAGCGTTGTCACAATACAAAATCTCCAGGTTAAAGTTACACGCGTCCCACCGCGCAGTTGGCTACGCGGGCTTCACCGCACATACGTTTATACAAAGATTTTGCATTTGTGTGTGTGTGTGTGTTTTATTTACTCAAACGTTTCGTGCAGCCAACCTTTGGCCTGCAGCTTCAAAAGCCTTTTATACTCCCATTTGCGAATAAAAAAATGATTGCTGTCCTAGATAGCCGCGTCGGAAGCCAGTGAGAACATCAGGGACATGTCGTCGTTGTTGCCGACGGTGACAATAACGACAACCGGAGTCTTCAGATATCTTTGAATGTACGATATTCAAACCCATTCATCGTACGACTTCTATTGCTTCTTCGTTTACCTCACTTTTTTTCTAGCTCTCCATTGGCATTTTTTACGCGGCCGCCCTTTATAATCGTTGTATTTTGTCATAGTCGCTGATGCACATGTGCAATCTACACGTACAGAATACGCATGAATCAAATCAACAAGCATTTTTAGAAATAACTGTATCACGAAATAAACGCTGGCTGAAGAAAATAGGGGGAGCCGATGGGATACTAGATTGTTTGGGGGCTTGAATAAGAGGTTTTGAATTCGCTTAGAATATCTCCTCTGGACGAAGACTTCTCGCGCTCCCTCGGTAGAATTTCCTCATTTTGCAGCTTGGCAAACGCCATTCAAGCATTCATACGAGGATAGAGCCAGCTCGTACCTAAGCATGCACGGACAGGAGAACAGATGGACAGACGGAGGGAGCCACAATCCGGGGAACCCACAACTTGTACTCATGTATACGCGACACACGTACATGGATATCATTGTACGTGTGTATGTATATACCTGTCGACGGTCGGGTGATCGTCACGGCTGAATATACTACAATGATAATTTTGAAAGAGGTTCCCCAGTCGTGTCCTTCGCCGATTCGAGAGGCAGATCAGAATACGCTCAAATGCTCACACATTCGTTCTGGACGCGTCGTACATATGAGATTCATGTGTCACAAAAAGTGTAATAGCGTATGGATATATGCTATTACAATTTATATGCACCTATTTTATATGAAGGTATTTTAGCACGGATATATAAAGCCACCAAATATCTATCATAAATGCGTTACAAAACACATGTACGCTTCTTTAAAGATCGGCGTTGGCATACTTTGTATCAGAAGTATCAGGTTCTATGATAAAAATATGATTTTCGGCAGTTTTTTTCGCAAAATACGCCAATGTATTGTGGAAAAATGAGAGAGTACTTCTAAGTTAGCACAGCTCAAGAAATAATGAAGCATCAAATCAAATTAGTTCATGTAACTCGTAGAGGGATGGAATTGTCTGCGTACGCCATTTTGAACCTGCTCGAGCTGCTGACGTAAAAAATGCGCCAGAAATAATCTACGGGACGATCGTCAATGAAGGGTATAAGAAAGACAAGCTGCGTTCATTTTTTAAATCAAGCTCTTCAATGGGTCGTAGAAGCTAAATAGGTTATTGCGTTCGACGTTCGGTTGATTCCCGGAAGCGTGAATGCTCGGTTAAACTGGACATTGCTATTACTTGGTTCAATCTATAGATGCGTCAATTTTTGCTGTTCCATTAATTGGTATAGTCAACCTATCCGTTAACACTAGCTGTTCTATTACTATCGTTTTCTTCATTACTTTTTCTTTTATTACAAGAGAGTCTCTCGACTCAAGGCTGATCGCTTCGGAACCGCTAGATTGTTCTCATCTATTCAGTTAGGTCTTCGGGGGGCCACGGTCGTCAAGACTGGCAAATATTTGGCAGGAAACCTTTGACGCAATTAACTGTTTCTCCGTGCACATGTTAAAACGTCTTTTCTCTACACGATCAACTCGTTTAAGTGACACTTTTTTAGAAAATAGCAAATAGTTGTTTGGACCGTATAAAAGCCAAATGAACATCAGAATACCTCACTGATTGACTTATGGATTTTGCGTGTTAACAACTTTTTATAATTAATATTAGCTTAAGGTATCGACGGGTGGCATTCGTCTAACAACCATATAAACGGACGACATCATGGCATTTTTTCGCGTCGAGATCACCGTGACCATCGATCATATACAGGCTCTTATAGTGCATGGAAGAGGTTGTTGAAACTTTCAGTACATTTCGAAATATCGACGAGACGCGATTCGGATTGTGATGTTCGCCCAAAAAATCGATCATCTATAGGCAACATGTTGCGTTTAGTAGGGCTTGGCTTGGAACCTTTGTTGTCTCAGACTGTCAAATGCTTGGAGTAAATAATGAAGGGGCATTGAAATTGCAGGTAGATAAAGTATTATTGTGTCCCTAGAGCAATTCAGAGAAATGGCTGTTTTCCCTTCTTGTTTATAAGTCATTGCTATATACCGGTATATTGTTCCGATGTGTGTAGTACTCTGAGAATATCTCGTAGGGCTTAAATCGTTCAGAACTATAGTACGTATTTATACTATAGTATTTAATAGATATTTATAAATGGTCCTCACGCTTTAAACAGATTATCCTCCGTTGATAAATGATTATACACCGTGTGCGTTTCCCTGCTTACTATCAAGACGTCAAAAAATCAGATTCTGTCTTTTTTTTTATTTAACCCCGTCTTTATCGTCTCTAAACGTTAGACTATAGTATGTCACATGCTTTTCATTGCTAACAAATCTAGTAAATCGACGTTCGTTTGCCGCCTACTTTGCACTGTCCGCAGTTTCTTCTAGCAGGATTCGATCACTCAATTCAGGAACGAACTTACAAAGAAACTATTTCAAGCGTATAAGTTGGATGCAAGTTTGATCATCATACTAGAAAGGTGAAAGTAATTTCATTGTAAATACTAACGGGTACACTGCTATGATACAATAATTACAGCGTGAATTGTTCGGTATAATATGACGCTGCTTTTATTATTATTTTTTCGAAAATTTACACGCTGTTATAACAGCTGTTCCGTGTGTCAGTCATAGTATAACGGAAATGCATTCTGATGATGTTCAAATCTGTGCCTTTTTTTTTTTACCTATATTTTTGGCGTTCACGTACTTTTAAGATATGAAGGATTCCTTTTATAAACTTTTTAAATTATATATATATATATATATTGTAGATAGTAAAGCCAGCTAGTAACAAACAGATGTCGTTAAATTTTTTTTATCTTTTTACTGATCTTCTAAAATATGACTGCATTGAACATATGTCAAGGACTAATTCGAATAATGAGACCATCGTTAGATACACACGGCTCTGATCATATTAACAATGAGTGGGAAAAAGCATAATGACCCTAACGCCGGTAGGTGTAAAGTGTGCTGAAGAAGGTCACCTAAGGAATGAGTATTGCCCAATGAAGACAACCATCACAGTAAAGGAGGAAGATGTCACTGCTACTCATAGCGCCAGTTGGTGCCGTATATTATCTCGTAAGCTAAGACCTAGTAGACCTAATCGCGTTACCTTAAGCTGGGATCAGCTTTTTCTAAGTACAATATGGATCATACGATTGCTGACCACTTAGTACAAGCGCAGTAGTTCCTAACTGCTGATGATATTTTCTTGTAATGAGCAGTAAAACTCTCAGGGAAGCCGATATAACGAAGTGAAGACGTTTGAAGCTGTTTACATCAGAAAGACAGATTATGTGTAAGCAGTGCAAAAAAAAAGCACGTACATAGATAAAGCAATCAGAAAAAAATATGGAGCATGTATAGCTATATTAGACAACGTCGAAATTTACTTTTCATAATTCAGAAAATTGTGAAACCATCATTTAAATACTGTGCTACTTCCTCTGCATCAATTTACTTGTTATTTATAAGTAATAATCACACAATATCTTAAGTGGCTCTATATATTACTCTTTAGATCACTAATGGTAACATATCGCCAAAATAAGTTTCAAGTTAAACAATATTGAGATGCTTACGTCAACGTCCGTCATTCATGCTACCTATTCGTCTGATGGTGTAAGCACCCTATGAAATTATCAGACGAAAATTATGATCAATTTCAAGCTGCACCCAAAAGGCTGATCTCTAGGGGGAGAACTGCATCTTCTGACTAATTTAAAAGCCACAGAAAAATCATGCAGCTTTGGAGGTAGATGGACAACCAGCTTTTTGCCTATTATGTGTAGATGAAATCTTATTGAAGACATGTATCTTATGTAGAAATTATAGCATTCTGTATATTGTGGCACCGTATTTTCCTCCTAAAAAAGAAAAACTTACGTATAGAATTTTTATAGGCCAGGAAAAATTGGTAACAGACAGTTGGCTTGTTGCGGGCCATATGCCAATCAACATAATACGGGCGTGTACGTGTGCGATGCTCTCCTCCGCCCTGGTCTATTCAGGTTACAACATAAGTGTAAGTACTTTTGTTTATCATTTTCCGCTTAAATTTTTTCGACCTTTTCCGGATCGGGTGATCAACATACTTCTTCAAAATCTTCTTAGACTGTATTTCCATACTACTACTACTACAGTATATCAGGCACTGTTAAGCTTCTTAAATATACCCTGTTAAGGAGGATGACCAAGCATTAAATAGCACCGAAAAGGCCCACCTTTCTAGCAGTGCGCAGCAGTTCGCAGCCAAAATTTTCCTTCCAACTCGTGCTCCGCAGACGGATGTACTTGGCGGTACAAAACAGCATTTTCGATGCTCCGCTTAAATTGCGACCAAAATCATTGATACATCGGGATGTATAGAAGGTGAGTGAATATTTTACCAAGACAAATTCGCAGCATCCATTGGGACTTATAACAGACTCATACGTGTATTTTCTCAATTACCTCATGTGACAGCGGATGATGACGTGGTATACAAAAGCCCATCTACTGTGCGTTGCTTGAAAACAAAGCAATTGCTATATACACCTACTTCAACCAGTTTTCACTCTGATTCCTTAAAAGTAGGGGTGGCTGATTAAGATACGGCGCTTTTTTTCGGTATTCGGCACGATCTGAATATCTGGCACACACGAACCCGTTTCAATAACGAGCACGCCGCGCAGAGCCCTCGCTCGTTTTCGTAGCATACGTACAGTTCTCTTTTCTCGTGTATAAAACGAAGTCGTTATTAATAATGTTAACAAACAGAATATACGCTCAATCACTGCTTGAACCATACAGAGTAGCGTTTTTCTAAGACCATTTAGCCATTTGTATGTCTTTGAGATCCTAGTTAACTCACGCATCAGTCAAATATAAGACTATACATTTCCATCAACTGGGATAGTCAAGCCCAAGATTAACGAAGTTTGCTCCTTTAATTAACTCCTTTACCTCGGATATTTCTTCTTAGAAAACGCTTCTCCTATCTACGTGAAATCACTATACTTAAAAAAAAAAACCTCCAGTATCAATATGTTCTTACAGTGAATGGACATGTTCGTTTGTCTCAAATTGTACATATGTGCTACGTATTGTTGCTGAAAGCCTCTGACCGATCGAAAATAGACGCATTTTAAGAATCGAAAAGAGTATAACATTAAGATTACATATATAGCGCAATCTAGATGTGGTAAACAAACACAAAAGGCTCGAAGGCCGGAAACGGAACACGCCTTACTAGTCCACACCATGGATTGTAAGCTTGCTTGTGTAGAAGTTGCTTGCGAAGGAACGTATGATCATACTATCTACAATTTTTTTACTGCGATAGAACGATCGCTATACGTCTTCAACCACAGTGAGGACCTGTAAATGCACAGAGACTTGTATTATTCAGATCGCTATTAATAATAAATGGAACAAATACCATACTATTTCGCCACTCTTAAAAAATTATTATAGTTAAAACAAGATCCGGTCTGAAAACTTATGTACGAATTCTTAACTTTAATTTACGAATGTAGAAACATTACAAGTATACGAGTCATAAATGGCATTTCAACAAGTACGAGCCTGTTGTTTTCTGCTTTCAGTGATAACGTGTTATGGTGAGGTGTGGCTTACAAATAACCACGCATAAGCACATGTGACAACAAAATGTTCTAGGTTGGTATACGTAGCGGGTTGGAGTGGAAGCATTTTGAATCATATAGTCCTTTACCTTTGGTCCCATGGTAGACACAGCCGTCTCAACTAAAACGATGGGACTTAATAAAATTTTAACGCCTAATTTATCAACAACAAAGAAGCCGCTATTGGCTAGAAGCAGGTTCGTCATTGGCTTAGCCTTCTGTATCTATGGGTCTCTCGCTCTCAGCTCCATTGCCTTCATGTCATGACTTTACAAAGAATAGAAGAAACAAGTCCGGCTCTGAAGACTGATTTCGTTCGTAATAACCTAAAACCTGATAGTTATAGCAGTTCCATGTAATGCCTTACAGAGGGAAGCATCTACCTATCATTAGCAGAACAGCCTAGTTAAATTTGCCTTTTCGTTTCCGTTGGCTAGTTTAAACAAAGCCACTAGATTTAGAATTTATTCCGACTGCACATAATTACAGAGTGAAACTTTCGGGCTAATATAGTGTGATGCTATTTTTTTTTCGCTCTACAAAAATAGAGAACACTGCCTTTAGCAAAAACTCCACACTTTGTTAAGAACTAAGCTTCCAATCAGCACGTTAGCAAAACGAATGTCTCTGAGTAACACTACAATGTACTTCTTGTATGAACGCACCGTTTCATATTTGAAAGAACATCAATTTCATAGAGTTATTGTGGGTGATTGTTTTCGACGCTCTTGTTAAGTGTTCACGTAAGAAAGCTCCAAAATGGACGTTGTCAGCACACATAAAGAAAGAACCCTAAACTAGCCCATTCGATCTCTTTAAGAAAAACCGTTCTTTAGATTTCTCTACTGTATCTGGAAAAGGCTCTACCAATAGCTACTATCATAAATGCGGCACTCGCCAAGGTCACTGGCTGCTTCGTCACTGCATGCCCTAACTAATAAGGTATATTGTTTTGGATGTCACTATATGTATGCATACGTTGCGATACAGGTCGCTACTCTGTCAGTTAGTAGCAAGGGCCTAGTTTAATTTTAGCTGCAGCCAGATTCTTGTTGCGCCTGCAGGATGTTGAAGGACAATCATTGAACATTTTCTTGGCTACATGAAAGATTGCACCGCAAGGCTGTTCTTTTTACGTGGATCGAGTTCTCGGTTATGCAACGGTACCTTTCATTCAAGTCATGCTGGTCCCCCCCCCCCCCCCAAGCCCCCCGTAAGAAAGCATACGCCTAGCACGTTTGTTGCAGTACTAAACATGCTAGGCGTATGCTTTCTTAGGACCAACTCAAAGGTTACAAAGGAAAACTGCCGCTACCTGTCAAGATCAGGAGCCTGAGTTGAAAGATATTTTGTGAATATATGGTATGCATTCAATGTCGGTCGTTGAAATAATCATCCACAGCCTTTGTGTCACCTGTTCAGTATCAACCTTCTTGAAATGATCAGGTCAAGTCTGGCCTTTATTTTCACTAGAGGACATTATGCTTATTACGCTATTGTTTGCTAGCGCTAAATTTTAATTTTTCATGTTTCACTAAGATAATCCAATTTTATGTGTGAAATACAGCTTTTGATCAACGTTTTTTTTTTTTTTACTGAAAGATACACAAATATCAAATACGCTGTTATGGCAGCACAGACTAAACGGTTCAAATATATTTTTGAAAAAAAATTGTAAATAGATGGAATCAAGTTAAGCAGACTTCTAGGCTGAAGGGTTGTTGTTGGATAATTTATTTGCCAATTATCGGTTTTGATTACGTTACGTACATTTGATATTATACTTCCTTTTCGGATATTTTACCACTCGGTACGAGACGTAATGTTTGCTTACAGTGAATTAATTATTCGCAATCGCTGTATAACAAATATATTATATAATTTTTTTTTTCTGTATATGTGTTCTGTTTAAAGCAGCCCGACTTACATGTTTCAATGAAAATCGATTTTATGCGAAAAATATACGTGAGATAAATATGATCACGGTGTTATAGATCGTGCAGTTAATGCCATAAAGTTTAACAAAAGTGTCTTTCAAAAAAATCCAAAATTTCTGATTGCATACGTACACAAAGCAGCCGATAGAACAAGTGCGGCAATTTAGCTTGCTTTCTTTTGCCCCGTTTTTTTGACACACAAAATTCAGCTGAATGTCTCCAGCTACTCGATGACACCACTGAGGTTCCCCCCACACCCGAAGTCGGTTACATACGATGCATTTGAATGAACATTGTGATCTACCTAGCATTAGTGAAGCCTAATCAAATAGTTAAATGCGAAGTTCGAAAAATCTACCTAGATGTGAGGGGGCAGAACGAGCGTCTTCGACAATGCACTTCAAGTTCAGTTCGTAAACTCTGTAGGTTATGAAGTATGATGCGTCCCAAGATTGTGACGAGGTTAAACATGCCCAGGTTATTGTAGATGAGGTCGAAGCTATCTAGAGCATCCCCCCCCCCCCCCTCCCCCTCCAGTTCACATACACTTTTGCATTGTTAAAAACTTGATTTAAGACGTGGAACAACAACAACAACAACTCTGTTGTTGATCTGTAACGATACACTTCGGCTTTATTGATGTTTCATATATATATATATATATATATTTTTTTTTTATTTTATATATATACATATATAAAACTACTAAAGTATTTGTTTTTGACCTTTCAATTAACAGCCTAGTAACCGAATAAATATAAGTAGCAACGTAACATTCGCCCTTACCATTGCCCGCCCGTCCCTCTCACTTATATTTTGCAATATCCTCACTTGTACTTCAGCTTAATGAGAAGATTAAAATCGAAACATTGTCGTTAGATTGTAGCGAGCGGTTACAACTTGATGGTTATGCCTTTTCTCTATTTGTGCTTCCTATTTATTATTAGCTAAACATGATAACGGTAATATCCAGATCGCCGTGATAGCCGACATGAGAGGCTTGCAGTACCTTATTAGCTAACACTGCAGTTTATCCATATTGTTGCTATTTTGAAACCGACCGGAAAGCTTCAAATTCTTCCTGTAATTAAAGATGATACTAAGATTAAATAGGTTTTGTATAATTTTAGAAAAGTGGTATACTTAATATTCGTTTCCTTTGTCTCTCCTGTTATTGTTGTTAATTTTCTTTTTTTGGCGTTTTAATTATGTGCGTTCTTTTCACAGACATTTAGCCTACATCGTTAGGATCCGAAAAAGCGACGTTGCCGCGGAAAGGACGAAGCAGTCGATGGAGCAAACAAAAAAGGGTCAGTTGAATTCATGTTTATTATGACTGCAGAGACATGCAGTAGACAGCCGATTTATCGAAGGTACATTTTTGCCGCTGTGAATAGTGGTGATTGATTGTCACACAAAATGTAACGCGTGCAATAATATATACTGCTATAATTAGCATATATGCTGATTTTGGGAAATTAATGGAAAAAAATGTTCGATTCTAACAAACTAATATAATATAGATCTATGCATATTATAGTTAGATTATAAAAAATATGAGTTTCGATATCTAGGCTTAGGCGGTAGGTAACAAGAAACAAAGGTCGGCTCTTGAAGATCTAACACAGAGAAGATCCGGTACAGGTCAGTGTGGTACAATTTAGTAATTGGTACGTTCGTGCTGTACGATGTCAGCGATCGGCTTTATGACGCCATATTTGCCCATCGTTAAACTTTGTAATCTTGTCTACTCGTGTCTGGCACGAAATCGTCATACGTTCAACATAAAACCGCTAAGCTTTCGTCGAGTCCTTTGACCGTCCACCTCATTGTCGTGTATAGTCTATATTTTTTATCTGCCAGACAGACTAATTAGATTAATATACCAACGCACAACGACGAACAAGCCAGTTGATGCTTTTATGTACACAACACTGCTCCGTTCGACCACAAAGAGATCTTGCCACACGCAGTCCAACCAAGGATCTCTGTACAACTGTATCTAGCTCCTGCCCGAATCACGAGTAAAACCATGGCTAGCGACAGGTGAGGACGACAGAGCAGTAGTTTGGGTTTGGGGCAACGAGAGACGGCAGTTCGTTGCTATGTCGGTACCCAGTCCTGCAGGCCTATATTGGTACACTGAGTTGTCGATCCTTTTCACGATTGAATAATTTGCTGTAAATAATAGGCGGTTTCCTGCTTTGTTTGGTTACTGGCCTGGTTTTGAGTAGGCTGGCTGCTACCTGCTGCTCTAGAGTGTGTTTTGCGTCATGGCGCAGTGTCGTGGCTTTCGGTCGATTCCTTCGTAGTTTTGCGTCTTTATCAGCACTAGGCAAGGCCGGCCGCTAGCAGCTCGAAAAACAGCCGGCCAAAGCGGAGCCCCCAGAGAGAAACGGGCGTTGTTGAAGGTCTTTCTTCGAATATATATCTTTACTTAGCGTTTAACGGTCGTCTTTTATTAACGAACGCCCGACGATTCCCTCGTCTTCATTGGAGTTATTTCGCCGCACTTAACGAAGACTAGTCGATTCGTTAGGTGGTTAAATTAGGTTAAATAATTTTCATTTGGACATTTTGCACGGTGCGCAAGATGAAGTTACCGCTGAATTAGTTAGTGATCCTGGAAACCTTGTGTGCGAGGAAAGTGCCTAAGTGTGCTCTATCGTAAGACTTCAAATAGCTATTTTGGCCATACAGCATATTATATGTATTTTTTCATAAAGCAAATATAGTAGTAAACATAGTATACGCAAATTTTATATACCGTTTGCGTGTAAATAGGGTATGTACGCAAGTTCATTTCAGTCAAGCATATAAGACGAATAAGATTGTCTACAGGCTCTCAAACAGTTGCTGGCTTATCTTGCGATCACGTTAGAAAATTTAATTTTAGCATTAGACAAATTTATTCGAAGTGTTTCCAATATGGCCTCTGAATAGATTGAATCCAACGTTCGTTTTTTGTGATTTCAAGATGCCATACATTTGATGAAAGGACGGATTCGGTCGCGGTCACAGCGTATATACGTCAGATGCGTACAACAACATAACTCGGAGTTGCGTTTGACGCGTAGCGAAGTTAGATGGCGCAGAGAGGCGCGATCTTGTATCGTGTAGTTATCTATGCCTGCGAAGGGGGAAAGCATGTCCAATTGTTTTGCTGCATTTCGACGCATAGCAGTCAGCTCTTAATATATATTTAAGGATCGTTGATATCTAGAAAGGACATACACTGTCGATCTATTGATTTCGCAGCGGCACTTGCAGCGGATACATCGTACCAATCGATAAACGGTAAAAATACGCGAAAAACTTCAATGACAAAAATAATTTTTACCGGCATTCAAATAATACACGATGCGCGACCTGAGCTCTTTTGTAGATAGACATACGTAGTACGTCTACGATGACAATAAAGCGTTTAGGCGAAACCTTTAGACCCAGTTAATCACATTTCAAGGATCACCTATTGACCCATATTAATGTAAAGAGTACGATAGACATTTTGCCGCGCCCCGTAGATACATCTTCATAAACAAGCAACCGACTCTCGAAAATATCAAACATTGATCCGAATAAATTGATTTAGCGGTATTAGTTCAGTGACTAATTCTGTTAACCACCTTGAAGATCATATTTTTATATCGCTTCTTAAACGCTTTCTCCTATTTTATGCACGTCTGCAGATCTTGCGTGTTGTGTAAAAAAAAATGCCAAAGAACTCTAGAATTCAGCTTCTCCAGCGCGTCGAACAGAGCCAAGCTTAAATAAAAACAAATAGCTATAATGTTACGACAATTTGTTGAAGTAGGGCTTTCTCTTCGTTCTAAATCAGAATGAAAGCCAACTTGAGACTGGACAGTAACTTATATCATCCTTGTCATTGCCAGTACTATTGCTGAAGTGGCCGCGCTTTCAGCGAGACTTCTGCATAGAGGTACACCATCGTGGATAGTCTAGTCGGTCTTAAGAAGCGTCGCTATATGACTTATGGCAGATAAGCGATCCCTTTGGTTAACGCAATGTACACTGGTTCATTGATCCGAATTTGAAAGTCTTACAATTTTTTTTATCTAGTTCGAAGGGCTGGATTATAAAGAACGGGTAAGTGAGACAAGTTTGTGTACTTTATTCCGACAGTCGCTAAACCGAGCTAACATTTCCAATGAGCAAGTGTCATGTTCAAAGGCCATCTAATCCAGCCCTATCCAGGATTATTCGGTCGATAGAAATACGCAAAACTAAAGAGAAAAACATTGTGCTTCTGTAAATAACATCCGAACAAATCGAGATGGTATATGACTTTCCGATGGCACACAATATGCATCCCTTGCGGAAAATGCTACGTCATCAGAGTGTCACATGAGCAAAGACAACAAAGGCGTCTGCCTGCTGTTCATAACGCCTCTGCAAAGATCCCGTTGCTGAACACATGACAGCGACACGCCTCAATGAATAAGCAAGATCAGGGAATAAAGATTTGTTTGCCTTTGGCCATTCGTGTCTAAGATACCATAACAAGCCATGGCAAACTCGTTCCTTAGTGTGCTGCCTAGTGTGTCCTTGCGTCCCTCCCTCTACGTTTCTAAAGGTGTTGCGGAGAAATGATTCCTCAGCAAGCTACAGCTTAGTCGCAGAGTTTTAAGGCTGGCGGTATTCACGTGTGCAGCCAAGGCTTTCCTTTACGTGACGCGTGTCATCGTTGAATCTACATACGTGTACCCCGTTCTCGTGAGAAGTTTCAATCTTAAATTGATGTTGGTGCCTTGTTATAGAGACAATGAAAGAGTAGGACTGCATTTTCAATTGCGCGCGTTTTTTCAACTCTGAAGTGACGGTAACAGAACTGTTGGACCGCTACAGAAAAGCGCCCATGATTGCTGGGCGCTGAGTGTTTCAGCTGTAAACGCGACCTATATTCCAGCACTGCCGTGTTCGAGTCTACTAGAGCTGTCGCTTCAACAATTCTGCGTCACTGGTGGTCTACCGGAGCGAAGAAAACTGAATCATTGGCAGATTCGAACACGAAGCGCCACATCACAATCGAGAACGTAAGAAAAAAAATTGCAAGCCTACTATGGGGCGTACCGTCTACCTGTTTTCGAATGGAAATCCTACCACGGCGAGTTTTTGTCTATTTTATGAGCGTTGTGTGAATGCGACCTATAGATACGCAGGCACGTTCGTAATGGATTGCTTAGTGAGTGCTCTGCCAAGTTATATAGCGCGTGATAAAGTAATAGCGGAAAGTACAACGTAGCGCTACACATATGGATCTATTAAGAATCTTAAATATCGCCATCAAATAAATGCTGTGCTAAAATTTAAAGTTTCGCCATAAAATAATAGTCGTAATGCAAGGAATTACTCATTTCATCTTTATAAAGCCAAAAAAACCGATCACGATGTAGAAGTGACACCTGTATGCCGAGTTAAGTAATTCGCTTAATTAGGAAAAGTCCATTTACCCCTGCGTTTATATTTTACATGAAACTATGTATGCCGACGAATCGTTGTCAGGAATATATTCGCGCGTCGTCTTCCATCGCAACGCCTATCCAGTCTTCCCATTTATTTGTACCTTGAGATCCGTAGAAGAGACAAAACGACAACAGCAGCAGGTGCGACAACAAAACTTGCCTGCCATGAACGCAGACCTACATATATACAGATATGCACGTACGCACAGGGGCATATTGACGAGGCAACAATTCTTATGCCCTATATAGATTATCGATAACTTGAACCTATGCAGGAACGTATGCAAAGCTGGCACCGCGCTAGGAATGCTGTACCAGTATAAGCAGAATAATGTTGGCCTCCGGGAACAAATATGCAGAACGGAGCTGGCTTTACGTTTATCCGATTAGTAGCTAGGAGCTGATAAACATGGTTTCAATCCTTTCTTCTTTACGCAGTCACCATGCATACAGTGAGCCAGCCCCAAGGGGCAGAAAATAAATTCGAAACAATGCTAAAAGGCAACTGTTGTACTTTGAGCAATTAACGTGAATTTGGAAGGAAACTATTGTAACGCACTGGTATGATGGCTCTCACAATTACTAGATTAAGTTCATTTTGCAAAGTTACTCAACGTTCATAGAAATACAACTTAATCTAAACCTAAAAAAGAATCTCGCCGAGTACACCTCGGCCCGTTTATTCGCATATAATTATACGGGGTCAAAAAGTACACCTATATATTGTATGGACGAACGACTATTTCAAAATTCCGTGTTCATTATTTGTGTGTCCTGATTATGTAATTACTTCGGAGCGGATGACAGTGCTGATATTTGCTTAACAATTTTTCTAACATTACAACCCATCATGATCGTTTCATGGATACTATTGGCTAAATGGATGAGCCATCGCTACCGATCTTTAAGTAGCACCATTCATTTAGTATTTCTTTTTCAAGCAATGGAATAAAATCATCGATCGTAAACCTATAGAAAAAGTTTGGCCAGATATAAGGCCCGTTCGAACAGCTCGTTGACAGTACAAGAAGTCGCACGGAAACACAATTCTATCTTTTACGATAGCAAACGGGGGCACGAGACGATGACGTTCAAGGTTAGGCTAACCATTGACACTCAGCTGACATTTAATAGAAAATAATGAATCTGCAAACATTTCTATCGGTTCATCGTTAACGAACAGGTGAACGTCTAACGCCTATTGTTATTTCTATTCACATAACGTAGGAACAATAATCATAGTTGTTAAACCCAAGAGTTTTGAGGACCACGAGAAGAACATCTTATGCCAGCACATTAATGTAATGTTTATGTCCAATTATCTCGACAACTAGCCTAGACTAGGGAAATTGGTCTGCTTATTGTCTACGCTAGAGGCCGTCCTCTAGATGCTTCGGCATAATATCATATACTGCGCGTTCGTATTTAAAGCTTGTTTGTATCTAAGCGCAAACATATTTAGTCAAAAAAAAAAAAATACAAGTTATACATTCATATAAATCCTCAATATTATTAGGAAAGAGTTTGCAAGCTTTGCCACAAAAGGACAAATGAACTTATATATGTGCGCATTCGTTTAGTTGAAAAACGCTATAACTGTACCTGCTCTCTCAACAAATTTCTATGAGCCTATATTGACGGCCCTAGGGAATGTATAGTTTTTTTTTTTTTTTTTAGAAAAATACTATTTTTACGATCCCGCTGCCATAATCATGAACTTTGGTTGTATATGTGTGTATTCTTTACATTGGCATGTTATGTGTTCTTAGCTTTATATACGATTCACTGTGTAACATAAGACTAAACCATATTAAATGTAGCTTGTAATGTAAATGACTAACTAGCGAATTGACTTGACCACATCAGAAAAAGTAGGGTTATTATTTTTATTTACAATTAAGATTAATTTATTATATATATATAGTCAGATTTTGTCTGCTTGCGTTAGCTAAAGTACCCATAATAAGGAACCCTCTTTTCGATTCGTTAGATTGGACAACCCGGAAGAATTTTTTACAGCTCTTAAAGCCATTTGCTTAGGACGTCGTTGATTCTATAGTACTTCCGTTTGCCAAAATCTAGATTCTATTCCTTGAAATACGTAACTTGTAACTAGATTCTGTTTTTAGTCAGTCTTAGGACCACTATATTAGTCAGCATACTAAATTATTCGCAGGATTTTCAATTTCAAGTAGTCTGAATGCCGGAAATTTCTGAAGGTGGTGTTTAAGCATTCGCGTTGACTGAGTACGAGGGTATATAATACGCAATAGGTAGTGATACGATATTTAAACAAGGCCACATATTTAACGTAAAAAACAAGCTGAATAAGACTCACTATTACCAGCTCGTATCTAATCAGCTACGTGTCAATATAGCCTATCTAACCCTGTAGTCGAGAGATCCTACGGCTAGTTACTGAAGTGAATAAAAAAGAAGATTTCATATAATATAACTCCTTCGGAGTCAATTATCGATGAACTTTTCTACAGTAAAAATATCTACAGTATATACGTAAAATAGCTAATTACTAATAGCTTTGTGTGTGTGTTGTTGGTTCACACCATGTATCCTGTACAGTATCTCTGCAATCATATGCTCTTCACCTGAGTCCTTTGAATCAAAATAGGATGGTCCTTACGTTCATCCCACTGCTTTATGCTGTTCTACGTGGGCATAACGAACGAGATTGGGCGTCTCTCGGAGAAAAGTGTATTAGTGAAAACCTCTAGAGTCCAAGTTTAAGCTGGCGTCATTCTCTGAACCTGTGCTAATAATAATAATAAGGTGTTCACAGAACATAACATATGTAATAACACATCATATGCGTAACGTAATAGAATGCATAGAGGACATAAGGATACCATGGATGGCCCTGCTATTTACTATTAAGCCTTAGGATAGAATTAGCGGCCTGCAGAATTCCTGCCGGTAAGGAATGGACAAATGCTTTCAGCCAAGGTACCCTGTCGGCTACAGTAGCACAGCATTGAATGATATCCACGCATTAGGCTATTGAAGATTAACCCACTATTGTAAAGTCTGTTATGTAGTAGCGTCTACCCTTATAGCCTAGTCTGATACAAACAAGTTAATCGCATCCCATCCTTTCAGAAGTAAGAACTTCGTTTCTAAAAGTGTAACATCCATTGCTACATGAGGCTGAAATTACGTCGCTAGATGTAGTTGGTAAGAATGCAGCAGTCTGTCGAAAGGTGTAGCATATATAGCCACGGAGCGGCAAATAGAAGTGGCCCTAGGTTGGTCTGGACGTTGTCGAACACCTGAAAATAAACAGTTTTTATAGTTACATATGACTTTGTACATTGTAAATTCATACGAAATGTACAGGCTGCAACCAGACTTTTTAAGGTAATTTTTATCTATTACTCTCTATACAGATACTTCAAGCAGGCAAGATTTGGTTCTGTGAATTTTTATGGCTCAGTTTCAAATTTATGTACAGAAACTCATTACATGAGTTCGAATTTATTTCGGTGATTATGAAAAGCTCTACTGTATTCGAGGTTTTCAATAAGGTCTATCGGGTTAGAATGTTTAGCAATGACACTTCGATATCTCTGTTGCACACACGCACACACAATGTAGCTAAAATAACGAATACTTGGTGTGATGATTGGGTGTTGGTCCCGGGGGTATTTGTGGTTTATAATGTAATGATATACATACATCATTGTGTTAGACAGAAATCGATAGAAGTTCCAATGAGCAGTATCGATCGAAGTAGGTAAGGCATGCATATATATAGACTGTAGCCTTAATTGCTATCAGATCTACTGTGAAGGAAGACGCCGTGGGTCAGAGGCTTTTACCGCATTCAAACTACAGCCAGCTTTTATGGCTTAACTACACTCTTCAGCCACTGTTATTAACTAATGCTAACTTCACGCAGGACGCCCATGCAACAACACCCTTGGCACCACAATATGCTGACAATCTCGGATCTTTGCTATTGCCTGTAGAGCAAATATCTAATGTCCTATCACCGAGACTAGATCTTCGTGGCAGAGCTCCTTACGTTCCTCTTCTAAACCTCAACACCGCGACCTGGCACTGCCACTCGTACTGAAGTCTTAACGCACGTGATCTACTGCCTGTTTTTTACGGCAATCTGGACAATAACTTCCAGATTTCCGGTATGATTTCCTATAATCGAGCGAGGATCGGCTTAGTGATGGTTGGTCTCTAGACGCTTTTAAATGTTCGGTCGGGCCTAAGCTTCCCCGCTGCCACAAAACTGTGAAAGATTAAGGCCTTGGCCAGAGAGCGACAATATATAGGCTAGCTGCTAGAGCTGTTATAACCCAACGGCGTCCGAACAAACAGCTGTTTGTGTTTATATGGCTGAAGATATGGAAACGTATATCCTTTACTGAGGTGCTATGTAAATGTGCTATCTTTAACATTGAATAAATGGAAATATAATACAGTTCTGTTAAATGAATACTTAACTTCGTACATTGGCAACAGAGGATTCGGCGCGAAAGAGTCCGTAAAAACGATTGTGTCATTGGGTCCTTTCGTGGCTTTCCGAGGACCCCACAAGGGACCCGCTTGTCAAGCCATTGTGCCATCAAGTCTAAGTTAATTTTAGTAGTGATTGACAATGGCAGGTAAAACACCTTTCAGGATATTAAGACAAATGAGACAGACATGTCACGCACTACATACATTTCCCGGTAAGGGGCACATCATACATTGCAATATGGTAACGATACTATCAAAAAACAACAAACGGTATTCCAACACAACGTGCAAGTGGCGGCATAAAGGATAGGGATAATGAAAAGGGCACCTTTAGCTTAACGGAGGCCAGTGACAAAAAGGGAAAAACGTCACAACGCTAGAAAATTGTAGTCGTCACTTGTCTAATTTTGACAGATATAACTTAACGGAAAAAAAGCCCAGTTGCAATCATTCATATCTTCTAATCTAAACAATTATCAGGCAATACAATATAGTGGTATGCAATTGCCGTAGTGTGTTCGGACAATATTCCACCTGACTCAATATACCCCGACGTTGTTATACATGCAAGGTAAAAAGTATGTTCGTTATGCAAATGAGAAATACGCATATTATCAGCGGTATATCGAATACTGCATAAGCCTAAGACAACTGTTTTGTGACGCACTCTTTAGGAGGTGAATTTTGCCCGCTTAATGCATTTCTCCTTGGTCGTAGCCTTCTCTTTTTTGTTTTTCCTATTCGAACTGGACAAAGAATAATTTTTCTGTATCTTCGCCTTTTTTGCTCATCCGCGTTTACTTAGCAGCTCGTTCCTGCTGTTTTATCGTTACTGCGAAACCAGAGCGAAACAGAAATCTACGTACTATGCCCAGTTAGCAGAGGAATTTCTAAGTAACAACGAACTAGCTGCAGTCAAAGGGACGGAGCGGTCCGTTCGCCTTTGGCGTTCTACCTTTAAAAATAAGGCAGTTTCGTAAAAAATCGAAAGGGGCTATCGTATTCCGGAACAATGGACTGCTTTCAGGCCGTCATCTTGGAGGGAAATTGGCTGTTCTATCTGAGCAGGAAACCGACCGTTGCTTACGTGTTGTTATTAGTCATAATATTAGTTTACACATGTACACCGTCAAAGGTGTGCATGGTCGCTAGTTAGCCGTAGCGTCGAAGCAGGGTTTGTTAAAACGAGTTTATTACGCATGATTTATTAATGGCCGGCTGGTTATTCATGTTTAAGTTTAGGACTCGGCATAAGCTCTATTGTCACTAGCACCGTTTGCCTGAAGACAACCCAAGTTAGTTTCAAATATTATTTTTCTAAATAAATAACATATACGTAATGGTTGTTATTCTTGGCAAACTTAAATTATAAACGGTCACAGATCTGATGAGAGTTTCGAGGGTGACCTAAAAGTGAAGTCTGATTTTATTCAATGGATAACACTACCGATCGTGCTAATTAACTCGCTCCCAACTGTTCGAAAAGGTCATATATCTGCTATTCTCTATTTATGGCCTAATGCATAGGAGTTAAAGCGTAGTGTGCACTGTTGGATTTGGTAACTTCTTCACTTTCAGAGTTACTTGCTCGACGACCACAACGAACTGCCGTGGGTTAGAGTGCGTTGGCATTACGTTGATAAATAGTAGCTTTGACTAGGCCATCCTTTCTAGCTGGTACAGCTTTATTACTATGATGCAAATTAGTGCTTGACGCAATCCGCAAGCCCTGCACTAACGCCATGGACCAGAGCAACGGCTACGGGTTAACTGCCTTCACTTCAGCGCTCAGCTCGTGACCCTTTTGGCGCTGGCAGACGTTGAGCGCATCTACTTTAGGGCGAAAGGCACATTCAGCCGATGAAAAACAGTAGGGGCGGCCCGTGGATGTGTGCGGGAGAAATAGAAAAGATAAGCACAAAAACAACGTAGCTCAGAGATAATGAAATAGTCCCTTCTGAAATGTGTCAGGCTCGAAATTCATTCCTTCGTTCGCATTAGTTAAACGCTGCTCGAAAGCATATGGGCGCTGCTTGCTTATAAATCATGTTAACAGTAGGAGCCGTCTGGCTCCATTAGTTAATCAAAGACAGAGCTGATAATGTTCACGGTGCTAATGCTGCTGGCCATGAAAAAATGATACTTTGATTCATTAAAATTCTTTTCCAACAAAGAGGGTTCCATGCATGGAACATGTTCAGTTTGTCCCATTTGAATTGACTCGTAGAATCGAAATATCGGGTCTTTGGGAGCTTGGATCAGAATAGTGGATCCTACATGTATCGTATGCGCCTGTAGACGAACCGTACACATAGTCTAAATATTTATAGTGCTATTGAGGTGACGTTGAACAGCAGTGCCAAAGGTCGTCGCAAAAGAGGGAAGATAGCATCCGCGCTAGCATTAAAGGGTTTACGCATCAGGCATCGCTCATTCAAGAGAGATCTAAGGCTTAAAAGGTACGTGTTATTTCCTGCTTGTCTGCAGTACTATGAAGTGGTGTTTATGGAAAATAAAGTCAGCTTACGGAGCTGTCGCATAGAGGGTAGCTGATGATAAAACGCAACTATGCATCGTTAGCTGTGAATTGCGAAAACAATCTTTTCAAAGTAAGAGCACGCCGTCCTCTAGCGTTGTTGTTATGATGACGCTTCAACTAACGTCGCGACGGCTGGTGCCTGCTGGCGACGTAGGCGGCCATAAGCACGGCGACGAAATGACAAACAGAGGAAATTAAAAGCTGTGCTAATATGTGTGGCGTGGTCTGTGAAGCGAGACCCGTAAATGAATGCGTAAATTGCTCGTGGGACCAAACCATGTCCTCGAAAAAAAAACATTGGTTTTCTTGTGCCGAGCTGATAAACACACTGCAGACGTAAAATTTTCAACTAATACTCGTGCCAGGATATGATAGAAGCGAACGATAAAAGGAAGTAAATATTCAGAATGGCACCCTCCGACTCACAAACCTGAGTCGTAGTTCGATCTGAAATTGATCTGAAACTTATTTCAAAAGATGTGAGTTCGTTGCGCAGATGACTTTTTAATTTAGACGACCATTACCACAGTCCCCGCATTCAATACAACCGAAGGTTATCTTCACCGTCAGCAATTTTCCATTGGCGATAATCCCATTACGAACTAATTTGTGCTAGAAACTCTTAAATAAAACACACATAATTCTTATATATATAATTACTAATGATTTTAACATGTTCGGCGGTTGTATCGTTACAAAGTAAACTAGAGCTCTTTCATTGCTAGCGTGGAAGAACTGAGGAGCTTACTAATTTCGTTGGTGGATGTGAGCCTGAATAAGCCTCCGAATCCTTTTCAGAACGCTACGTTTCATCAGTCTCTACGCACATCTTATGGCAGGTGTCTAGGCATTGCAGCTGCTGTCAAAAGCAAAAAAAAAGCACGTAGCTTTAGCTGATGGCATGATATTCTACAGTAGCTTTACGATGAGTAAGAGAATTTACACTGCCACAAGCGGGTTTGTTTTTGCCATCAAAACGTATGTGTTTATCTAAGAGGCTCGGCGGTGTTAGTTCTAAATGTTTGATGATTTAACAAATAATTTGTTTTTTCAGGTTTGCGGAAGATAAATTTATGCATAATGACTTGGTGTGATTTAAGATGGAACAGAAACAAGAAGAATGACAATATAATTTAATCTACAATAGCAAGCAATAACGATAGTGAAATCCCTCACGCAGTCTACCGAAGCAAGCAAGCAATAGAGACAAGGCATAAAAATACGCCTTGCGGAGACGCTAAATGGACATAGAACAGTTTTTATTTCTTATTTACTCAAGCGATTCTTCACACTGAAGCAGCTTCGATGGCTTTGTCTCCAGATGAAGGCGGGCTTCAATCCTGCAAATTCGACCAAATGCCATTACAACAATTACTATCAGAATACCTTCGATCTAATAGAACATTTTAACAGAATGACAAATTTCGTGTTTAAGATTTTCCAGTTTTCGTGATTCTAATTGAGAAAATAAGCCTCGAAATTTTAGGGCTATAAGGTAAATGAAATTCGTTCGAACGTCCAACCAAAATCACACCATTATAGGAATTTACAAGATGGGCAGGGCAGCGATACGCAGGCAACGTCTCGTGACGTGTTGGACAATGCAGGGAGATACTTAATTTTTTTTCTTTCTAATTAAAAAAAAATAAAGTACTGGGCTAAGGTATAAATAATAAAAGTCCACGCACCGATGCTGTATATTAGGGTTCGGGGTGATACTGCCGTGTTTACATATAAGCGTTACAGCCAATGCTTGCTTCGAAGCTCTCTCTTTTCTTTATGAATCGTACTGTAGACATATAGGTGGAGCTTTGTGAGCCTAGGCCTTTTGTGTGGTAGATTACAAACATACGTACCAAGTAGCAGAATATGTAGTAATATTATCAACTTTTTTTGCTGATTTATACATACCAGTATTCGAGACCATTGATACTACAGCTGTCGTTGTCTACAGACTCATTTTGAGTCTGCAAAAACACATACTATACGCTAGTTAAAACAGCATTATAACTACAGTTATCAGTGTTATTATAGTGCTGTTTTTATTACTAGAACGACATCTGACAGAGAAGTGCATATTTATACAACACGTACGATTCCCGCTAATTTGAATAAATTCCCTGAACTATTAGATCAATATCTTCTCAAGCCGGCACGTACTTTTCAACTGCAATTAATGTTCGGAAAAATAGAATTAACGCTATCAGAAGCCGTAGGAGACAACTATCGTTTAACAAAAATAAGCCTAATCGTAGTTGTCCTAGGACAATTTATAGAAGAGCTACGCAATAGGAAAAGCAATCAGGCTTAACAATATCATTTTTTAGTTACGCATTGTCATACGGCGTTGAATAAGCCAAAAGTTAGTTTTTCCAACAATGAACTACAGAAGAGTTTTGGCAATAAAAACATATCGGGCAAAAAAGAAAATGAAATTGATCGCTAAAATCTGTGGTCAAGCCTTTTTCAGCAACGACATATAGTGCGTTAACGCTATCTTGCACTAATTTCCGTAAACACGACAAGCATCGGTTGTAGGCCTTGACAATGAAACTAGACAGTTTCAATATATAAAATAGCCTGCCATAATCTGTTAAAATGATTTGTTATAATATATATATACTCATGTACCAACCGGTAGAGTTATGTAAGTAAAGATATATTCCTTCGAATCTGTGCCAGTCAGCGGTCAATTGCGAAATTAAAAAAAATCAACGAGATAATCACACCATGGATTCGGATGACGTTTTTTTATGCATGTACTGACATGTGACATGTTCAATGTGCTCGCAAACATGCATCATATGAACGGTCATGTTTCTAAACAACTAGCAATTATACAAGTAGCTCTTTCTAATAAGAGCTAACCTTGATTCCGCTGCATCTTGTATCCCTCCGACAATCTCCTACGTAACCGTAGCAACCTCCCAACCTGTACACGTGTGGACTGGAAAAGAAGCCACACAAACAAGAAGGCCTTATCATACGGTCCTTTGACGTGCCTGGAATCTCATTACTCCCAAGTGTCGTCTGCACAGTAGTTCGAGTAGGACTGACCATGGCAAGGTTCTTGCATCCTGCTGAGTCGATTTGCACCATTATACCGTTATTCGCATTATTAGCTTCTTCATGCACATTGAAAATCTCATTTATCCACCGACTCGGAGCAACAGTAGACAAGAAACTAGTCGTCGTTCGATGACGAGTTCCTCTATTTATCCCCATGCCAACGAAAGGCAACGAGCGCAGTGATATATTCTCGATCAGCCGTTCACAAGGCCGAACCTCATGTTGGAACACAAAGAGCGATGGATGTCCCATGAGTGTAGGAGGAAAAGCGCCTTCGTGAGCCGGTTGTTGGGCAGGGCCGGGGATAGGGCTGGAACAGTGACAAGGTCACGAATGTAAGTGGCGCTCTCATTCCCCGTCCAGCTGTGAAGTCGGGAATGGTTGCTTGAGCCAAGCGGTGAGACACAAAACGAAAATGACGGTGAGAGTGATAGAATCAGACTGGTCCTATGTACCTTAGTTACTTGTAATAACTGCACCACTCAATTATCTTTCCATTAATGACGACTATTGCTCTGACACATCCAGGCTTGATACCCTCCTGCTGAGAGCCGCTCAGAGCAGAACCGGTGAAAGTGAAACAGAAAATATCAGTGCCTATAACGCGCTACAGTTAACGAGAGACAGAGAGGGACTGTAGTGAGGCTAAAATAAAAAGAAACACAAAGCCACGTAGTAGGCCGGAACAATAATCACCTTAAACTTGTGTGAAACGTTTCATCGACCTGTTCCAACCATCAGTTCAGAGAGAGTATTCGACAGGATCAGAGTTGACTGAGTTATTTGTATGGTACGCGTAATATCATGTGGAATTCTAAGCATTCTGTAGTATATTCCGTCGCTTCGAACATATGTAGCTCGATACAAATGACAACCTACAAAGGAACTCATGTGGAAAACAAGGGTTTAGTATGCTAAACTGGTGAAGCCGTTCGTAAGGAATTAGGTTTACCGCCATTTAATCTACAAACTGCTAAAGACACTAGCTATTTTAATAACAGTAAACCTAACAAACTATTTATATAATGGCTGCTAAAAGAAAACTCGATTGGTCCATCTCGGAAAGTTTAACATGTGCTGTATTGTATACGGGTACATAATCAATGCCTGATATATATATATATATATATATATATATATATATATATATATATATGCTTTTTATGATTAAAAAAACGAGTCGGATGATTGTTTTCTTCCAATTCGCGTCAACCTTCGAACGTTACTCGATGTCGTACAAGCCGCCTTGGCTATGACGAACCTGTCGAAAAATTAGAAGAGAGCATAAGACAGCTCTTTATGGGCCGGTTATAACTTCTTCGGATCCTCAAATCCTTGGAGCATTTCTTATCTTTCGGCATCGTGAAGAGGATTGCAGCAGCATTCTGGGCATAGAGATAACACATCTCCAGCGGTGATTCTACGAAGGCAAACCCCAGCACTAGAAAGTGGAAGCAAAGCGCCACCTTTGGGCGCGTTCTCTTTCGCCAATGATATAAGGCCACCGCGAGTGACCTAAACGTCACCAGCGACTCACATAACAGAGCAGAGAAAGAGAGCAGGGGCCATCGTGACTCGACACACGAGAGGACACGTCCCATACTGTAATTTTTTATTGGCCTATTCTGTACAAACGGAGCGATTCATCCCGATCTAAACCGAGGCCGTAAAGGAAATGCTCATCGTGGTGGCGCTGTCCTCATTTGCTTTTTGGGTTTGCCCCACGAAGGGATAGGCAAGCAAGCAACCAAGGATCTTGCATCTTGCACATAGACACGTATTCGCGAATTCGCAGGAAGGCACTCAATGAACTCCAATAATCTCCATAGTCTGAGCCCCACAAAAGACTCTACTCCGCGTTTTGTCATCAAGCGTAACCTAAAGTAAAACCGACAACATGAATCTCACCAGTTCTTGATGGATGCGGACGAAAATTGCCTATGATTGGAGGAACGGCAGCTGGGTAGATGGGCACAGACACGTGGGAAAGACAGGGGTAAAATGTGAGGACTCCGAAAAGAACCGTGGTGAAGAGGTTATAGAATGGTCGTACATATCCGAGAAAAGAAAGGGGAATACTAAAACAGAAGATGGAGAAAGGGAATTGGCAGAGAGCAGAACTGAAAGAAAGATAGACAAAGGAGAGGATCTTGCTATTACATGATAATTATACCACGTAGATGCTCCGCGGATGTAAACAAAGGTATGGCTAGAAGAGTGTATGTAGCAGCGAAAGAAGATAGAAAACAAAAATTGCAGGAAACGGTGGCAACACCGTCGCCATTGTCTCACTACTAAAACAGCTACAATTGCGACGACTAATATTGTCGCTAGTAATAGAACTATGGCTGTTTATGTAGTTAGAAAGATACGATGTACGAAAATGGTGTCACAATGATGGCAGGGTGTCGTTGTGCGGATACGATTGTTTGGATAATCATATGGAAAGCATGATAACTGTACAGCATAAACAATAGCAGAAGAACAGGAGGCATAGAAATTTGCGGATGTAGTTTGGTCTCTTATTTATTTAACGTAAGTTCGTCAGTAAAAGTAAACAAAGTAAAAAAAAAAAAAAGGATTTCTTAGATGTATTCACACATTCATGCTTAGTACGCGTGTTAAATGTCTTTTGGAGCGCGGCTTCCCAAACCAGATGCACCATTTGGTTATTATGTATATATAAGCAGGCAACAGACGATGGGCGAGCTATAAAGCCATCAAGGTTTGCAACATCAATATCCCTTATAACCATTTTCCCGTTGGTTGATCCTGCGGATTTTTCTATAATCTTTGTTACTTTGTGTTTGAGCTTTCAAATGTAAAATTTCCTTAATGCAAACGTTCAGCTAAAACGGACCTTTTTGATACTATCATTAAGGGACAATTTACTAAATTACGCATTGGATAAGCTATACTTTGTGAAGAAATGCTACGCGTTGTCACGGTATCATATACAATTCGTATAATTCCGTAGAAAACAAATAGAGGAACAAACTCGTCTAGGGACGTTCCTAATGGATAGCGATAGTAATTTCATAATCCTCACGAGATTTAAGGAGGCATGCTTTAGGAGCTATTATATTAAAAGGGGGGCATTTGAAGTCGCGTACAATAAGGAAACTTTAGTTTGCATTTCAAACGACAGAAGCCTCCATAGCCATTCTCAAGTGTAGGTTCTGAAAATATCTAGAACCTTTTAACGACCCTTTTGTATCAAAGGAGAAGCAACAAAGCAATAGAAGGTGCCGCCAATGGTACGAGCGAAACAGCTATAAACTCGGGATTTTTTGAGCAGCGTCATTTGCGCGTTGCTCTTCCCTCTTGCCCATCCCTAGCCTCATGACCTGCTACATGAACCTGCCGCGACAAAAATCAAGATTAAGGTAGCGCTTAGGCTGTCAGGAAAGATCAAATGACACAATTTTAAAACGCTGGAAATTGGTCTCAATGTTGCCTGACTTTATCTTGAAACAAGTCAAATAGGTGGTAGGGCTGTAATACCCTACTTTCAGACTGTCTGTGGCACCTGTTATTATA
>NW_019211454.1:12041951-12195466 GCF_002443255.2 Varroa destructor | reverse complement strand
TATACATATATATACAGAACAGCGCGTCTGAATTGATATTTCTTGTGAATTGGTTCTAAGAAGACGGCACTTAAACAAAAAAGACATTTGAACAAATTGTTCTGGACATTGATTTTTTAAGCAAACATTTGCTGGAAGTGTTATTTCTAACGCTTACATTTATTTAATGTATTGACCGCCTATGGAGATTAGAGCTCTAATTCGGGACTGAAAAAGCAAAAACTCTAAGTAGCCAAAACTTTAAAAAAATTTAAAAAGTTTCAAAAAGACCAACCATTAAAGCTTATATGCACAGTTCAATTGCCATTTAATATTCACCTCTGTAAAGCGATATTAAATTTCTATATCGAAGGTATTAAGAATATATTTATGAACAATCTTCGTGAATTTTCGAGTCTTTTAAATCTAAACCTATTGAGGATTTTCCATATGCCTCATAAAATTCTCCCACATATTTTTCACAAACCGAATGAAAACGCAGGTGAACATACATTTTTTTTTACCTCGATGGGGTTCGCCAACTGCAAAGGGACCGCGGACCTTCGGAATCTTTTCTCAGATTCCGGAAACGGCGCACGGCTGTTCCCTATAACGAGTTTATTGTTTTGTTCTCGAAAGAAAAACCCACTAATTTTAAAATTAGTGGGTTTTTCGTCTTGAGTTTTTGCCTTTGTTAACGCCCAGTAAGTACTATCCAATGAATATAGCGGTCAGTGCAATGAAGATTTAAACTCAAGCTTAGCCGTGAGTGACTCATGCGGACAAGTTTATTTTAGATGAAAATTTTAGTTTCTACTATTTTCCCTATACGATAGTATACAGACCTTTGCCCCTAATTTTTTGTCAAAAGCCTATCCGCCCAGCATCATCGGTTCTGCTGCTCATATTTTACAATCAATTTAGCTAACTGTCCCGTTTTCGTCAATTATTAGCGTCTAATGGCGACGAAAGCATTGAGTACACAACAATGCGTAGTGAGGGTTGAAGGTATAGCGCGTTACAATCTGTAGCTGTTGCTCAATGATATTCCCTGTTTGAATTTTTGGCACCGTATCGCTTGTGGGTCTCGCGTTCGTAACGTTTTTTGAACCTAATTCTTTATTCGAACATTTGAATTTTCAACATACCGATCACCATGTACCCCATTCGAGAGCTACTTTAAGAACATGCTCTCCAAGGGGCGGAAGAACACGAACTCTGGAGCGGGGGACAGGGGCATCGGAGTGCGACAGCCGACTGCCAAATCAGCTGTAGCAGCAGAAGTTGCCTGCCCTTTCTGCAGGGTAAAGCCTTTATCGCGTTCTTCTCTCATTCTATTTGACCCTCGATTCGTCTAGTTACCTACGGGAATCGTCTAGCGGAATGCCACGCGAGAAAAATGTGGGCATGAATAGTAGAGGGAAAGTGGTTGGCGGACGTAGCCATCTATGAAGACGAATGCAACATGAACATGTTCATATGAGTTGTTTACGGCGCCAGTCGGGCAAGCCAGTTAGTTACAAGAGCGCAACCATGCAAATGTCGTCTAGCCGAACGGTTAAAGGTCAGAAAGAGAAAGAATAGCTTGGCAGAGGCAGCAGCAGCAGCAACAATGTTCCTATCGGAGCGTAGTTTGATGCTCGTGTCTATCGTCGACCAGTGTGCTACTCTTTTCGCTTCACGACTCCTCCCCATAGATGACAAAGGCAGGGAGACGGGTATGTCCGAAAGTGTCATACTTTTCGTATCCGTTTTCCTCACTCAAATCCTCCCTCTAAACACCACACTGGGTGTTACTATGGTGGTAAGAAGGCTATAGACCGAGGGAGAGGGAAAGATTTCCGTCATTATCACTCCTACCACAGAGTGAACTATGGCTAATGGAACAGCACCCATATGTTAGATCCGCCACAGATCATGGTCGGATAACATACACACATACGGAGAACGTGACTATATGAAATGACCTGCAGCTGCGGAACTAGCTGCAAGCGTAAGTATTCCCGAACGAGAATTTGGGAACTAATTTGGGATTCACTCTTTTCAACACCTGCTACCGCTAATAGTTTTTTTTCTTTTTTCTCATTCTTTCATCTATATGTGGTTCTACTAATGGAAACGATTCCATCGTTGTTGCCACTACCGAAAGCAAGACCATCCGATAGAAGCGGGTGCCACCAACATTAACTGCCCGTTGTTTTGACTCAATCGCCCTCTAAGGGCTATCCCAAATTCTCTGCCGAATAGACTATTTTCAAATTGTCTAATGCAGCTACCAAAGTTAGTTATAGGTTCGATTTTGCCCCTGGTCTATGACCCTTTGTGAAACGAACGACTGCAATTTACAGTAAGGGTTTTGTTCGAACAAGGTTGTTTACCCTTGCAAAGGATTCATATGCGAGTGAATATATTTAGATCTGCCGTACTTCGATGCCAGCAGTTGATTATGAAATCCCTAGACTGCTTATAGAATGGAGAGATTTCATAGCTGTCCGGTTCCAAAGTTAGTAAGAAACGATATCCAAAATACAACCAGTCACCTATTTATTTTTGATGCGTTAGTTAGGGAATAGGGCCTATAGAGTGGACGGTAGATATGGCATCAACAGGTTCTGGACACAATAGTGACCTCATGTAGCAAAGTGTATAACACTTATTCATTTAAGTTATAACGATCAAAGCATTTTAGATTTTGCCTTTGCAGCTCAAAAAATTAAACGGTCTACCCCCATCCATCATCGGTACCGCCTTCAGGCTTTATGCCAACCCGTTGTGACTCCGCGCGCCGACATCTCGTTCATTTATCATTAGAAGTCAACAGCGTGTCTCCTGATTAATTGGTCGAGTAGATCATGTAAAGAACCTGCAATTGTCGCAGGTTCAACAGAGAACTGTAATCAATTATTCGTCGGGCTTAGGGCTTTTCGAGTCCCGCTTCGCCCGGCCGGGCGGGGAGAACTCCTAGTACGCTCTTACTGTCTCTTTCTGTGCGTTGCGGTCGTAGCGGTGTCTAGCCGTAACTTACATGAGACTTCTAAAACAAAGTCTATAGGTTCGTAGAATCGATGCCTATCTTGTAAGTTGACCTGTTTTTCTTTTTGGTACACAATGAAGTTCATCGGGATTCAAACTAGTTGTTTCGAAGCAGTAATCAATATGTGTCCTTTCATAGCAAAAACCGCAGTGTCCGTTTTGTGGGCACTAACCCCCTTCCCTCCGAGACGCTAAGTCTGCTTGCAGCAAAATGCGATAGAAAACCATATGTTTGATTCAATGATAGCCATTAACTTTAGGCGACAACTGAATCAGAAACACTCCTATCAACATTAAATGACTAGCTCTCACATATAGGAGAAGTCCAGGGTAGGGGCACAATATTTATTTATTCTGTTGAGCTATCATCTAGCCTTGTTTACGCTATACACACCCAATAGGCTTTTGCTGCCTTTTTTTTTTTATTTTAATTTTATCCCGCTTATAACTCCACTGTTATCGTATCATCACAAGGTCGTTAGGTGGCGAAGTAACTGTAGCATGAAATTAGCGCTTATTTCCACTAAAAAGATATACATTAATTGCCGAGTGAAGGAAACATGGGCAGGAATAATCGCGCTTTATCCTTTGAACGAATGTTCATGAATTGCATCGTAACTGTTCTGTATAGTCAAGCGATGAGACAGAACAGAGTGGGGAAATCATTGATTTTCGAAGCAAACTCTTTCCAGCCAGATTATAATTTCCTTATACGGCTGAAATTAATTTGAAGATATGTTCGGCTGATATGGAAGAGCTTTTATACATAAATTACTTATGCGTATATATATATATATATATATATATATATATATCAGCATTTTGGTCCAATGAATGGCCTATTGCTTATTTTTGCATGCGCTGCTTGCTCGGTTTTCGAATTTGTTCTGTACCGGGAATCTTCCTAAGAAACATTTTTTTCCATATAAAATTACCTGCCGTTGATACCTGCCTTTCTCATAGCATGTTACAGGGTGAGATCGGACGAAATAACCAGCACCGTCTAGGAGACGACTGACGGTGATGCAAGTTCTACGTGCCCGCTTCTCCTTAAAATTCTGTCTTTTTAGTGACACAAACATTATATTTACTTTTGCCTCTGCATCGAAATAGGACAAATTCAAAGAGTGAGTTTAAGAGGTTGCTAGGCTGACCCTTTGCTCACCTAGTTTTTAATTGGCAGTTGGAACTGATTTAGATCACCGGTTGTGTATCGCTTTGCTTGCAGAAAATCTTCCTGAAGTAACAACAGTAATAATAAGGCTACGAGGGAGATTTCTGAGAAATGTTGAATGCAATTTACAACCGAACCATACGGTCACCAGATGTCTGTCTTCGAGCACGGGCGGTTTAGGAAGATATTAGTTTCTAGAGGCGTCCCGCTGGTAATATGGCTAGCAATTTCAAATTCTTATGATGTTGACAATTTCCCATGCAGAGAAAGCGAAATTAAAATCCAAGCAGGGATCCTTATTCTACAGGAAAAATGTCACAGGTTTAACATAACTTTTATATTCAGAAGCATCTGTATGTATTCACGGCTTGACTATTGAACAGCTTATCTTATCCAGCTCAAGAAGTTAATCTGTGTCTTCATGCCATATGAGAAATCTACGCAGGCTTTATAGATACCTCCAAGACTGATCTGCTACGAGTGGCAGTGCGCATAGATGTTGTTCGTGAGCTTCGTTTTCGCGATGATTTCAGAAATAGTGGATTATCTACTTCGTAGGCAACTTAGTCAGAATTCGAAATCATTACTACGGTGTGAAGCATTTGAAGTTAAGAGATAGGGATCAAATACAACCAATCAGTTTTCAAGGACCAACGCCACCAAAAGTCCTGCAGAACTTACTTTTGTACGCCCATTTTTGATCGGACTGAAGCTGCCACAGTAAAAAAACAATGTGGATGATGTAAGCTAACATGATTGTATGAAATCGTTTAACCGAAAAATTATGAGTTTTACGGTTATTAGGTTCAGGTCAGACGAAGTGTGTCTGCGGCTAAATTCGAACCCATCTCGCCGCGTGTCTTCAAGATTAAATTCAAATTTCGAACACGTTATCCATTATGCTATTACAGAGACCATTCAATATCGCCTGAGCAACACAATCCAATTGGTACATTTCGTTCCTTTATGGTGGCTAATTAGTGATAGCGCGACCGAAAAGAGACGGCAATTAAACCCTGTAAGCAAACAAAGGTTTTCGTAATTTTTATACTTTTTATTCATGGACACTCGTTTGATATATCATATTGAGCTCATTGCGCTGTTCTGTATTAGGGCAGAGCTTGTCGAAGCTGGGCTATCCGGCTCGGCGGAATCACACATAATGATCGCACTATTTTCCGTTCATCAGGTACAAAACCCAGGGTCATATTTTCGCTATCACTGAAATGAGCAGTAAATATGATGTTGTCATGAGGTGGACACTGACGTTTTTTAAGGTAACAATTCACAAACGAGTCCTTCCTAGCAGATGCCACGGGGCAGAATCGAATTAACGAGCTATTAGCGTTAATAGATTCTTTCAGTGTGTATTTTCTCCATATCCATTGCAAGTATGTGCTGGTTTTCTTAAATGGCCTACACTAATCTAACACCAAACCGCCGTTAATCCGCATATGTGCAGCCGGCGCCAAGTTTATTTGAATACTTCTAAAAAGCTCTGTTGTGCCTTGTAGAGAACTTCAAAGAGAACATAAAGTTCCGGTTGGACAATTCTTTTATTCGGCTGGGAGAGCTTGTCGCTAAAAATAACAAAAAATGATAGACAGCTCTTCTTGCCTTTGTGGTGGGGTTAGCAAGCCTAGATTAGCAAATTTCAGCAAAAAAAAAATGTCTTCTTTTTGTATAACGAATTAACTTTCTAAAGCAGGAACCTAAGTGGCCCTCGTGCAGAGACAGCGGTGCGCCGACATTCAAGGGATGCTAATGTACATGAAGCAGTTTATATTCTGCGTTCGAAAGGTACAGCTTTCGCTGTGCTAGAATTGAGAGTCAATAAAGGAGATATAGGCTGAGTATCAGTTAGCTCAATGAAGTGAAGTCGCTACTGCTTCCAGTTAATATTTTTACAATCGCTGTCTGTTACCCTAAAGACATTGCTAGAAGCATATTGCCACCTCGATCAGATGCTGCCGACATGGTCACATCGTGTGACGCCAGAGAATCTTAAATGTCCTTTTCTTCCGGGAAACTGTAGTGAAAGAAACCTATTAGCTGGTTTCGCCCAAGTATGCGACGCAGTAGATAAGTACCACAAGGAATTCACGACGTAGGGTTTGATAGGAAATTGATCGCACTGAGGAAGAAATCGGAAGTTTACCGCCGTATTGCAACTAAATGTACTTTAAGAACATTGGCACGGCGCATTCATTTCTAGAGACCCAGAAACGGTTTTTTTTGGGATCAAGTATCGGAACCGCCACGCGCTGCTATGATTGGAAGACAGAAGCTCATCTCAAACGCAGAAATCCAGCGAGGAGATATAGAAGGTTCCCTCACATTCGACATTAATATACTGTATAAGGCAGGTAAGCACTACGATGCCTCTTTTAGGCCTTGATGATGGAATGGTGCCGCCGATCATCACGTGGTCCTTAATGGTACCAGTCGCTTCGGAGCTTCCAAAGGGTAAATCGGCTGGCAGCTCAAATCATCAAACTGTGGGCAGAAAAAGTGTTTGCGACACTCTTGAATTCTTCTTTTCAAAATGCGGAGCTATTGGAGAAACGCCATCGATCGTGACCTCGACGACATATCATGAAGAAAAGCGAATTTTGTACTTTAGCTTAATAGCATGTGCACTCGTCTAGCAACTGACTTTATCTTACCAGTCTTTCTTGCCTAATGCAACTCTTGTAAACAAAGAAGGGTCTCAGACGAAGACGAAATCCTGCGTAAAATAATATGAGTGGTTAATTGAATCGTTCTTGGGAGCCACAGATGAGGGAAGAAAATAGGTGAAATCAAGTTGTTTATCAGACTACTAAGCCAGCTCGTTTAGCGATTTCAGATCGAGTCTGATCTGGCGATTGTTCACCTAAAGCCGGTTCTTACCAATAAGGCGGCCTCGTGGCTTGGCGCGTTTCCACATAACTTGCGACACGAATGTTTGGAACGTTAAGTTCAATACTGCCAGAAAGCATTGCTTCAGACAGTTGGCTCCCAGCATGAAACATGGTGCATTGAACCTAGAGTTGTCCAGCTGTTCCTAGGTTTAGCAGACCAATACTGTAGCAGCACAGGGTTTTCATCTGACCTGTCGAAAATATGCTCGTAGGTAACCAGTTTCAAGCAGCTAACGGACTTGAATTTTTCAGCCCCATGGGCCAAAATATTGCAGATAGACTTGACTGACACAGCTGCATAAAGCGAACCAGGCTGGCTCAGGACCGGTATGATATTTTGGTCGGAGGACTGTGGCGGGCAAATTTTGGGATTAGTCTTAAGCCATTCGGTCAAAAAAAGTCGATCCGATGGCCAGCAGAGACCCAGAACGAAACAACGCTTTAGATTACATAATAATCGCAGATACCTATGCGAGGGGCCACTGGGACTGGACTATGACAGAGCAGAACCACGTAGTACATTGCCATGGAATACACTAACCGTAGTTTGATAATGTATTTTTTATCTTCCAACGCTTCATCATTATCAGTTCGGGATAAAACCGCCGTCAATTTGTAGCAGTTGCCCTAAGCATTCACAATCAGCTATGTACTAATATATGTATGATTTGCCGACGTGCTTGCTTCGACTGCCAACTGAATGAAACTAGGTAGGGGTCCCTGCCTCAAGTCCCGCCAACGACCCATCCAAGTAACGAAACATATCTACATAGATAAGTAAATGAGTCAGGCTTACATTTCGCCGTCGTACTTTCTTTTTAATGCCTCTGCTTCTGAGACATAAACGTAATGGATCGTTGACGTGCCCTAAATTACCTAATTAGTAGAGGCTGACATGTGTATCCAAGATTGATAATGTCGCAGGAGCCATGTTTCACAGAGATTATTATTCGAGAGGCCTGCTTTGTTCACAGATCAAGATCATTTTGCCAATCTTGGCAAAAGTGAAAAGTGTCTTATGTTAACGGACATAAACTCCTTGGAAATCACTGTCATCCTGTTTCTGCATACACGTACACACAACAACTATCAAGTCAGAGAACAAGTCAGTAAGTGGCTGACCGTATGGTCAAATCAACGCACTTCAACTCGTTTCCCGATCGAATGATATACTATGGATGTCTGTTTTATCAATAATGTTGCACACATATGCTAATAGACAGTAACCAAATGTTTCGACAGATTACCATATCCTGATTCCATAAAGATCTGAGGATCATGAACTCGAGATTTGTAACCAACTAGTCCTGCTCTTTTAATTCATATAGACACTTATTTAGTTCTTTACGTACAATGAAAATCGGGCTGCTAACAAAGGTTATTTCTAGAGGTAGTTTTTAAGAAGGAAAACCTAACAATTGCTGTCAAGCAATACAGCAGAGAAAAATGGAGAAAGCGGAAGGTTAACTGAAAAAATTCACTACAAATGATATGTGCGCTAGAATGTGTGCTTAGTCAAGTTGAAAGGATAAGCATAAGAAACTTGAGTTTTCTCTGCTAACCTGTCTAAACCCATAGCTTACAAAGCTCCATTGCATGTCTCTTGTAGGCGCCAGGAAGTGTTCAGGAAGCAGAGGAACCTAGTGATAAAAAAGTCTCTTTGTAACAAGACAGGGTGAAAAAAAGGGAAAAGTACACTGTCCATCTTTCTATCTGTCTTTCGTCGTTAGATCATTACGTTATTGCCGGAATTGATGCCCGTCGAAAGCGATGGCCTTTGATACATCTAATTTGTTTTCCTGGAGTTTACGCTTTGCTTTTTTCTCTCGCTTATGTCATTCATCTCACAAACTGTTTTGCTCTCACGTCAATATCTTGTTTTAGGCCGGCGCTCCTTCTCTGCTGCCTTTTTCTCAGCCTTTAGCCATGGGTTGTCCTGGGCTGGGTGCTGGGCTTTTGAGTGAATGTTCTTAGGGCCGATTCTGTTCTTCTCCCCTTTCGTCCCTCATTGCTCTTGGCTAGTTTCGATGTCAAGACAATTCTAGCTTTTCAAAGCAGATGCTCTTTATCGTATGCGACGGCCTTTTATTAGCTGCATGTGTTAGTATTGCTATTAGTGGTAGTGTAATTATGATTTTCGTATACTGGTAGCCCTCTAAACTGCGGCACAATTCGTTCGGTGTACAATAAGATTGCGGCGATGAATCAGCGCTTAGGGCTTGCGCAGAAGCCGCTCGATAGCGATGATCTTGCTAGACATAGGATATGTTGTATCTAATGAGGTCCGTCATTAAATCGGTCCGTCGCGTATTTACGTTTGATCAGCCACTGTTAATGCCGAACCATCGCCGGCCAGCTGCAAATAGGTAATTCTATTTTCAGAATGAATAACCGGAAGGCAAAAATGAAGCGGAGCAGAAGATTGCACAGCAACGAAATGGAGACGAGCTCGAGCCGAACGACACGATATCAGCCAATACGGCCGCATTTTCGACCGTCTTATAGGCTTAGTGACAGGTCGAAAAATAATAATGCGCGAAAAAATAACGCATTAAAATGTAAACCGAGAACGTTTTGCAGTGTTTTTGCTTTTTCATTTAAGACAAAACCTATCTAACTATATCTAAATAGAGGGCGAACAGGACAGATGCAGGTTCACTGTTGAACGAGGCCACGTTCAAAAGTTGGAGAAAATCATCTGATAAGGGAACAATGACATAAAGAGTTAAAATGGGTTCTGTTCGAAGTGTTGCCCCACAACTTGCCTAATTAACATATGATAATACTTTAGTTCGCGTTTAGAAGAATACAATTGCCTTATATGAGCGTATGAATTTAAAAATTAAAGAGTTGTCAAATCAGTGGGCTCCATCGGACTGACCACCCGACAACGGTACTCGTATTGTAGAAATACACGTAGCCCCCGACAAATGAAAACCCACTGTTTTATTGGTTATAGCTTCTCTATGAGAAACGTCAAGGTCAATCTCCGCCATTTTTCGACTGTAGCTGTCAATGAACTCCAATTAGGCACGATTGATGGGGTGCCAGAATCAAATTCTCAGAAACACCCCGCTCTAAATGGCGGTGAGTCGTTTATAGGAGCGTTTCTTCGACGGAAAATAGTGCAGGCACGTGGCTTGTTTGAGGGCAATGGTTTAATTTAGTCACATATTTTAAACAGCCTCCCAAGGGTATTCCCAGATAATTTCGATGCCGTAAAAAGCAATCTTGTGTCCAGCATCTTTGTCTCAAACAAGGCCAGCACTCTACGCTGGGGAAGTCCTGAAAGCGTGCGTATTCCCTCACCAGTGACCATTGCTAGCCGCACCCTGTTTTATGACGTGTCTTGCAATACTTAAGTCGTTCGTGGGCAAGATCAGAAACTTGAAGGTAATTACATACTTCCAGGTAATTATATCTATGTGGAGCGTCGGCTTCTATGGTGACACGTCATGGCTTTGTGTTTGTCCATATTGATCAACGGCCTTATCCACGACAGTTGGGCGAGGCTCCGTAAGACATGAAACCGACTTTTTTTGAAAATGACACAGTCGTCGGCGGACAGAAACTTTTCTGCCAATGGCATACCCATTTTTTTCGAAGGGTGGAAATACGCTAATTTTAATTCATTATTCACATATTCTTAAATTTTTTTTTTTAATTAAGCGAACCCTATTTTTCGACAAACAAAGACATCGTACTCTTAAGCGATGAGCACATTATGTAGAAGTTAAAAGGTAATTTATATCAGAAAGTTATTTTTTCTTATAAATAAGTAGCTCAATTTCCCTCATCGATATGTGACCAAAAACACCATTCAAATATCTGCATGCGCAAATGAGGAAACTGCCCTATTAAGATCATTGTGGTTAACCCGGACTCAGTACAGCTTTTGTTGTTTTCGTAGACTTTTTTTTAGCTATGTTTTTCATAATAAAAAGGAGACTTTTTTTGGTAATTTTCAAACCTGTTTGACGATTGTGTGTTTACTTGATGAGTGAATGTGGTACTATCGTCGCGCCCAGAACATTAAACGGGGACCATCCGTTATGCGACGTAGGTTTTGACGCATCTTCGATGTGAGATGCGTCAAGTTGAGTGCACGTCGCGAGAAATCCTTGCGGACATCCTCGCCTGCAACGTATGAGGATAATGCTGGACAAAATAAAAAAGCTGTCGTTAGCTTTTATGTTCGACGAAAGCAAAAGGTCGACCCAATTACAACAGTTTGATTTGAGAAGATTTCCTTGAGCTGTAGAAGAGTATTGAGCAATTCTGATCGGCTATGCAAAAATTTACTAGCGGAGTTTATAAATCGAATTAGGGAAATTTGGCAGGTTATCATGTAGCTATCGTTTATGCGTGGTGCGTAAATACAGGGCGGTACGCCGCGTGCTGTCTGTCTGCGCTTTACCGTTTACTTTTTTTTTAACCGATTTAGAGGGTTTAGGTACCCTCTTAAGAGTAAATTTAGTAACGGGGCTTTTCCAAATCCTAGAGAGCAAAACGATAGTATTGAATTACGTGAAAGTTTTATATACAAAGCAAGTGTTGTGTGTAACTGTTCGCGTGACGGTCGAACATGATCAATCGAAATTTTACGTGTGTACCCTGGCGAATACAAAGCAGTTACTAGGTACTAGTGCAGCGTTAATTTGTTAATACATACTATAATAAGGAAGACTATTTGTTGTAAGGTATTATTATAAGGACCGATAATGTGTCTCACACGTTCACAGAAAGGGGTCAGTTTTTTCTGCTAAAAACGAAAAGTTTCCACCTTGTACTTCTGCAATACGTAGGACGATGCTGAACAAAATAGGAAACTTGAATAAACACGACGTAAGGCGTAGATGCGTGTCCGTGTGCACTAACGCCTTTTATCGATCATTTTTAAAATGGTATTTAGTTGACAGATGGTTCACTTAGTAATATGCTATCAGTACTTTGTTTGTATAACATTTGCTTAATCGAAAAGTTTTCCGCTTACACTTTACGCATAGGCAAGAAAAAAGTTGATATAATGATCTCCTAAGGCATAATCTACTATGAATCAGTAGAAACAAAACACAACACTGGCCCAGATTAAGTTGGACTGTTTAAAACAGATCTACGACGAATTCTCTACCACAGATTATGCGATTTTGCCAAAGAAAAAAAAGAAAAAACAATGTCCTCCTAGAAAAAGTACGATTGGTCAAAACCGTAACGTTGTCAACATATGAGAACGTCCGAAGGTTGACGCCTCATTATTCAATATAAACGCTATGAATCAAAAAAGGACCACCCCAGTACTTATGTATTGATCGGCCATTTATGTATGATTGCATTCAGTCGCTATCTTTAGCTGCGTGTTCGCATGGATGTAGCCAGGCCAACTTCCCATGTTGACTATCTCTCGTGACAGCCTCGGCCCCGCATTACATTTTAGGCATATTATAACCCGTTCTGTAAGCTTAACGGGTTTGCAGCAGCACCTACAACGTTGGCTAGGCGAAGTCCTTGAATTTCACACAATTTTTGGCGTCAAACCTTTCGCTGCTGCTAAAATAGTGATTCTACACAGAGATAACAGCTTCTATTGACGAGAACATTTCTAAGTTATTCCACTAGAATGACAAAGTTTTATTATTGATGATTGGAGCAGATTCGAGTCTTCTAAAGAGCGATCTGTTATAACGGCGATATCCAAAACGATTATGGTATAATATAGTGTTTAAATGAGCTTCATTGAAACAATGTGATGATATTTGTCATGTTGATCACGCAATGTACGGCACTTGAGTATTCCCATAGCGATGTTCTGCAGGCATCAATAGTTAGCAGAACGAGCTATTGTACAGTGGCGTTGTGCTTAGACAGATATCGCTATCTGTCGATCCGTAACAATAAAAAATGTAATTCAATGTACTTTTCCATGGGAAGATTTTCTAAACTCGATGTAGCTCAGTTGAAGAAAATCGCGTTTAAAGTTAATCATTTTGTATATCAATCAGCGTAACATTGTGCCTATTTCCTTATACTCTCTATTATAGTATCTCAATAAAATCTATCGGTATACGTCATATAGATCGTAAACTGATGGAAGAACTGAACATAGACATCTTTTAATCTGCTGCTTTTAACAAGGTCAAAAGGAAACTGTCCGTTTTTATAATGACTCTGGGTGCTCTGAGAATCATTTTATAGCTATCGCATAAATTAAATCGAGTCCTAATGTTCTTTTGAACTCAATCCTTTCCTGGGTGTTCAACTTTTGATCGTGTTTATTTTTCAACTCAGGCTTGTTTAACACACAGGAACTCGTGTAAGTCTGACGCCCCTGCGTGTTGATCGTTTGTACACACGATGCCTTTTCTGTCTGATTGCTCAGACATTGTCTGTTCACTACGCAAATACCTCTGGATACGAACAGGGTAGCGATCTTGATTTGCCTTTTCACTTTCTTTAAATAACCAGCTTCTGTTGTTTGCTTAGCCCGGACTGAGCTACTAAGACAAAGGAAAAGGGGTCGTGGTTGCTCGAGAAAGTAGGCTAATTTGGATAGGAGGAACTCGAAGTTACACAAAAACTACCCGAATAAAACTTCGTAATAGATCGGATGCTGTCGGATAATATTAGGTGAGACAAGCTAGCTAAAAACAGACAGATTTCAATATTAAACGTAAAATCCGAGCACTCACTTGCTAGAAGGAACGAATTAGGCATACGGATGTAATCTCTGTAAAACCGTTATATGAACAGATAGATAGGTCTCTAAACGGCGAGTGACATAACCGTATCGAAAGCATTGGCGATAGATCGAGAAAACCGCTTAAAATATCACTTACAAACATCATGTAAGGAATTATATGGGCAAATTAAACATACATTTGTTGTGACAAATTATCATATCTTTCCCGTAATGTACTGAGGATGAAGTTTATTGTAGCCACAGGCACGATTGCGACAGATCAAAAATGCGCCAACATTAAAGGAATAGGCGTACTGTCAGCCATAATGATAAAATTATTGGAATACACTTACTATTTGGGGTTCTTCATCATTATGCTGAAGATTAAAGCTAATTCTCTGTAGAATCTACACAGACTTAGTCCATAAGCTCCGCTCTCCTGATGCGGCTCGCGATATGTGATATTTCGTTGTCTTTTGCGAATCAGGCACATTAACAATCTAGATAAACATTTTTCTTTTTTTTCCATTTTTTTTTTCATTGCCATTTCGTCGCTTCTCTTTTAGATAACTGAACGATACAAGGAGGCAAGCAGCCAAACTCGGGCGCAGTGCGAGAGTCGTACGCTCATATATACCACACTCGAGCGTTCATAAAAGTTGTTGGTCACAATTCTGCCATTTCAGAAGCAGATCTTCAGAGATGATCATTCTGATTTCTTGGTCTGGAAAAAAGCGAGGTCTGAAACTTGCTGAAATTAGATGCAATCAACTTGTGGTGTTTTTCACCATTTTGCCTATTTGAAGAATGTGGAATTACTTTTCTGCAAATTTTAGCTTCATGGGTTCTCTAAATGTATTGGTAGGTGATGGCTCCCAGTCTAAAACTCGTATAATCTAGAAAGATGAGCACAATTTTTTCCCTCTTCTAAATCACAACAGGCACACTTGTTCTTCATATAATCAATTAGTTTAGCGGAATATAGAGGTGTCATCCTATCTGGTAGGCTTTAAACATAAAGGCCCATCCTTAAAATGCGACTGCCTGCAGAGCAAAATGATGTCCTTCCAGCGCACTTAAAGTCAATTGTGCTACGACCGGCAGATAAACAACACCTTAGGATAAGGAAGGGACCTTGTAGGACCCTTTCCTGCAAACCCTTGCCGTATCGTTCTCTCCACACTGCCCTTCGCCGTTGGAGTGCGGGCCGAAAGCGTCGCCACGCCTCCCGTGGGCGTGCGCTGCAGGCTTCCGCCTGGTCAGCTCATGTGGCACGGCAGCAATCCATCGAAGCACGTTTGTCGACGAAGACAAGAGCACCGACCGGAATAGTGCTGTGCCTTTACTTTGAGACGAGATCGAATCGAGCTGAGCACGGTCTGCATTAGGAGCTATTTGACAGTTGAGGCGCGGTATGTACTGTTGTAGTAATAGTGCCTATCCTCTGACTATTAGCGACTTTTGCCGACGTCATAATGTGTGTCGCCGCTAAGACTATAAGTAGACAGTCATATGTGCAGCAACAACAACAACAGCAGCAGCAAGATAAGTGTTTAGCAGTATCCTTGAAAGCGACATAAACGCGTTGGCAGAAGGCAGTTAAAGCACAATTTGCTAAAACAATGTCGTGAAGGACGACAACGTCTACGGGAAAAAAGAACGTTGCATGTTCGCTAATGTCTTGAGACTTTTTGACGCTGTTGTCTATTGTCCACCACTGCATTTCGGACCAATATTTGACTAGCATCTTAACAAGCTTCTGGCTTTATCCCAAACGATATTAGTGACTAAGGCAATATAAATGAAGGACCCGTTAAAGGAAATACCAAACGAAGTAACTGAAGTTCGCGTTTGAGCGCCACCAGCGTCTTCGTGGCCCCCGGGAGATGAGAATGACAACGAAGGTACTATTGTTGGAACGCTGAAGGAAGAGGATGGTCGATGAGCACCGATGAAGTGTTAGGGCAGCGCTTGCCTGCTATCGGGATTTGAAAACGTAGCGAAAAAAGAGGGTGCAAGCAAATCACAATACTCGCCGAGTAGTTTGCACAGACATATAACTAGCTGTTGCCACGAAAAGGCGATCGGTTTAAAGGTAAATGAGTCTTTGGGTACGCGGGGTTTGATCAATGTAACGATATCCATAAACGCTGCCTTAATATTTTACCATAGCGAACCTCTCTCTTTCCGCGGTATAAAGTTTCGTTTGAGGGGGACGACAAGGACGGCAGAGATATCTCCGTATTGATCCAACGTACCAACATTTCCCATGAAGAAGAATATCTTTTAACAAAGAAAGCCTGGACAAAAGAAGACGACACAGAAAGAAATGTAGTATATAGGGAACATTTTGTACACGGACCTGTATCATACGTAGACAGGAGCAATTTCGTATTTGTATTTGTGTATCTGTGCGTTCGTATGAAAAACGTGTGCGGGGGGTTTGCGGATTGGTTCAGCTTTGGGATGAAACGGTAACCGTGGCAGTGAATTATCGCCACCAACGCACGCTCTGGTCACCAATAGCGTCTAGCTAAGCAATACGTTTGTGCCACGCTTGAAAACGGGAAACTGTGGATGGTGGCGTAATTCGATTTGATAGACAAAGTGTGTCGACAAGTCTCACGAGGCTATACGTTGCATCGTCACTTCTATTTGTTCCTTACTTCGTACAACTTCCGTTAGCGATTGGCTTTAAGTGACCTCCTGTTGCTTTGCTGTTTACCTACGATTGCATTAGTTCCTCACAGTTGTAGAAAGCTCGCTGTAAAATTCCCTCCTTACAACCTCCAGACAATTTAGCAACCGACCGTCGATAGCCGCTAACAAAGGTGTGTCGCGACAGCCAATTTGCCTACAAGCGTCCCTTAGCCTTGCCACATATTTGCGTGAGGCGGGAACACATCGTAAACGCATACGTAAATAAATGTGTGTTTCCGGTAAGTGCGTCGCAGTCACAGAAAATAGGCGCAGACTTTTCCGTAAAGAAATTTCACCGCTTTTGACATCCTTATCGTTTCGATTTACACCCGAGTCTGGTTGTAGCAAAGAATATCATTCAAATCCGATACGCCTTCTACTGAACATCTAATTTAATATTGCGCTGAGGCGTGATCGTGCAAAAGCCAATAGAATCGTACAGACTACGAGCCGGGAACCCGACTTTGCCGCGTAACAACAAACAGGCCTTAATAATAATCTAGATCTTTGTGGGTGGACGTAACAAAGAAAGGGTGCTGGAACAACAAAGTGACACCGTGGATTAAGTGAGCTGAATTTTAACAACCTGACATCGCCGAAGTGATGACTACGACAGGAGGAAAGTGACAGCGCCCCTAGGCGGGCGAATTTCGCTCGTGTATACTAAGGGGGCATCTCCTTGAGGTTGGTTTGAATCTTGAGATTTCGATTTATTCTACAATGGAACATCTTAGCGTACATAATGTGCAGTTGTGCATGTATTCCATATAGTTGATTAATGCATATTCTTGTAGTTAATGAAAGTGTATAGTTTGCTTTAAATCTAAGTTACTTCTGACTGAAAATAACTACGGTTTTGTCTTTTCCGCGCGCATTAGTCTCTCAATAAATAACGCCACTGCTGATGATGGATAACCTCGGCTTTGAACTGAGTTATGATTCACTGGTAATAATAAATTTTCATAGACTGCATACTTAGAGTTGCATGTTTTCCATGCGCTTTAGAAGCTTATATGCAAGAAGAATTTTTTTTCCTAGAAGCGGTCAGGATTACCTAACTATCTATTTCTAATTTCGTATAGAGATCCGATAGGTTAAGTTAGATCAGGGGGCTTGAGCATTATCTGTACGGTTTTGTGTTTTGGCCTCAAACACAAGATTTGATGGCCAGGGGTTGCAAGAGAGCTTTTGTGGGACTTCTAATCCTTATCGAAGACAATGAATGCTCGACTATCGTCTAGAGATTTGGAAACTATCAGACAACATAAAGTTCGAGTACACAAGTTAAATACTGCTAGTGAAAGCAACCGATGCCAGAAAAGAGGGAATAATCGCATTAGTTCGTTTGTTAAATACTTTAGTATCGTCTAGCCTTAATAGACTCACTACGATTCGCTCTTACTCAAGAAAATGTCAACTGAAGACGCCTCTGCCGCTGGTTTATATCCCTAAGAGATGATGGGAAGGGTGAGGCTTGTATCACTAGCGATTTCGTGTGAAGAAATTAGTTATCCAACGAAGGCAACGGGAAAATACTTTCCTATCTCGAAAGGACTGGGACAGTGGCTTGAAAAGACGATGTGCAATAATCTTCTTCTTGTCGTAGTTATACAAGATCCTTTTAAGTATCTACCTATGGGGAATTGTGTTCCATCATCGTGATCTGCAAAAAGGTACATATGCAGACAATATTTTTGTGCAGAAAATTCGTTTGATTAGTAAAATCATGAGAAAAATATTTCTCAAAGACAACCACATGTGACAGGTATGATCGGGAAAAAACCATCTTTTGAAACCATTGACATATGTCAATCAAGTTCTCTCTAAACCTAAAGTAGACCGCAGCCGATGCTGTATATCCTTGAGATGCAACGGCTCATGCAGCTCCACCAAAGGCTTGTGGAAATAGTCATTGCTATAATTTGGCGCTATTTGATAAGATGTAGCATGACTGAAACCAAGAAAATCCTATAAAGAAATGAAATTGTATAATTATTTGCGATTCTACCATAAAATAACCACACCCTATCAGGCATCGTGTTCGACCCATTTTTCCCTTACTAATCCTCATCGAGCGCTAGAACCAGAGCAGAAGTCAAGAATGACGTTCGTACGCCTGGATAATAATTCCACCTATAGCACAACGATTCAGTGATGTTATCACAGCTGACAGTAAGTTCCGATTCGTGGACACGACCGAAAATTACAGATCTTAGTAATACACTAGATAAAATTAAAAGACAGTAAAAAAAAACGGATGACATCGACAATGATCCCTATGTCTTGATACACTTTTTACGCTAGGTAGGCGTCATAGCGGAGAAGTAAAACGTTTATTCCTAATGGCACATAATTAGTTTAGCGGGACTCGTAAGTCGATATGCTAGTGTCATGTTTGTTGATAGATATTGCCTAAATAGAGGAAAAAATCTATTAAGTAAATTTCTCCAAGCTACGCTGTTGAATGCAGTCTTCTACAAGATGTTTATCTTACGCGATTTCTCTCTGTTCGATTTCTAAATTTGGTGAAAGTAAATTGGAATCTAAGGATCGTATTTAGTGCATTACGCTATCCATATGCTGCCACCTGCTGTTACACGTCCAATATCTAGCTTTAAAATTTCTTTTGATTATACTTCTTTTTACTGTTAAAATCAGTTGTCTTATAATTGACAGTGGGTGACATAATAATAAGTAATGTATAGCTAACTAACGATCCACTTGGCATCGAAGTTCCGCCTCGACACTCGTATAAGAACTTAGTACGTCGCTGAACAGCTCGTAGCGCACTCTCATCTAACTTCTTGTCAAAAGCAAACCTCAACCGGGGGGCTATACGGAAACCAAGTACTAAATCTCGGTCAGTTGTCCCCTTTCCGATTTCATTTAACTAATCTAGATCCGAAAGCCAGTGGACTAGATACATTCAGATGCATCGTCAAAGCGAGAGTGGTGAAGATAAGTTGAACGTCGTCTTAAGTTCAAATACGTGGCGTACTAGGCCAACTACAATACTAAGCCGGTACTGGCCTGCGTCAATCCAACTGTCAAACTGTCTTAATTTGAGATTAGTCTGAATTCTGCTTCCACGCGGAGCACAATGTCTAATTAAAAAGTTCTTGGCAGAATCGCTCGCTGCTACAAGACAGGATCTTGGATATGTGCAATCAGACGGTGTGGAACGAGGTGTTAATGTAGGAAGCGATGTGCAAAAAAAAGGCGGTCAGCTATGGTCGTACGTAGACTATTTACAGCCTGTTCCATCCTAATTCTTACACCTAAAATGTATTTCGTGGGAACGTGCTGGAATACATACGTGGAGCGCGATATAAAAAAACAAGTATGGTATTTTTCGACGACGAGATCCATTAACTGCTACCGAGAATGATAAAAAGTGGCGGTAAATTACAATCGTCACAGTAAAAATATGTTTGACTTATTATAGCAGAATATTAACAAAGCCAGTCAAATGGGTAACTACTACTGTCAATAGCACTTTAGAAAAAAAAATGTCATATATATATATATATATCTATGACGACAACTCTTTCCGCTGACTCAATGGGTTGTATAGATGAGTCTTTAACAATTATTGAATGCACAGTTAAAGATAGCATACTTTCGTTTAAGCTTCGAGGCCAGCAACTTTCCGGATGACCTGTCAACGACATCGATGTTATTGGAATAGGTTGAAAGCATTTCGTAGACAAAACCAATTGGCACCGTTCGTTCATTAAGAAATACGTATAACTTTGGGAGCTTGGGTTTTCTCTTCCTAACCATCGGTGTTTTAAGCACCATATATTGATGTTCGGTTAGCACTTAAAAAGTACGATAGCTCGACGATTTTCGGCGCACGTCTTTGACCATAGACGCAATCCAAACTGTAAGATAGATAGATGTCTGATGAGAAAATATCCCTTTACGAAATTGCATAGTGTTGGCGATCATCCCCATAAAAGTTATGCAATGCATTTAGTATAAATATAATAAAAATAATTTTTAAGTAGCAAAATGTAAGCTGGCGTCAGGACTGTGAAAAGTAAGACAAGCTTGGAAACCATTGTTACTAATTGAGTGACAAAATCGAAGATCAAATTAGGAACACATGTTAGCCGAAATACGATCTTTCCCACGCATCTTATATCCCTCCTAGCTAAATATTTGTTGTTCGAGAAGGAGTTCTATTTTGCTTTTTGTCTTGCCCTAACACTGCTTTAACAGACCATTACCTATTTTGTCCTCGGCTGGTCTACCTGTTAACGAAAGCATCTAGTTTTTAGGATAAAATGTAAGTATGGACGTCAATCTATCAAGAGCTCTCTTCTGGTGGAATGGTAATAAAAACTATTCGAACTATTAGTGCGAGACCTTTTAGTAAAAAAACTGCACTTCGTCGATGATACATTAAAAATACAGTGAAAAATAGTGCTTTCTGTGCTAACACGATACTTCACGGTTTGTGTTGGCCTGCACTTTTTGGTCATTGTTGACTAAAGATATTTTCTATGGGTCACTTTCGCTGCAATTACCTTTAGGCGAATCCCAACATTTCCAGGGAAAAAATTTAACCGGTACTTCACTAACTATATAACAGTCCCTTCCTTGTCTCTAGTGTATCCCATCCCAATGTTGTTATCATCAATCATTAAATAATATTCATCTTTTACCGACTCCCTACACAAGGGCTAAAAGTGTATTTTCTCTATCTCAAGCCTTCTGCTAAGGAAACACGAATGGCAACCTCTTCGAATAAACTAATATATCCGTAAAGTACTTAGTGTTGACAATTCCTTCTAATTCATTATTTTTGAGGCTGCGTCAATTTCAGTAAGAAATTGAGCAAACTTTTCGCATGTGCCTTTCCCGGAGAGAATGTCAAGCATGCCTCGCTACAGAGACCACTTCCGTGTGCCTACCCAGGTCATTTAGCCGGAGTAACAACCGTGGCACGTTCTCAACAATCCGGTCTCACTTTTATTTCGACTTTTGTTCTGCCAGTGTGGCCTGCCTCGTGCAGGCTCCATGCAACTATTCCTTCAATCCCGCTCCCTGTGTCTGTCAAAGCAATAATTGTTTGGCGAGATTGTTTTCTCTATTTTCAAAACGCAGTGATAATTTGTATTGACAGCACCCCCATACGCACAAGGACAGTTATTCAACGGTAGTGCCGTCAACAACAACAACAACAACACATACGTTCGTCTCCCTATTTAGCGCCAGAAAACAAGAGAATAGATTTTTTGCCTAGCAGAAATAGAGGGCACTTATTTTACCCTATAATAGACTGTCCCGGAAGCTCATGCAGTTCACTAGAAAGAGACGGATGATTGAACCCCACAGTGTTGAGTTGTCCAGATGCCAGAGGTAGTCTGTTAGTTTAGTCGCTTGTTTGGTTCCGTCAGTCACGGTAAATATTAGGACCTTTCGATAGCATCTAGCGACCCGCGTCGACTTTTAATCGTCTTTGCTAATGTCTCACATTTGCCTCGAATCGTTCTACTTTGTTGTCCTTCCCGAATAACTCACAAATGCACTGGGCACGGACACGGCATACAGAACGGGACCAGATACCGTAGGCCTCCTGCTACGCGCAAGGACAAATAGTGGAAGCCAAATTTGGGCATTTCCAGATCTCAATCTAGATAAATTGAGTGAAGCTGGACCATCATTCGATTAATGAGCAGTGCCTGGTGCAACGGAAACAGCAGAATGCCTATTTAACTTTAAACGTATATTATTGCAATAATATTAAGAATAATAACAATCTGCAAGGAAAAGACCGCATCCAATGAGTATACTAGACAGGGGCTCCTTTGCCATTGTTACAACAGGTGCTACTAATGAAATGTATGAATTCAGACGTGTGAGCGCTAAGCACAATTGTTTACGTATAAGCATAACGATATGTGCACAACTGAGCGAAATAAGAATAAGCACATCTAAGCACAAATAAGCAATAAGTTAAATGGACGCGTTACACGAACACTAAATATAATACTTTATATTACATGTGTCATATATAGAACATTAAATACATCTTACAAATATATCTAACACAACATGTACAGCATCTTGAGGTTGTTTTTTGCTTTCTTTTTCTTGTTCTTTTACAATGAATGATCTCACAAGACCTATCATAAGTTCAAGGCCGAATACCAAAACGACCTACAGCTCTTTGGCGTGGCTTACCGAAACCAATGATGATTATTATCTTCGTATTATGGTCTTACTCTTTTGAGTCTTTCTTGGATGGCTATTAAGGATCGTCGTTGATATTCTTGACCCCTTCGACCTATAGAGGTAATATCATGAATCAAACACGTTACAGTTTCTTCTGGAGATCTCCATTGACATCTCCGAACTGTAAATCAGGAACATACAGTCTATAATACGCAGATGATTTAAATGTAATTGAAATTTTTGGTACGCCGGTCGTTACAAATGGTCTTCTATTTTAATACCATCGACATGCGGTCAGTTTATCATTACGGCAAATGCCGTTTCATTACACACTTACATACATACCCAAGTGTGAGAGAATTAAAGCCAGAGGAACACGACGCACGCACGCACGCACGCACGCCAAGAGAAACATTGAACCAATAGCGAAACAGTCTTAGGCTGGAATCACCAAGCGTCTGGTATTGTAGAACAGAAGAGGCTCAACCAAAGCTCTATCCGAAGAAACTTGTACACCCGATCTGATTCATATATAAATATTCTTTTTCCAATAGGAAAAAAACGACGCTAAATAATGAATGAAGCTTTTATAAGCATAAAAAATGAAGCTTGTGTTTGTATGTCTCTGTACGAATTGTTTAGGAGAAACGTGCAAATCCCGAAGATGCAGGAGTTCCAGACATTCCACGGGCTTAGGAACTCTGCGCGTGCAACGTTTAAATTCTCTTAGTCTAACTGTTATAACTTCTGAATACGATTTGAGTCAGTTTCTAATCTCAGTCAGTCTTGTCGATAGACGTACATATACCTCAGATTTTCATCCTGGTTAAGTGCTGATTCTGATACAAATCATCTTCATGACGATCGAGAGCTGTGGGTGGCATCCTATAAAGTTAATAGTTTTATGGATGCTTTTTTCTTTTCTCAATCATATTTACATACATATATTTTATATGTATGTAAATATGATTGAACATATAGCTAGCTATTTGTCCTGGTACTGTGATACCTTAATGAGCATTTTCGAGCTATAGCACCCATTAACTTCATATCTTTTTCTATCTATCTGTACCCTTTGTTGAGTACAGATATTGTTGTTAAATTGCTTTAATACTACTTAACAACGTATTGAAATAAGAAACCCTGTCCGCAGTGAGGTATCTCGTTGAGATCGACACAAACCACATGTGGTTTCAGCAGGTTCTTGCTGATCGGTATTAATGCAAAGCTTGCCGCAGACAGGAGATGCGTTCAGATGGCTCTAATCCGGTAGCAATCAAGTATCGCACTTGAACCGAATTCTATACCTTTCCCAGATTATACTTGATTTTTTCGTTAGGCTTCTCTTTAAGGATTCTGCGTTCTCTTTACTGAACTGCATAAACGGCCGTATTTTTATGGCCGGACCAATTGCTTGCCCACCAAAAACTCTCATACTTCCAATGTGACATTTTAGTTATACTGCTTACTTTAATAGAGTAAAATGTACAATGTACAACAATAGCAAATACATCTACACACACCTATCCATTTGCGTAAACTTTTGAGGATTTCTTTTTATACTCAGGGCTAGATGTATTCATAATAGACAGACACATTATATATAGATACATGAATTGGATGCTTTATTTTTTACTGTACGAGATTTTGAAGATAAGTTTATTTCATGTACTTCAAGTACACGGAGATGACGCAATGAGACGACACAACGAAGAGTAGGCGAAATTAATAGTGACATCATCAATCATATAACCGTGCGCTAACGTGGTTTCCTTTTTCCTGTAATCTCGGCTTCGTCATTGCAAAAGTAACCACCATATTGACTTTGAGACGGTTTAGTCTTGTCATATATAACCGCTTTAATATTTTGACACAATTTTACTATTTATATTTATCTGAGTTCTAGTTTTACTAAATTCGTCTATGTACAGCAGATTATTTCGATTATCATACTGCGTTGTATAAAAATATACTGTGCAGGTGATTCAGGTAGGCATTACTTTGACTTTAGGCCCATGTCAACTCTATCGGATACAGACATCAGAAACGGCTTTCCATAGCCTAGATCGAAAGGAATATAGAAGACTGCTAGATTCTCCATCAGACAGTCGGTTTCCCAGCAACCTCCTAAAAACTCCTTGGGTTTCCCGTTAGGGGCAGGCTACCGGAAAGACCTTGAGCCAATGCACTTACTCGGATTGCATTCGGCCTGTTCACTGCTGTTCCGCGGACTTAGCACACTATTCTGTCCCATGCTTCAACCTGGTTATTACCGTTTCTATTGAAATTACGTATAGCCGTAGAGTGTTACGCATAACCAGCGTACGGCCGTCGTATAGTAGACGTACTAGCACCAACGAGGAACAGCGATGAGGAATAATTAGTCATCCATCGTTCTTCGGTCTTCCTATTACTTTTACTAGATATTCATGTAATAAAATTGATGTTGTCGCCACTATGTTTTCGGCTTTAAAATTATTATTACTAATGAGGTGGAGTAAAGCGATTGCTATACAACATGATAATGCTAGAAAACAAGTCTGTTCGAACTTCCGAGGATATCTTTGGGTTAGTGTAGGGCGGGACTCAATCCTCCTTAAAGCGGACCAGCGGTTTTGAGGTTTCGACGTAACTGAGTACACCTTTTACAAGTCCACGACAACCGGCTCACACAACGAAAGTTCCTGTCATCCTGACGTACATCCTCCCACCGCGATAGCAGCTTACTGATCTCAGTTGTTTCCTCTTCCCGATAGCATCCGTATTAACCTTTTCCCACTAACGGATATGCAGATTCGTCCTCGATAAAATAGAAGCGAACAAATTTCCACAACCTTCTCTCACAAGCTGGTACATGTCATCGTAGCTCATACCTTTTTGTATAGGTTGGTGTATGTTCATATGGTCTCGATAATAATCTCGAAACACCAAAGCCTCGGCTCATGCTGCGGGTCATGATACTTTCAGACTTCCTCGTTAAGGTTAAACTTATTAAACTACCATCTCCTACGCAGCATTCGAAATATCGCCACTTACCGAGGACTGGTTAGTTGATGTGATACCATAGAGGCACTGAGAGAGGGTAGTATGCTTAATGGCGTAAATATAAGTTGGCGAATCCGCAGAACGGCTTTCGAGTTTCACAGTGCCAATAGGATATAAGGCCTGCTACCCTGATTTGCCTTTCACTGATAACCCTAACTACTACCTGCGGGCGTACGCGTTGATATGGCTTTTTTCGGGACGGCAACCGGTATTTCCTGCTGGGTAAGAGCGCATTTCTAACGAAAAGTACCCGGCTTTTTTGGCGTATAGTTTCAAACTACTAGTTCAGCATGAGGAGAAAAACGCCAGAATTCAATACGCTCATACGCTCAATACGCTCATACGTGACATCGACTGGAAGCACTTCCATATATCGGTTATGCCAAGTTTTCCTCTTCTACCTATAGGAACAATATCTTGTATGTTAAAAAATCTGAAAGATTTCCTCTACACTCTAATGAAAACAAGAAAAAAAAAAAGAGGACTTTGTTGGGTAGCTTTCTTATTAACAACTGTAAAGTACCCTAATGCAAAAGTTTCTTACGTATTACACAATAGGAAGAAAATTGTACGTTCATTTTTCTTCTCTTTTATTTTGTTTGTTATAGAATCGAGGATGTTTCTTTCTAGGAAATGGTTGAGAATTTCTAAAGAAATATGAACATCCTTACGTTGCTCGCTAGCTTTGCCTTTAGAGCATCCTACTATTTATACTGAATTTTTGAAGTTAGAGTCGGTCTCATTTTGAGATGACTGCAATGCAGTCGGTTTACTGGATGCGACTGGTAGTGAAACTACAATGAAAACACAATAAGAATAACAACAACGGGGTGATGGGGATGCAACACGGAGCCTCGTCTTGGAATTCGGGTTTAGGCCGAGCTGATAAATAAGCGTTTGGGTCGTTTTTGGGAAAAGTATCAGGTAACATTAGATCCCGTCTGATCTGTATATACAGTAGGGCGAAGAAGTGAATGAGCTGAAACGCTCATAGAGAAAGTTATACGGACGCTTTACCTGGTTGGCGTTTTTCGTTAATACACAGAGTGTAAACAGTTGCTCAGTCAATAGCTGTTTCATGAAGTATTACCATTGCGTTTGAGATCCAGCAAGTTCGGAGGCAATATCTATGGGTTGCGTTTCGCCACGAGACAGACAGAGTCTGTTTGAACTTGATTGACCTGTCATACTTTTCAGGTCCCTGTTTCTCTTTGTCGATTTCCAGAGGGAGAAAGAGAAATCTAATCGATTGTCTACGAAGGCCAAGCATGAACGAAAATAGTTGTCAATGGTTCACAGTCGGCTCATGTGCATGGCATGGGCTCCGTTGATGTAGCTAGAACAGTCATCTACCACACGCGCACGTCTGCAGCAGATACAACATGGCCCGCCGCCATACATCAACCTCAAATTTGAGCTATTAACAGTAGTAGGCGGCTGATCATGTGAAACGCGTAATCGATAAATGAACGGTACTATCTATGTCTGCGAGGCGTGTTATATGTTTCCGTCCGTATGTTCATTTTCATACTCTATACTATAGTGGATAGTGAGTGTTGTTGACGACAACAGCCGAGCTGAACGCTACGGTTTCTCTCACCGTGGTTATCATTATACCGAATTACTATTGGGCATATTAAAAGACCCATGAGCCGTTATACCACACGGTAACAGTAGCAATATTATAATCTAATGATTTAGTAATTTAAATATTCCTAAATTATGATGAATGCTTTGTTTTTTCAGCCAGCATAAAACGAAGATGCTATTTTTACGGTCATAGATTCATTTTGCTTTCCTTCGCACAGTGTTATCAAATGCTCGAGGTAGCGGTATAGCCGATTCTTCTTCGAAGGACAAACGTGTTTTGACTTCGATCTCCTTGAGTATAACAAAAAGTGCAAAGCCACTGGTATTGTGATACGCCTCACTGTAAGAGGGAACCTTCTTTTTGGCGAAGAAGGCACCGGGACGTCCATTGTGTCACAATAGGTTTATGTATCCAGATTCATTTATCTAACACTGTATTCGTGCATTGCATCTCTGCATCGATTGTGGTCAAACTAGGCCACTAGAGCTTAGTCGATAACTAGAAATTCTTCCATTTCATTTCCTTACAACGTCTACGATGGGTAGCTCTGAAAATCAACGTTCGTATGTTCCTGCTTATCGCTTTCTTACGTTTGGTCTATTTACATTCATTTCGAGACAACGCTGGCTAAAAAAAAATACATACTAAGGTAAAACAGTAAGTGGACCGCCTTGTCTCTAACGTTCAAAAAAAAAAGTCTGCTTCCACCGCAATATTACGACGTGTCCTTTGCCTAAGTAAAAACAATTCCCTGAATCCTGACGATGGTAGCAAAAGGCAATGTCAAAATTTGGTATTCCTCTCAGGTTCGCGAATTGTCCTCTTCTCTTGGCTTAAAGTGAAGAAAAGCGTATCTTATTGACTTATAAAAATATCCAATATATGTCAAGCGCGACAGCGGCTCTTCGCAACTTACAAGGTGGACATAAAACGTTAATCGGTTTATCACAATAGACTAGATACATTGCTTAAGGAAAAGAACACACGCATGTTTCGAAAGGCTGACTAACGTAGGCTTACCTCTTAGGCCGACCTTCAAACAGCTTTAGATTTTAGCGTTCTTCACTAAAAAATTTGTCGAAATATAATAACCATGTCTGTAGATGATTTTTATCGAGCGTGCGAATTCTGGCAATCTCTGGGCTATTCGTTCATACTGAAACGCACGAGTTTCTGAGCGGCAGTGATGATCCCATTGAGGGAAAACTTGAATCGTCCACCTTTTCCGGTACAGGATTTAAATCAACCTATCGTCAGCTATAGCGTGAGTGCAAAAATAGACATTTCGCATTGCATCGATCGGCCATTGGTGCTACCAGAAAAATGTATAACTATATTCATGTATGAATTCGTCTATAATTTATGTCGAATCATTGGTAGAGCTGAACTCTGTAAGAGCCGTATTGAAGGTGAAATACTCGAACATAGGAGCTGGCTCTACTAGAATTGATTAGATTATGGCAAAGTTCATAACTAGCTATGCATTGGCCACCATGCATCGTCAGAAACATAAAAGTAGAAAACACATATCTAGCACGATAAATACTGAGCAATTGTTAACTAAATAGAAGAGGAGAAACTTCCCTCAAGTTTCTCTTTTTATCTATCACTATGTCCTTGTTAGTATATAATACTGAGGTACTCGAAGGCCTTAACGTTGCAACCGCTTGCATCGTCTCGTCGACTGCAGCCTCAGGGCTGTGACCTACACGAGCCCTCGCTTATTACAACAATTTCTAGATAAGTTGAGCAGTACAAGGCTGCCATCGCTTAAGCAGAGAGAAAGCTAAATTTCCCACGGTGGCTGCTGGTTCCCTAATTGACTAACTAGTTAATGCTACTTCGTCCTGATAGGCGACTGTCTGATCGTCTCTTCAGGGCAGCGACTCTTTGTCACTCGGAGTAAGTCTCTCGCTACGGAATCTTAACTCGCTATTGGGGGTTTCTTCTCTACAATCGTGGCTTTTCGCGATGTTGACTCTACTCTATCCTATCTCCTTAGATCCGTACTGCTCAATGAACTAGCTGGAGATGTTCAGTCGTCAAACTATGATTTACTACGACTATACACCTCATCATAGTTACGTCGATGCCTCAATGGTAAATGCCAGAGCACGCTACGTAAAACATGAAACTTGAATTGAAGAGGGGGTGTTCTCAGTCGAAACAAGAATCATCTCTGTCACAACGACACCTGGGGTGACGCATCACTCATCTTCGGTCGTACAGCCACCTCTCGCGCTGCTCGTCTCCCATCGATAGACAACAGTATCAATAACAAAATTTACCACTGATACCTCTCCTGCTATTACTATTCACTGTCAATGCCGGTTCATCTAAGCACAGAAATCATTATAAGCATCGTTATTAGTTATCGGCCGTATGGCATAATAAACGTAAAATATATAAATTTTTGTCATTTGATCATGTGACTTGGTGACGAAATTATCGATCTGACCAGTTTCAAACACCGTGGACGCATACCTAAAGCCCAGAAATAATTTGCTTGCTGATCCTGGAAATATAGACCCAGCATTGACACGGTCAACTGTATTAGCATCCAGTTGTTTAAATAGTACTGTATGATATTTCAGATGATGCGAATGATGAGCAAAATCGATGGCCAGCATTTCAGATATTTCTTATAATGGAAACTATTGTTTCTATGGTCGTCACAAACAATATAAACTTATTATCTTATCAAAAGACCACTTTCTGTTTTGTTAGAGTAAAATAGCTTAAATCCTAATTGTACGATAAAAATATCTGTAGAGGAACGATAACACGTTTTGCAAATAGGAGCGATTATCAGGATAAACTAAACTATCTGTAAGCACCAAATGGTCTACCTTTACAGCTACAGGTACGCGCGGCTCACAATTTGACATATAAAAACAAGTGACAAATGCCGAAAAACATAAGGGCAAATTTATTTTGTTCCGCTACGAAAGTCTGCCTTAAAGGAAATGTATATCGATGGATGCGTTCTGTAGGAACGTAGCTCTATAGTCCTGCTATATATTCTCGTTAAACAGTTCTATTGCGAAACATCCTTTTTTATCCTGCTCCTTACTAACACTTTTTCAGTTTGGTCAGTATTGTTCAATAGTTCCCGATCGGAACGTTTGCTGTGCCCAATAACTCCGCAATACATGGGACAAATAATTATTTAGTAAATACTGTGCACGCTATCATTTCCATCGTTATCGCTCAAAATCTCGACCGTTCTCAAAAAAAAAATTTATCAGTTCATTTCAAAAGCCATCCCATAAGGAACTAAGGGTAACACTTCAAAATGATGTCTGACGCTAAAACTATTGTCAAAAAATATATATGTCATATTGCCGCTAAGCATTGCCTGAGGCAAGTCTCAGAGCAAAGCCAATTGTACCTACGCCCAATTTTGAATCGTATTACTTCTTGAAACCGTTGGCGTCTTCGAGAAGTATGCGTCCACGTCCATGTCCCTTACCATGCCGGTGACAACTGTCGATATGAGAGCTCGTAGCGGCATAATTAGGGTGAAGCCGCACACGACACTCATATCAGCACCATCATCTCTGTCGGTCAGACTACACGTGCACGTTTTTTTCTAAAAAAGTAATTATCAATCTTTATCTATAGAATATATAATAAATATGTAAAATTCCACCAATTCACTCTTTCTACCCAACTCGATTCAAACTGATGGCCAATTGAAGACCGGCTACCTAGGTAAATCGACCCATCAAGATAAGGCCATAAATATCCGAATATTTCAATTGAAAGGTCTTAACAGGGAGTAGTAGTAGTAGTAGTAGTAGAATCCACGTGAACTTTGGATAGGTAGCGTCTAACGTAACGATCTGTGACAATGGCTTGTCAATGCAAGGTCGCTGGTTTGAAATAAAGTGAGGGACACTGGGAAGGTAATCACTGAAACGGCTTCGCCGTAGAAAGCAATGCATTCAAACAAGAGCAAGAATCACGGGATAAATACTAAATACTATAATAAATCTGTGATCTGTGCGAAGCTTAAAGCTTTCGGCGTTCCTTTATCGTAGCAAGCCAAATATTCTATCATGTAAAATAATTGGTTAAATCTGGTCTACACATGCGAAAAGGTACGTCGTGTATGTAAGTCGACACAATTTTTGCATGCAATCTGGAAGATATTCTTGCAATGCAAGTGAGTTTTTTTTTTACTTTGAAAGCCATCATTTCTTTGGACATTTGCTAGTCGGCGAAGAAACGCTTGGGCTTAAATGCCATGTCTGACCCGCTTTTTTGCCCGCTATGGAGAGAACCTTTCCCCTGATCTCCAGATCTTTGAGTAGCGGTAGTGTATAAGCACGCCAATCTCCTTTTTCCTGCCACAGTCATTTCCTGTTCCTACGGTTGCTACGACTATTTATTACTACAACTACTAATGCCACAGTTATTTAGATGTACCTGCAGCTAGACCAATTTGTTATCCCCTTTCCTCGTTGATTTACGATGTCCCAGCCTCTCCTATATCAAGATTGAACAGAAACAGTTCTCCTTTAAACGCTTGTATGTATCAGGCTTTCCTTCTAAGTTAGTCAAAAATAGCTTCTACATATTCATTTGACATCCTGCTTTTTTATTAGCCGCTGGATCTGCGTTCTACCTTGGGAAATGTCAGCTACGCAGTAGCTCCTGTCTCATTCGCTAGTGTTGCAAGGTAAGCGCAGTGGTGTTTGAGCATAAGCAAGTTCTGACTATGGTATAAAAGACTCTGGGTAATGTACACTTCAATTTTAGTGGCGCGTCTAATGGCATCTTCACAACGTGTTTCCTGTGCTTCCTCTACTGTGTATATGACGGGATAGTGCTACTTGATGTAGCGCAGCAATGGCGGAATACGTTGTTCGCCTCGAGCACCACGGGCCTAAAGTGGGCAACAGAGAACAGGGCCTTGTAGAGAGTGGACCACGTGTTCTGACTGGTGGTGGCCCTGGCAACAGGAAAGATTTGGAAGGATAGATCTGGCGTTCCTTAAGCTGTAGTATTCAAACGGCAACTATAGAAGCAGCAGTTGCAATGCTAAATGAGACGGTGCCTAGGACGGCTAGAAGGTGAAACAACACCGCAGCTCAGGTGCTTACTGGTTAGGTGGTAGAAGAGCGGACGTTGGTCAAAGTTACTGCTCGAGCAAGAACACTGGACACATTGGCTGCGCATCGCACTAGAGCTGCTTGGCTTGTTGGGTTCAGCCAGTGGATACCAGCGGATCGGACCGACCAGGACTGTGTAAGTTTTTTCATAGGCCATAGGGCGAAGTGATTGAAAGGGCCACAGCTCACGATAGAATTGACAGTTGATGTGTGCTGTTAGAGCAGAACTATTGCAGACGGCCCTTGTCATTGTGGAACGATGACAGACAACCTCTAAACAAAAAAAAAACATTTAAAAAGACTTTTAACAAAAACTAAATCTATTTATGGGTCTTCCGTTACTTCCATTTCTTACGTGAGTCGACTGAACAGGTTATATTTTATTAAAAGCCGTTTCTGAAAAACTGAAAAAAAGATCTAGTAGTACACAAGTAGCCTAAATTAATTTTAAAGGAAAAATATACTTTTCAACAACAATACAGTGAGATTAAAAAAATTTAATATGAATGTATAGAAAAGTAATCAAATATAATTCTCTCATGTTTCTACAGCCGAAGTTACGTAATAGCGCAGAGAAATACCTTTATAATCAAGGTGATTCGAGAAGAACGCTCTTTCGTACCTCATTGCTTTCTTGCAAAGAGCTCCTTCCCAACTGCCGAGAACAGCAGACGTTGTAAATGACGAATGAATCGATTCGGTTGTACCTAATAAAGATTAATGTTTTTTCGTTCCTTTAGACTTACATAACGTAGCGTTTTCAATCTGGTATAATGAGACACCATGCGTGTAGGTAGTATCTGATCGAATTTTTCATCTTATGCTCTCCCCTCCATGTATCTATTTCCTGTCGGTTGTGGGGATTCCAACCCCATCAGTAGAGGAAACGATCATCGGCCGTTGGAACAAAACGAGCAGTAAGAGGGAAGCCGTGTTCTTTTCGCTTTTGTATATAGAGAATATAGGACTCTATAGGACTTGTTCTCCGGCGTTTCCTTTAAGGTCTGCTCCTCACTGGTCACAGCAAATTGGATTATACCACACAGAGAAGGGGCAGCCGGGGCAAAGACTATATTTAAGAAGAAGGGGCACTTGAGAGAAGAATGGAGATGTGGTCTGTTCATGACTATGAGCTGGGATACGTTCGCCTATGACGACACTACAAACCATCAATAACAGCAGTAGCTGCAGAAGCCATCTGATGTAGTGCGCGACAGCAGTGAAACTGGGCGCAAAACTTGAAACATTTATTTCACAAATGCTAGAACATATAGGTAATATTTCTGTAGATACAATACCTATATTATTTCAAATTCTTCAAACAATTCTACTAGCGTTGAGCACTGCTTCGGGTGACTGGCTCCCAGCACGGAACCAACTGGGTCTGCTTGCGGGTATGTGGGCACTCGCCTAATTTCGAGCCTAGACTACCTCACGTGTTTCTAAATTTAGTAAGCATTGTCGCTATCAGTGCATCATCACACTGGGGCGGGTACTAATATAGCACATACCCATGACTTTTTTGTTTCGCCCTTTTCCTCGAGTTCGTTTGGTTCTTGCTTCGTCCACTGATATTTTTGCAGCCCCATTTAAGGCGTCGTCCCGCCGCTTGGTTTCCCCTCCCCAACCCCTGTTACAATTACTCTACAATTGTTCTCGGCCGGGTAGATATCAATCTCGAACGCTTGCCCGTCAGAAAGCCACTAGGAACCACGATCATTTTCTTCTTTTTATTCTAAAATTGCTAGCTAAATCTCGTAAGCTCTGTGCAGCAGTTTCCGGTGCCAGACATTACGGACCACAAATTCTGATCGATATCGTTAGTACGTATTGATACACGTTTACTGCAACTGCGTAATCATTGTGCGTTGCAGCCTTGCAGGCAACAGTTCTCTGAAGCACCGTAGCAATAAAAACGGGGCGGTACGTTATTGAAAGCGGATATGAGGCCGAGGAATAAAAAGGGAAAGAGTGAAGACTGGACGGTATTTAGCAAAGTTGCAGGTTACCTGCAACATTAAATGGCGAGAAAGTACCACAGCAATATCAAGGTGGCAGCAGGTGTCACCGATAGAAGCTAAAGCCCAGACTAATTATCCTTGTTCTGTAGCTCTGCCCATAGGAACGCTGAACGCAAAGAGCTTGCTAGTTTAGTTTTGGTGGATGAGGAAGTTGGCATTCGTGAACGTCTTCTTAATTCCTCTAATTTCTCTACTCAAGCTTTCCTGACCGAACAAAGCTGGCGCCGCGAAAACCAGTAGCATCGACGCGCCGCTAGGCCAGCTGGGTTTCGAGGCTCGAGAATGTAGTAAAGCTAGAGAAAATGGGGATATATACGTAGGAATTAACTCAACCTGTGTATCGGCGATGCATTGAAAAGGGCTCCAAAAGCAGATGCATGTAAAGCCTTCCAAACAGATGAAGTCTAGAGGCTGCTCATAGACAATTCGCGTTGGTCGAAAATATGTTGCCAGCAACCGTCCAGTAGCAGAGGGATAGCATGCTTCTCTGATATGAAGATGCCGCAGTTGTTTGCCTGTTGCATTTGCAGGGTGTTATAGGCTGTTCCCAGATAGAAGATTTCTGTACGAGAATTATTCTTATGTATGCGAAACCGTACCTGCCCATGTCGTAGCTCGCTAATAATCATCACCCTCCAGACCTGGAGCAGCTGTCAGAGTTCCTTGAGATTGTTGTAGCTTTGGCAGGTAACAAAGCAACTACTGTTAACTACCACAATTGCAGCTGTCATTAATACTGCCATCGTTGGTTGTCGGTCGTCTTGTCTGATCCTCTGACTTGCTGTGAGAATAGAGTTACGAGAGGAAAAACGGGGCTAGTCTGTCAGCGATCGTTAGAGTCAGTCGAGTGGCTAGTTTTGGGGAGGTAGACGTCCTCGCTAACGTCAGACCCACTGAATGTACACTGCATGTGCTTTCCTTCAACTCTGTACTTATCGCACAGGCAAACAGAAGTTACTTTATTATTTCTGTGATTGTATTATTGGAAGCGAAAAGTTACGCAGCGGCAGAAGGATCAACGGCGAGCAAACAGGACTCCACCGAATCTCGAGCTTGGACGCACCTTAGAATTAATTATGTTGTTGCTATTATCGGTAAAGGTGACAGAACATCTGATGGGCATGATATGCGATCAGACGATAATATATATACATCGAGTAGCTCGTAGACCGAGTGTGCGCTGAAGTGGAAGATAGAAAGTATGATTTTTCAACATAAACGTTAGATGTGAGCGTTATGGTTATATCCATGCATCAACTGGTATAATGGTGCGTAAATGAGATTACGTCTGTATCTAAAATAGAGTGAATAGTACTCTGCAACGTGAACACCAGCATTAACTTTGACTGGTAGCAAGATTCTTGTGCTGTATACTTTGTGCAAGCCTTTAGGGACCCTGGACCACCGAGTCGTTACTTGCATATGTTATCTTACCCATTTAATCCGAGATTCTAACCCGTACATAATGGGCGTCAATAAGTGTGCCAAATAAAAATAAAGAAAGTACGTTCGTGAAAACACCCTTACTCTGAAAACAACTGAGTTACTGCTATCCTTGTTGTAAGCTTTGTCGGCAATATGAAACAAGCATCTTGCTAATGAAGCTAGGCTTGATAACTTTACTAGAACAGATGGTTATACACATAAACGTCTGTATATCGTAAAGCGGAAATGATGCTCTTCTCCAGCATCCGATTTCCTTTTATGATTCAGCTGCGTAGCAACGGAGCGATGTTGATTCTGTTGGATTCAGTAGGCGTTCTTGGTATATTTGAAAAAAAAAACACAATAACAGACCTTTCTAACTGAAGTTGCACTGATCTTTGTCCAGATCGGAAGTGCCTCGTTTAGCCGTTTATGCGGCAATTCAAGTGAATAAACAACACGTATTTATAGGTATTATGAAGAATTTAGCGATTTAACACATTTGCTAGACCGAACGTATCCCGACTGTAGTATTTGCTTATCGCGAGAATCTTCGCACGAATACAGATATATGGATGATACCAGATAATATAGTACTACAATTTTACTATGTAGCTTAATAGCAGTTTGCGAAGACCTGTGTAAGTGTCTTTCCAACTGAGTCCCCTTCGGCGATAGTCTATTAATGGGCTTTACGCTGTTGTGATAACCTAAGAATTGTTTTCTCTTTTATGTCACATCAAATTCGCTGCTAACAGAGGCAGATTATTCGCACATATACGGTATTTCGGTAGCGTAAACAACTGCGGATATCGACAGTACTATTGTTGTACAAACAACAATATCTACCTCCGACGAGGTAGCTACGTTTACGGCCAACCCCCCCCATGGAATCACGTTAATATGAATGTTTTAGTTCCTATCACCTCGAACACTCTTTTCATTCTCTCTCTAGCTTCATTCTATCTTTCACGTCACCCTAGTTCTTTTGTCCGTCTGGATAGCTCAATTAGGTGGGGAAAATTTGTCAGCTAGTATATTTGGGATGGAGTGTTTGGGTATGCGCCATTTTTCTGACCGTACACGTCGTAAAATATATCGCTTTTATGATTCAATTAGACATAGGATATGCCTGTTAAACAATGAAGAAGATAAAGGCATTCCCGCTTGACACATCTTAACACGTATAATTGGACCGTTGTTGGAGGGACCATATGTAGATACGACAGCTAGTTGAATGTTACCGTACTTCCTCTCATATCGTAATCCTGACGTTTGCTGCTGTTGTCGTTCCGTGCGTGTTTGTTTTGGACTCTGCTTCGTTTGGTTCTGTTTGGCGTTAAGCGTCATGTCATGGCTGACAGAGACGCTATTGACCAACTGGAGCAAAAATCGTGCCGTGGGCGAATCGCTAGCAGTTGGCGAAACGCTTTCCCCCGGAAGACAAAGCTCTCAAAACGAACCATACCCCGGCTATCAGAGAGTCGGTCCGAGATCCCCCGACGATTACGAGGTTCGTATGCGAGATTCTGTTCGTTTTAGGTACTTCATGTCTATATATATATATATATATATATATATATATATATATATATATATATATATATATATATGACGTGTACGAACAAGGTTTTATTTAACTATAGCGCCACCCGAGCCCACTGTTATATGACCAGCACATTCCAAGCAACTAAATATGGCCGATTAGTAATTTTTCTTACTCAATTTTCGGTTGATGTTTTGTTACTATAATTACGTATGCAGAAGAGACTTGTAACCGCGAAAAACAATCCATTCTCTCTATTGAAAAGAGCCGTAATACTTCAACGTCTAAGTAGTTTCTTTTTCATTAGTATTATACCTATACTAGCTAGAATACAATCCAAGTGAAGCATTAACTATAGAATCTAAATGCTGAACGATTCTGGCGCAGGTAATGGAGTTGTTTGGGGATCCACTCCCAGGGAATACGGCGCTGTTGTTGGGTCTTGCAATTGTGCTTGGCCTGATTATCGTGGCCACAGTGATAGGAAACATCTTCGTTATTGCGGCTATCATAATAGACCGAAATCTGCGGACGGTAAGTTTGTTTTAGCATTGTTTACTATTTTCAAATTGAGTTAAGTAAGTACTCCCCCTTTCCTGCAATTATCAGCGAGCATATCTGGCAAACTTTGAAGTTGGATACGTTTTGAATTAAGTGGGTTAGAATAATGATTTGATAAGTATTAGAAACACTCTCCTTTATTTTTTAAATACTTGTTCCAGCGCTCTGGCAGCTTCTGGACAGCCATATACTTGCTATTCACGTTCCCGTACGTAATACTTCTATCTGTAGTTTCTCAAAGCAAATAAATAGTAAGATATGCTGCTCTTCTTAAGGAATGGGTACGATACGAATATGGTAGTCCCATGGATTTCGATCGAATTGAAACCAACGTTACATACTCCTTTGCTCAACCTGAAAAGTAACTGAGGCACGGCGAGGGCGTCTGTTGGCGGATAGAGATGGTTGTCGTCAAGTGACCAAACTACGTGCTTTCCATTGCCGTGCGTACGATCTATGTGTTTCTTGAGAAACTTGAGAGAGCGAGCTGCATTTATGGTCTCATTTTGGGCGATCTTTCGGTATACTATATATCCTGTTTGCAGCAGGTACTACGATCGTCTCATGCCCGAACCTACTCGATGCTGTTATCCTAGATTTTTTCCATACGCATTTCCTACTTGTTTGCAGTCAACTCACAGGAGACCTATTTTTTTTTTAACTGAGTCTCCGCATTTACAGTATGTGGGTTATACTTTGCCAATGCTTTTTTGGCTTTTGGCACGAAACTATGCATTCGTGAAGCCCCTTGATTTTAATACGTGCTCATTGCAGGTTTTCAACACTGCAATCTCCGTTCTTGGAATTATTGCACCATTAAAATAATAAACGTTTGTTTAAGTTTTTTTTATCTAATGTCCTAATTAGGTTCCGATGAATCTTCGCACTGTTGTAGCTTTCGGGGACAAAAGCGTGATTTTTGAGCGTTGATTTTCCAGACTAGAAGATATTTTTCCCCAATTCCAGGAGCCCAATTTTGCTGGAGTAAGCTCAGCGGGTTTTTTTGACAAGTTTCTCGAAGACCGAGGCATTAAGCTACCAAGTTTCGTAGTTCAAAAATGATTCAATTTCAAGGTTCGCCGATTCGCTTGTAATGGCTCATATATATATATATATATATATATATATATATATATATATATATATATGTATCTTTATATATATATATATGTTTCGTGCCAAAGTGCCTGCGATAACTTAAACCTGTTATGACTCTGGGGTTGTGCGCTTGATTGATTTTGTTTCTGGCGCGTGGCTAAGTTGAAATCCTATTGCATTCCACATGCGAATTTATTCTCTATGCTACAAAATGGTTGAATTATTCTAACGACAAATCGTTCAATGGGGCATTCTTCTGAGGATTCCTACATGAACGGTACAACATTCCGTTCACTGCTAACGGAACAACGTCCTCTTGGTACGAAGTATGCTCACTTCGTTCAATTCACGCTTGGAATTGTTTATGATGCTCATGAGTGCGTCTGCGTGACACTTGTTTAGAATTACAACTATTGAAGTGAGATGACGCCTGGCAGAGCAGATGCTGCGATCGATAAAGGCGAAGGTCTTTGGAAAAGTACTTTATTGTTGGTTATGAGCATTGGACCCAATAGAAAATCGTGCTATTTATCTCCACGAAGCTTGAAAGGGAGGGAAGAATAACTGAAGTCTTTTCAACTGAATATGTACATTCACGCACCCTTTACGGGTTGTTTACAGGTTCCTGTAGGAGCCGTGAGTGAAATAGTATATCTACATATGTACTTTTCTTTACGAGCGAGTCTCCTTTGGTGAGATGTTTCTACAGCTCTATCACTAGAATGTTAGCCAACAACGAAATACTCGTTACCTTTTTCATATTAAAATTTTGTGAGGAGTTGAACGTGTTGACCTAGTCTAAACTAAAAGATTACTCGGAAAAGACAAAGAGCATATGGTCCGTCTCTTTGATAATCAGGCAACTACAAGAACCGATCATTTCTGTTAGAAACAAAATAGAAGAGAACTTCCTCCGCGATCGAAACCGTTTGGGCCGTCCTGGTTGCTGGTCTTGGCACCCTTATTTTCGTTTCCAATAATTGCTTGTATGGTAGATAGACGCACAGCAGTGAATTCATCTGAGAATATTCGGTTATCTGCTAGATCCAGAACCTATGAAGGGTAAGAGCAAAGGGTGGGAATACAGACAGCACGCCTATGACACCATTTGTCACCTCAGAAACCGTTTCCTCCCCAAGGACTCTTTAGCTTCTGCATCGCTCGTCGGTCTGTAGAGCGAGTAGGGTAACATAGCGCTTGTTACCGCGGTCCCACGAAGGTTGAATAATTGCATAGCGGAAGAAATAGGCCAGGCCGGCAGTAATGTAACATAAAATGTGATAACAGAAAAACAGAAACAGATAGCGATAGTTGATTAGTATTGTACAAATGTGATGAAGGAAAATAATTGTACGCCCGTTCGCCCGTGAGGTGGCTAAGGCTATGGAATCGTAGAAATTATCCGTACACACACATATACATAAATAAAAAGTACACGGGATAACATATTTTAGCTACAGATAGAAATTATTGCGCAGAGACGGCTTCTACATAGACCGTATACTCGTTTTGTCAAAACGAGAAACGAACGAAGAAATATATGAACGCTCACACTCTACAAACTACCCGTCGCTTAGCGTTGTGTTTCGCAGAACCAATAACGATCGAACATTATATATATATATATATATATCACAACTGTCTATATGTACTCTACAATGCTACAAAAGCGATGCGGTAGTCCGTGACCATTTTTGTTCGAAGCGGCATGGAATATATGAATGATAAATGTTTGAAATTTATTAAGGGAATACATTAACCCGCGCGGAACAAAGCTTTAATAACAGATTTTCTTGCAACTCGAACTGCTTTTAAGGCTTAATTATGTGTACCTGAAAAGCAATCAGCCAGATCAATGAATAACTAATGAAACCTTTCTGAAATTTGGATTCTTCATATATAAATATGTTTTTGAAAACATTTGGGACCTTCGTAGTATATATATATATATATATATATATATATATATATATATATATATATATATATATATAGAGAGAGAGAGAGAGAGAGAGAGAGAGAGGGGGGGGAGAGAGAGAGTCGATTAATGCCGTCGAGTACTGTAGTACTTTTGCCTGTTGTTGCATATCTTACTTAAAAAAATCTATGTAAAAGTACAGGCCATGCTTGCAACAAAAGGCGTCTATTTATCAGCTTTCTATTCTTTTATGTTTCACTGTTTTTTGCAGTCGTCAGAAGCTGGGACGGCGAAAGACTTAACCGCGTGCGTGCTTTTGACGGTCACTTGTGGTAGATGAAAGCCGCATATAGTTAAAGATTTGCTCCGGTTAACCAAACAACAGTCCCTACTGCTCTTGTAAAGCTTCTTGCAAAAGCAAGGATCATTGGGAGTTCTGTTCTGTTTTTTCAAGCTGAGACGTCCCAAATCGTCCTAATAGAAGCAATTGTTGATTTATAAAACCTGCCATAAGGGCTGACGAGAGAATATACTGCCACGGTTAGGCGTTCCAAAGATCAAAGTTGGCAGTGATTGAAAGGAACAAAAAGGTAGCGTTATTTCTTGGCAAAAGCCGCCGAATATATGAGCGATAATTATGCTTATGTATATATACATATAATATAATGTCGGCCGAAATATAATTTGGTTTTTTCTTTTTAGCTCTCTCTAAACGCTGCTAACTTTTCAAATAAACCAGCCTTTATCATTCAAATAAGTTCCTAGATTTTCTATAGTCCTTGACAGTGAACAAAGGAAGCCGTACTGCATGACCTGGGCAACTGTGGTTCAAACTCAAATAAATTTTTGTTCAAAGCTTGTAAAAGTTTTTCGGGTTATCAAAACCATATGGTGTCTAGTGTTATTGTGTAACATCATCATTCTGTGCAGTCCTCTGTTTCTTCAGAGGCGCTATGCTGTCCGTGTTTTCACTTAACGATTTAGCAAACAAACGTAATGAAATTAGTTTACCTTCAACAACAAACGCGCAAGTGTTTTTTTTTTTTTTTATGTAATCATACTTAAACGGTATTGAGGAGTCTTCTACTAATTGTAAAGAAAATGTCAACCGTGAACACCTTGGATAAATGTATTTATTCTTATGCAGTATATTGTTGGAAGGCCCATTGGGCATAATAATCTAAACGAGAGCGATCGCCATATTATAGGCTGTTTGTGTGTAAAGTTCGGCTATTTTTACAAATCGAAGGTCTAAAACTCGTTGTGAATACAACAACGCGTAATGTGTGTAAACAACGCCCCACATACGCACTCGCACAAACAGTGAAACTGTTGTCGAAATCCGAAGTTTCTCATCTCTCGTTAGCCATTAGGACGACTATCTGTTCCGTCTGAAATTCAAGCTGATGATATACAACTGATCTACAGGATGTTCGTCTTGCTGTAGCAATGCATTATCAGCCAAGTCTTTTTAAGGGCGTACGCGTCTAGGACGCGTAGATTGATGGCATTGAAAACAACAAAGTCGTACGAACTCTGACAGTAACGACAGACAGCGAATGACGGCTGTGCAGACAACGCCAAGGTGAGCGAACCTCCGACTGAACGAGGACGTGCAATGCATTTCTGGTGTGTCGAGGCGCGCGAGCTTGCAAAGTCTCAGAAACCCATAAGCTGAGCAGACGAGAGACTTGTTTGCAACCGAGAACTGTTGGGCTGGACACATATCTCACGAGGGCCAAAATGCTACCCTTGATGAGAATGGGTCGATGTGCTAATTTTATTAGGCACAAGTTTTGTTCCTGGTTGAAGACGTTAGGAACATTATTCCAGCTTGAGCCGGCATAATTACAACAATGAACTCAAGTGTACACAAGATACACTATCAAGGTAACGATATAAGAACCATTTTGTCGAATAAGAAGACAGTTCTTCGACCAGAACTAAATAATTGTATGATCAGAAGTGACATACTATAGTCTGTAGTAACACAGCTGGATGTAATAAAGTAGACGAAGTGAATTAACGGAACTTTCGAGATTATGTCGTCCTTTATATCAGCGCTCCTTCTAAGTAAGACGGAGAACAAGCCGGCTGAGGCAAGCAAGCTGATAACGGTAGCGTTTCCCTGTCGCATATTGCGGAATAATATCCTGACTACTTTTTATTTCTTGTTCAGAAACATGCAATAGGCCATGAAAGGCCAGACGAGGTTTTCCAGTTGAACTTCTCATAAGATGCTTTGAGACGTGCTGCTGTTTCCTCCGCATACCAGCCCGCATATTAGCGCTTAGTAACCTACTGTGATAATGAATATTTTCCGGACGAACTTTTATTGGGAAGTAAAAGGTATCCTCTAACCTCCATGGAACGATTTATTTCGAAGTTTAAAATGACGTATGGGAGTGTTCGCATATAATTTCAGGAACGCCCAGTGTGATAGATTGCTTTTCGTCCTGACGTTGACAAAATAAGCTTTAGCATCTGTTCACTAGCCTGACATAGCCTCAGCCGCAGCTCAGGCGAACGGCGATCAAAACATAGAATCAAAAACACCACATCTACTATTAGTGACTGGAGCAGTTCTCAGACATATGTAATGCAGGCGGCTTGTCGTCTGCCGGCACTGTCTTTTCTTACCATCAGAGAACATTTGTATGTATACCTTGACGACATTTTGCAATCTATTGCTCCCAAGACACCTATGAATAACTATAAATAACGATATTCCTAATTGATAATGGAACAATATTTCATGAAGGCTCTATAAGGCTAAAATTGAGCGTTTCTAAATTAGTCTGTAATATTAGCCAATGCAACAAAGGCACTTACGTAAGAAACATGGCACCTCTGTATTCTCAAACAACTTACGCGTATGTTTAAAACGGATAATTGCAATGACATATGTCAGGTTAGCGAGTGGTAAGATAAGATACGTATCATTTGTAAACAACAAAGCATAATCGGAAGAAATTAGAAAAAAAAATCAATATCAAATAGCATTGTTTTTTATTTACTCGACCGCACGCTAAAACTGTTCTTATATTGTTGAATAGAGTAGATTTTTCAGCGAGAAAATCAATAACAGGTTCCACTTTATTATTGCGGTTCTCCGGACCTTAACTCCCCTGTAACAAATATACATTGAAAACACATTCCTTGCTTTACTATATCTGCCCTCTGTCCGTCACGCAGCGTTAATTAACCTATCGAAAACTTTGAATTTAATTTTTTTCCTTCAGTCACTTACACGGAGTGTACCCAAAAAGCTAATTGTATGTTCATGTATATGTACGTGTTTACGTCCAACACGAAGCTCTTCTGCAGCTTTGATTTCTGCTGTGTGTCCGTCATTCGATCGGTTTGCCTAGATTGGCCGATAATCGAAGGAACAGATTTGGATAGTATTGCATGTACATTACAAAGGATGCACTTGCAGGCCGATTGTAGCTAAAAAGCAAGGGCCCTTATGTTATGTCGTCAATGTTCACCTTGCCTCTCTAAGCCTGTTACAAGCATTTGGACTCAACTTCCCCTATTCTTGCGCTTTTGCCGTCCTATAGGTTAGCTTGGACTGCGCAGGCCAGTTCAGAATGTACTAAGCAAATAGCGAATTACAGTAAGGACGCCCTTGCGGCGTGATCTTTTCGACCATCAAATGGCTTTTAATGTTCGAGCCTGGTACGTGCGTCAAATACAGACAAGAAGTGACATTAGGGATGATCGCGATTAACTTTCTGATCAACTTATTTAGTCTTTTTCTATCAATTGTAAAGTGTAAGAACGTTATGTTTATGGAACACCGTTTGAGACTTCCGCTCTTATTAGCAAATACCTTTAGGCCGGCTATGATGTGCTTAAAGAATTATTGCAAATATTACCTGGTTTAGTTCTAAGGAAGTTTTATTCCATTTTTTTTTATAAGGTTTTCAAAGGAAACATTATCAAAAGTTGCTACATGACCCTTAATGGATAAAAAGGTATATCCAAAAAAATAATTGTGATTCATTTTACTTGTATCTGTTGATATTATTTGTTACTATTATTGCTTCTTCGCTTTTGGATTAGAGACCACATGTAATGCGTCTGGGGAATCGGAATCTGATTAAATGGAGATTATTTATTTCCAGGTATCCAATTATCTTGTACTATCTCTTGCGGTAGCGGACCTTATGGTGGCTTGCCTAGTGATGCCACTCGGTGCCGTATACGAGGTAAGTGACTGATATTGTTGCTCAACTAATTTAACGAAAAGTGTTTCTATCAATTGACAGCGCTGAAGTGACGTACAAGCTTCTGACGCTCTTCGAACATCCGTCGCACTAATACCTAGAGAATAGATGGCCATCTGGTGGGAAATAAAATCGCAATCATTCGATAGTAAATAGAGTCCTTTCTCTCTCTCTCTCTCTCTCTCTCTCTCTATATATATATATATATATATATATATATATATATATATATATATAAAGTGTGGTACCCCCGTGGATCTTACGGGCATTCCAAATCTCTCACAATACGAAGTATTGTATAAACTGCCTATTAACTTTTCTCATGCGCAACGTAAAGTTTGAGAGGCAGGGGAAGGCTCCGCGTAACCTTTACATACACCGTTATAGAACGCCTCAATTTAACCTGCTTATCGGCCTTAAAAATTGCCAATGTTCGTGAACTTAGTCGTCGATGATGCGGACGATTATTCGTAAGGAGGCTGCAAATGTTTTTTTTATTGTTTATCAGAGTATCTTGACTAAGCGTATCGCAGTGGGAGTATATCGGCGTTGGTGCTTCGTAAATGTTTACAATGTAACAGAAATTGGAAAGGTGGGGACGTACTTCACATACAAAAATGAACTCAATATATTCCACACTCTGCTCGTATAAATTGGTGACTTACTTACAGCTTCGTATCAAGGACGCATTTTCTGTAATAGTAGCAAACTTTCTAATAGCGACGACGCGAGTAAACCCGTGAGTTAGCAGATTAACTAAATTTCCGATTCTTCATCACGTCGCCGACGTTGTCGTCCTCAACCGCTGCAGTCCGTACGTACCTGCGTTATAGTAATTCTTTGATTCTGAGTCTAACCTCTCCCTTAATCATTGGCTGCCTTACTTCTAGCAATAAGAGCACTAACTAGCAGACATCATTACCTGCATTTTTGTCAACATTAACTTTTGCAACAGCTCTTGTGGCCATTATCCCAAGGGACATGAGGAATGGGCCGAGCTTCACAAAGCTCTATCTCTATTAGGATGAATACGTTTAATGCATCAACCTGAAAATTAGCCACCTGTCTCCCAATACTGAACTAAGAAAGCTCTTTTTACCGGAGGAGCCAGATTAGTAAGAAGAATGCCGCACTTTACTACCTACTGTACACACACCTAAGGGGGTCGACCGATGATGCTTGATCTTCCCCATTATATTAGATCCGGTCAGTCTGATCCAGCCAAATCAATTACTCATCAGTAGCTGATTGCTTAATAAAGGTCGCTTCCAGCAAACGTGTGTTAAACGTAGTATGAGGCGGGTTAAGCAAGCCACGTCTCTGACCTATGCCTCGACTAGAACGTTCGGTCGACTCTAGATATAGCTTCTAGTTCCCCACTACATAGACTAAAATCTTTCCATAATATAGCAACTGTGAAACGAGTAAACGTGCCTTTATATGAACTGCAGGGTGCTAGTAAAGGAATAGCTAGAAGTAATCCTGGTAGTAATAGTAGTCGTAAACAACGTTTTATGTATATTGCGTGGAGGTAAACGGCGACAAAATCACCTTAGACTTACTGCCCTTAACAGGACAGCGGTCGCCGCAGTTCCTTCCCAATGCATAGCAATGCCTATTTCAAGTGACACATCGTAGACTTTTTACAGTGCAGTAATTCGTTCGACAAAAAAGCGCAACAGCATCTATTTGGATTTAGCCGGTGCAGCGCAGGTAACAAACGCAGCACGACGGTTTTGTGGTCAGTTCAATACACTTTATTCCAACCTACAAGTAAACATACGGCGTACGCATCTACTTCATCACGCCGAAGACGTCTGATTATCTCAACGCTGAAGGCTAATGGCGATATTTTAGTGCGTGAGTAAGTACTCATTGAAGAGAAGATATCCATGTATGACAGATGACTTTAGGGATTTATATATATATATATACACGTCGGTGACAGGACTTGAACAGAGCAAATATGAAATGGAAGAGTACGTTTTTTACACTGGCATACGTTTCGAATAAAATTCACGAATACCGTTAGCGTTATCGAACGTGATTGAACGTGTCAATAAGTTTCTCTCTTGTTGTGCCTGCTCTATTCGATCTCTGTATTAAATTTGGGATATATCCCCGTCTATTTCGTCCGCGCGCACTGTGTACAGAGTCACCACTGGATCCCCGCATTGTTTTAATTTGGCATCGGCCTGTATGATGTTATTCCGTTGCGTGTATGTAAGCAAGGTCGTCTCAGCCCGTACGTTAACTTATGTTGTACCAGTGGGACGCATATGGGACATGGGTTTTTCGGTTGATCTGATTACAATAAAGACGCGCTGTCTTGCCGATACGCTTCTTCTGTTGTGTGCGTTGTCTATTTAATCAGGTGAATCAAGCGTGGATACTTCCGCCTGCTCTGTGTGATGCGTGGACTTCAATCGACGTCCTTTGCTGTACAGCTTCAATTCTGCATCTTCTCGCCATCGCCGTAGACAGGTTTGCCTCTGGCTAAGGCACCACCTCGTACAAATTTGGGTTATTTACGATAATCATATCATATATCTATTATAACGAATAAGTACATATACTTGCCCATTCGTTGTAACGTGTTTCAACTGTATAGGTTTAAGCTCGATCCATAAAATGATGTTTATATGAGTATGTATCCACTCGCACTATGCCAATTGTACTCATTTAAAACATGATAAAAATCTGTTGAATTTTTAACGGGAAGAGTGGTATTATCACCGCTGTTGTTTCCGTCCTCAAAGTCCAACCAACCGAAATAGGTCAGGACCATTAAGAATATCGAGCGCTCACTTATGAATAATGTAATATGAGTATAAACAGTTTTTACGTTTGCTTTCCCTTTCGCTTCGCCGCTATTTGCTGCCGTAGGTGTCCGATCTCTCTCTATGAACCCGTAAGATTTTAATTGTACAACCTGACAGAGAGACCCCGTGTCGAATTATGTCGAATCCCGCCAGCGACACACGGCAGACTTGTGCAAAAAAAAATCTCATTAAAAAGTTATGTCTAACTACAGTTTACATCAATATTTAATTACAGATATTGGGCAGTTACTTCGATCGATTATATGCGGACGCGAGATGCATCGAAGGCGAGTCTCTATATCTATTGGGCAAGATAATGAAGCTTTTGTCTACATGGACCACACGTAGCCGTCGCTGCATATAGTCTCTATTATCAGTTATAGGAGATTGTGTCATTTTACTGATCATATCTTATTCGAAATCTTAAACTTATGTAAAAAAACCTATCGTGACTGGAGCACAGGTGTGCGTATCGAATTCAAAAACATACATACACATGTACGCAGCTGTAGTAAATATTATGAACGTCAATTGCTTTTTCTTTACCGGCAGAGCCAGCGAAATTGGCAATAGCTTCTTAAACATCTTCCACACCACTGCTTCGTATTTTTTTCACAAAAGTCGCCCCGGTGGCCAAAAACCCTTTTTACCGAAGGAGGTAAATATTCTATTTGGTTGCTTAATTTCACAATGATAAGAATCGAATGAGAAGCATCAGTTGTGGGAATAGCCACAAGGAGGGCGCAGCTAGTACAGACTAAACGATCCAATTGTGTCAGGCTATCTACTTTTTTCGTCTGTCTGGCCTTCTTCCTGCGATTACCCGAATATCTATTGTCAGCTTGCTGTTTCTCTATCTGTTCGGAAAGGAGGACCTTCCGCTCGCTGAAAGGTCAACAGACGGACGGTTTGGTAAATTTGCGCTGATTCTACAGCTGCCCACGGAGCCCGTACCTCATTAATTTGTTTTGCAACTGCCCCGTACCAATCTGTCTTGACTGTCTGGCAAAAAGAAGAAGAGCACATTTGTTCGATGCGCGCGAATCCAAGCGTTCTTTTGCTGGACTTCGTTACGTACGTGCTACTCTGTTCAGTTGTTTCGTGCAGCTTTGTTGAGCCAATGGCCTTGCGTCCCTTTCGCTACGGTCGGAAACCAAAATCGGTTAGTAGGTCGATGAAGGCTACGTCCGGTCGGCAAATCGAAATAAGAGCTTAACCTTCCTTATCCTTCTTAATCGGCGCTACCCTCCATTCTGCTCCATCTTCGTATTTGTTCGCATCTTGTTTTCTAGCGCGTGTCACATCCTAATGTCGACGTTGCTCCGATAAGTTTACTGGCTCGATAGCTAGCGGGCAAGAGCAGCCGACTTCTACTGTGGGAAGTAAGGATTTGCCCGAATTTTCGGAATCCCGGAAGGGACATAACTTGCCTGCCCTCGTTCGGATTTTAAAAACGTTAGACATTCGTGTTTAGTAAAAGGGTTAGCTCGTAGAAGTGCATGGAACTCGTGTAGGATATCGGCGTTTGTCTACCCAGGCATTTGCACAACAGCCAGACGATCCCTGTGACCACTATTTGAGTTTTCCGCTAACACCTAATATGGGTCTGTTCTAAGCAAGCCCCATACCGAACACAGGTAAAAATCGCATCCAACTTTATAATCATAGGTCTCTATCGCGTTCAACGGCTGCAACAGTTGCTACCGTCTGTTCATTCGGCCATGTCTTTCATGCACGGCTTTACTCGTTGTAGCGGACGTGTCGACTTTTCGTCTTGTTCATCTTATCGTTTTTCACACGCACATTTTTTTTGTTTTTTTTTTTTCTTTGGTGGCCAGTGTCACCTGGATGAGCAGCACTCAAAACTTAAACAAACAGATATCATATCTAGTTAAGCTTTTTGCGGACATTTATTAGTAGACGGTTCTGTGTAATCCAGTGCTGGGCACCAACTTTGACACGATGAATCGTGGTTTCAACTTGCCAGTTAATACAGTGACGTGCAATAACGTGCTGCGCTTATTCACAATAGGTAACCATATACACGAAAGCGTACGAAAATACACTGAGAAGTTATAATTTCTAACTGAGATCGAAATAGCGGTGTAGGTAGTTTTGCCGCTATAGACGGCGAACTTTGTTGATATCGTAATCGTATGTAAGGTTCCTTATAGCGACCAACATCGTCGCTATTATATCACTAAAGCCAATTAAATGATAAAAGTTCGATATATTGACATTAAATAACCATTAGATGACCAGTAACCTGGACGATGGCCCATTGGGCTTTTGTTTTCTGAATATAGCTCGTTCTTGCTCATCCCTTTATTCTCCTTTGTCGCACTTACGCTAGGTGGGCATTATGATCGCCGTCGTGTGGCTGGCCTCATTAGTCGTTTCGATCGCACCCATCTTTGGATGGAAGGATCCAGGGTTCTATAACAGGTCAGTATTGCATTAACTCGTTAAATAATTGCGCGTTTACGGAATACTGTGCAACGCGCAAGATAGATAGGCCCCCTGCAAAAAATCTATGTTACAATTATTTTTCAAAGATATTATATGCGAGGAGTCTTTGACGAAATTGGAGCTTTGTTACAGAATATTTCAGCTTTCAGAGTTCCAAAGATGGAAAACAGTATGGGAGATTCACGAACGTTTGTGGAGGGATGTCAGGGGTAAAAAAACAACGAAGATAAACTGGTATTTAGTTTATGGACGTATTTTTCAACTCCCTGCTATGGATGTGTCGATGCATTTGGTCACAGCTAAAACTTGATTACTGTGACTGTTAATTCATCTACCCTGATCTGGCCTAAGTAGGACTTTATAGCAAACTCAGTGCAGCCTATATATGCGTGTCGAAACAGACACGCTATCGTCAGGAAAAGCTGACAGCTAATACGTTTAGTGCGAGGTATTGAAAAAAAACAGTTTTTTTTCGTTAGCTACTGTCCATTATAATCAATGAGTATCTTCATTCAGAGCACAGCTGCTAAGTTGCTACAGCTCCCTGCAGTCTCTTCCAGCCGTTGCATGGCGGCGGTTCGCCGACGCGATTAGAATATCTTTGGTATCGTTCACGTTGACGGCGCGTCCAGGCTTATAAAACATGCTTTAATGGATTGCTGACTCGCTTTAAACATTAAGGCCACCCGAGGGTATCAGAGTTCCTACGGTCGATTGGTAGTAAATTAGATTGCATCCACGCTGGCTGGCTTCGCCGGCGACTCTGAAATGTATAGCACCAACAAGCTATTTGTGCAAACTGCTGGCTTCGGAGTCAAACTAAATAAACTCAAGGTCATCAGAAAGTGCATGTTAATATGATAATCAATACTTGTCCTATGAGATTTAAGGTCAGGTCAAAAGAAGAACGCAGACATCTTTGACGACGAGCTAACGACGAATATCTTGTTTGGACCAGCGGTAGAGAATATCATCTAACAAACATTTTTCCGTATTGCCCATGCATACAAAAGGATCGCATTATACAATAATAATCTGGAACCGAGCCTGGACTGTTGAGACTAAAAGGCACGTTTTTTTTTGGAGTTTCCATTTTTTAGTTACAGGAAGTTATGCTAAGCTTAGAGCAAATCGCCTTGTAGGCGAGTATTTTACAATAGAACAAGTATGTGATGCGACAACAACCGTTGAAAAGGAACCGTTGCTACGCTTTTTGATCCGGTAGCATTGTCATTGTCTAGCCCGATCAAGCTTAATGCAGTCGAAGCTGCAAAGAGTAATGTACAAACATGTCTGCAAACAATAACAGAACATCGGCAGGGAAAGGTGATAAATACTTTGTCGAGGTGGACCGCTACTCCGGCTTCTTTTGTCAATCATGCATCCTCGCGGACGTCAAACTACCTTTGAGCATCTCCTGGAATTAGCTCAAATCTGGAAAGCATCAGACTATGAGAGAGAGCTCGAACGTGTTACCTTTCTAGTGGGACACAATACCTCGCGAGGCTGCCTATACGTATACGCGAAAGTTACTTTTGACAGCTGCTGTTTAATCCAAATAATAAACACGACTGTTTGAAAGCGACTAAAATTCGTGTTTAATTGATCTTCGCATGAGGATAAAGCCGACTTTCTGTTCGAACTCATCATTGACTACCATAGTTCAGTAATAAAACTTTTACGATGTTCACATTGTTTATACGGACAAATGTCTTATACGAATTAATTTTATCTCCAGTTTGATCTTATCATCGACCGAAGTCCAATATTACCATTGTCTAGATAGGCTTCTTGTCGTACGATGAATCAATTGCATTTCTACAAGCTTCTCACGATATGTGCAAAATGCGCCCGACGCATTGTCAGTACATAGTAAATGGGTCTCTCGCTGTCTTCACACGTTGAAAAACATAACTAACTTCCCTTCTTTCGATCTCAACGTGTCTATCGAGTCTCGCTTTCTAACGCTCTAATTTTATGCGATGATAGTTCAAAATTGGCTACGGAGACTTTGTTTAACTCTCAAGCATTTACTGGCTACATTACAGATTATCGGAGCATGTTTTTTTTATGTCTTACGGTTTCTACTACAACGGGTGCTTTGGGTTCCGTATGACAGTCTAATACGCAGTCAGCGAATCGTTGGCTATCTTCATCTCTTCTTATTAAATTCTGTTTAGTATACAGCTGTTCAGCTTACCGCTGTCTAAACATGCGTCATATTCGTTGGAAGCCTGGTTTGTAGCGTCTAATCTACATTTCAGCACAAGTCATCGAAGCACAACTTACTTTTATTAATAAAATAGTTTGTAAGTAATAAACGCTAAACAATCACTTCATATCTAATTTATTTACCCTTATATTAATTACATAGATTTCGCCAGATCATCAAAACAACACTTATAAGATCTACGCAATATGCAGACATACCGTTGTCTGGTCATACTTGAGAAATGTTTTATCCAATAGTTACTTTACTGGTCGTCGACACTGGGATTTCCGTTCTATGATTTTCTGGGTTATACCAGGCATTTTTCGCCATCCTCTTTAATGGGAGCAAATATTTTGTCTACTTGGCATGGTCTACCAAGCCCTAACGACCCAGTAGACTGGTGCAAAAAGCATTTGACTTTAAACCGTCCGAATTTTACGGCCATAAATGCTGTCTTCGGATAAGATCAGTTGAGTTAGCCCAGCCATCGCTGATAGCTCGGTGCTTCGGTATGCTAACAGACCGTGACGATCTTTTATTCCTTAATCTTCTCTTCGAACTGAACCCTTTATGTCGATGTTAATGTAGAGTCATCTGAACCGGGTTTAGCGTAGCATTCGCTCGAATTTTTCCTTCCGATGGCAGTCAGAAAAGCAGCCGATTAGGTCGCCAAACCCACCGAGTTAAGTATACAACGTGGTATGGTGGTTTTGCTAGGGAACGAGAACAAGGAAGTTTTCAGCGGAGCTCATCGCGAACTCTTCCGTCCATAGTCCCAGATCTTTTCCCGCAGATGTTTAGGTGCCCTGCTGAGTCGAGCTAACTCCGGTTTCTTCGTTCGTTCATTTCCGTTCATTGGGGAAAGTGAAAGAGTACGCTCAAAGAAACCGGCAAGAATCTATTGTTTAGCCATTTATTAATGCCGAAGGTTTTGCTAAGGGGCTTTCAACAAGGGGTGTAGTTTGGGAGATTGACAATCGCTTTGCAAGATGCCGTCTTTAAGATGTACCACTCGCATATCAGGTATTAGACGACAGGAAGAATAGAAAGACGGACGATTGCGATTAGAGTGTACGCCTATCATATTGTATATTAAGAAAGTTACTGGACAACAAGTTCTTCGTTTACATCTTATATGTGCATCAGTTTCCGACCTAACGTCCGTCGATACGAGTTACTGACGTCTTATGTATTAATAGCAATATGTAGCAACACTAGTAAAATTAACTAATAGTAAATCACTAAACTAGATAGGAATCTATGAAGAGTGATCCAAATGAATTTTTTTATTGTCTGTTTACCGGGCTCATCAGGATTGTTCGAAGTCGATCAGGGTTCGATCCATCATACATGTAGTAAGCTCATAATTCCACTATGCCACCTTCTCCACTACCTACCATAAGAAATCGTCCAAAGAAATTCTTAATGAATGATTCGTTTATTAGAATATCTTGAGCAATCATAATAATACTCTGTTACGCTGTTACTTACATTTCACGTAAGCGGCGTAGGGTAAGGCCTTTCGTCTAAATAGTTACTCGGCCCAAAGTATCTGGCCTTGTTTGTGGATTTGCGAATATATCTGATGACAGTGCTTTTTGTCGCAGCAATTGAGTGAGTAGACAGGTGAGCACGTACGTCATCTTGTGCGAGCTCAATAAGTACAAAAAATGGCTATATCCAAAGTTCCGAACGATACATTCATTCGGGCGTGCCTGCAGCTAAATTATTTACGCAATGAAACCAGTTTCGGCCACCTGCCAAATTGAATCATACATCGTTGCTGGTAATAGCCAGAATATATTGGAAATTCTCGTAGACCTTTAACATATCAGTGATTAGTATCTTGGTGTTTACAATAACCAAACATTAACGTATTTTAATTTTCCTCCAACTGTGTCCGTAAATTTTAAGAATTACGAGGCTAATGTAAGAGCTACAAGGAGGCGTGGTATGTATAATGTGGTACTGTCCTTCCTCCCTAGATCAGACATCTTAAAAAATAAATAGGCAGCCGGAAGTATGAACGTAGGTGATCGCCGCGCCACTTGCATTGAATAGAGTTGGGATTTGAAGAGACTGTTTGAAGATTCTGGTTATTTTTGTTCTGAATAAATTGTACATTGACGACTTACTATATATTTTGTGTCATTGAAATAAGCCATATCTGTACTATATAGTGTGAAGTTGATTTTCAAGCCGCGAATTGTTATTTGGATGGATCTCACATAAATCATTGTATCACCTGAACGTAGTCGATAGGCGAAAAGCCTATGTAATAAAGTCAATGACGTTTGCGCTCACAATTTACATTGTGATCGGGCATTTTCCATAGATAAGTTGGTGTACGATCGTATGAATGTGCCTCTTTTCCTATCTCACTGACAAGTTTAAGTAATTTTTAGTACACTCATCTTCTTTTATGTTTTTTCGGTATTTCTCGGCGATGCTGCCATCGGTTTAATGTGTTTTACCGAACTATGTTTTGCCACAACCGCACGACCATCGTGGATGGCGTCTTAAAAACGACCTGCCTCAATATGAACGCTCAACTCTGTCACTGCAATTGCTTCCTATCATGACAACAATGACGTTTGTGGCTGTTGTCCCGGCAGGGTCCTGGTTGAGAAGAAGTGTCTGGTGTCTCAGGATGCGCTCTATCAGATTTTTGCAACATCATCATCTTTCTATGTGCCCCTCTTTCTCATACTGTTGCTCTACTGGAAAATATTCAAGGTACGTACTAGAACAACGCACGTCCCACGCGTTAAAAGTTGCACAAAACAAGAAATAGACGCTGTCGTTGCCGCTGGAAACGATCGGTAAGATTCATGCGTACTTCTATCGCTCTAGCAGGTCATGTACCTGAAATCCACGCGCAGTCAAGCTCATGCAAAGAAGCCGTTGGCCCCCGAAAATGTTTCTCATAATTTGAAATCAATAGTAGTGAGCCTGACAGTCAATGTTGCTGAAGCCATATTTTCCAAATGCCAACCGAGCAATTGTGTCCAAGTTTCCCTGTACGCTACCCTGTACGCAGACATATATACGGCATGCTCGAGAGCACATAGATTCTGGATGAAATTGTTTAATGCATGGCTTTGCTATCTAGCATATATGGTAGCAAGGTAACATTTTTACTGATTTTATGTCACTTGTTTTTTATGGGTCCGTGTTGGTCACGCGTGATCATCTATGCGACGCCTCCTTGTGGTTAACTTATGCTGGACTGCTGAACGGTATACGATCGATTGTATATCATCGTGGATGGCTTATTTTCAGGTTGCCCGCCAGCGGATACGACACAAACCGGGCAAAAATCAGAAGCACATAGCTGAGAAAAATCTCAAGGAGAAAAAAACAGACAAAAAGGTTCATAACAGCGCACCTAAGGGCACTGGAGAGCAGAAAAGCCCCCAACAGCAAGTTTACAAGAGCAATAGTCCTGCCGTTCTCATAATACAAAAGGTAGGTGGATATTTTTAACCTTATTTTCCGCATAAAAATTTCCCTCTGCATCACTATCGGTTACCTGCGAGGAGCTCTGGCATTGATGCCAGCGTCATTATAAGGATAGGGGGCCAATCTTTTTTCGTTTGCGTCTAATAATATTTTAGGTCGTGCCCGGAGTTTGGCGTTGATTACAACCTTGTGAATTACTTTATCTAATACAATTACTCGGTGATAACACTGGTACACGTATAGGGACCTATGCATTGTATGTGGCATAATAAAGGCCAAAAATTCTTTTTCGTTGATAATACCGATCACTCTGGGTTAATTATAAGAAAATTTTACCATATGCGTTCATATTGAAACGGCATTTCTTGAGACGAGTGAGCAGTGGACGATTGTGCCTATGGTCCTATACTGACAGGTACACGAGCCTTTGAGCTAACGCTGGCACTAGCTATAATTTTACTTAGGTTCATCGTAGACAGTATATACAGTGCACTTGACATTTTACTGTATAAATACATCATATATATATCAAATTCAACAAATAACTTCTAATACATGTGTATATATATATATATATATATATATATAAGAATCCGTTTGTTGCTTAAAAAGGCCAAATAGGTTTGAGAAATGGATACGTACAAGAATGGCGATGCCGACATCTTTTCATAGAACAGTACGCGCTTACGTTACAGTTGGAGGTATACGTAACGAGTATTGAGCTTGCCGCCGCAGTGTTCACAAACGTGTGGGTTAGATAGAACGACATATACATAGACATTGCTAAGTGTTGAAAGGTCATGTTAAGAATATTTGCCCATCGTGGGGTTAAAGGGTGCAGTTCCTCAAATGGAATGTAACCCTTCAACATTGTGCCAACTCGATTTGTTTGTAGAGTTCTATGTGATGGCCAAGAGGATCAATAAAAGGCGTGAGTTAAGATAGTATTTTTGTCGGTAATAAAAAGAGCATCTGTTAAAATTTTTGCTATCTAAATACTTTGTTATGAACATACGACGCTCATATGTTTTACTTACATTTATATTCATCTGACCTAACATAAATCCTATGTCAATATATGGCCCAATACAGCTTAGGATGTATTATTTTATAAGTGCATTTTACCCGATTGGTAAGAAGCAACGATGCACTATGGTTTCTCCATGAACAACACAATTGAAAAATTTGTTCCTGTTATTATTGTAGAAATGTTTTGCAAGGTACTAAAGACAGTCGGTGGTCAGTATCTTTCGTGTTTGAGCACAACAATCACGCATCGCGATAGCACTTCAATTAAACGTCTTATTAAATGCTCGTTTAAATCTCTTGAGACGCTGGACAATGCACACGGAAGCTTGTAATAATATTTGTCGTAAAACAGGATAATTCACCTAACGATGGCTCAGGCCGACACCGGTTTGCGGACCTATCAGTGCGAACGTATGCTGATGGCTGCAATGAAAGGGAACTGTGATCTGTTGTTTTGTTCATGTAGAAGCTCGTTGTTTGCTCGTATACAGTAACACATACATGATCCCAAAGGCAGTGCTATAACGTTCGATACAATGTAGCATCACATCAACAATGATGTCCATATACTACCGACGATAAAATATACATCGATCGCGCACTAATAAGTATAACACTCCCCAAGTCATTATTTCACGTGGCCGAGCCCTACATTTCAAGCCTACGCCCTTGTAAACAGTGATTACATCCTAATACTTGAGACATAGGTTTTTCTCTTCGTTTCGAATCGTCCCGTTATTCCTACGTTAACACATTGGCCGTCTCTACGTCAACTAGCCTGCCATCGTTTGTAACATCTTAGGATGTGAAACATTTTTTCGATACCTTTTTCTATACATACGTATACAGATGTACTCTTTGCTTTGTAACGCTTTTCCCTTTGATCTATTCGTCCGCGTGATTGAGCTCTAAGCACGGGTCACTGGAACGTCCTGTTTCTGCTGGCCCTGGTTATTGGCTTTTTACACAACGCTATCTAGCACTACGGCTAGGTCACTGGAGCCCAAGTCAGCCTTAATTTACTGGCCAACACACGCGATATCACATATACTATTATAACACGACATGCTTACTAAGCGTATGTATACTTACTACTCGGAGTCACAACGATAGGTATGTACGCCCCAAGCTGTATTGTTTTTTTAATTGTGTGAGCGCTACGGTGATTTGTCCTCCCATGCCCCACCATGCTCCACGCAAGAGGGATCCTAAGCAAAAAAGGGAAAGAAAAAGGGCCGAAGACAAGTATTATCCGAATTTTGTCTTGGTCGCCGGCATAAGCGCTGTCACAGGTCGAATCGACAGCGTTTTAGGAAAACTTTTCGTCGTTGCCTAGACTACCCTTTCATTCTCGGCCATTATCGACTGCACCCTGCTCCGACAGACGCTGGCTGAGCACAACGACAAGGTAGCTAGCGCGCTCTGAGGTTACAGCAGGATGTAAAGTTTCAGCGAGCTGAAAAAAACAGCTAATTACGTGTGGGAAGTTCACTATACTTGAGCATAAATTAATGAATTCGCAAACTTCGTATCGTCCGATAAGCTGAGCGTTTAATAGAATATTATTAGTGGAGCCTGTTGTTAACAGCGAAGGCAAGCCATCTCCATTTGGTTGCTCTTATCGTTGCCGTTCCTAGGAAAACTGACATAAGCTTAAGTACTTTTAAGGTAAAATTTCGAAACTTTGCTACTCTTGTGTGTGTGAGCTTTCCGTTTGAAGCGGATCCATTAACTCCATATGTTCAGATTCACACAAAAAGGATTGCTTGAGTCCTCGTATGTCAGCTCGCTATTACTGCACCCATCGTTTCAATCAACACTGAGTGCGGTCAATGTTGATTAACAGCTTTCTTCGATATTTTGTTACAATATAACACAGTTATACTACACAATCTAAATAATAGCCTGCCTTATATTTAGGAGTTTGTACAACGAAATCATCGAGTGTGCGGAGTCCATTCATCTTAAAAACTACACCGTGCTTAGAGGCAAGGAAGATTCGAAAGTAAAACAGTACGCGATTCAATTCATCATATAACCGGTGTAACATTAAGATCCGTTTGAGCGTTCTGTCTAGCGGCTTTCGACTCGCCTGTTTAATGCCCAGTTCGATATGGGTCCCTGTAGAAGTTCTTCACGTATTACAAGTACCGAACGATGGAGATCTGTTCAGTCATGCAAAGATTTAAATTTCTGGTAACTTATATGTGTTACTGCATTAAAGTACAGTTAAGGCGATGTGAAAGAAGCGCATTTTTATTTACGTCGGTCGAAAAATACTGCCAGTTACCAACCAATCCTTATTAGTTGGTTAGAAAATGATTGGAAAGAAAAATGTTTCATAGATACAAATTAATTTAGGTAGCCAAAGCTGAACCTAATAAGTTTCAGTCCTTTCAGGACGCTTCAACATCCAGTCAAAACGAGCAAACCGTAGTATACCCCTCAGTGACGGTAGACCGTGTACCTCCCGGCCAGGAAACCCTTGTTACGGATACAACTTCTCAAGAGGTTGCTTCGCGAGTCCCGCAGCAGCAGCAACAACAACAACAACAACAACAACAACAACAACAAATGCCAGTTCAAAAGCAGCAGCAACACATTCAGATGGCACATATCACTCCACGAAGTGAAACTCCAAATGGGCTAGCCGAGACTCAAATACAGGTAGGCGATATATATATATACACAAACGACCGTGTAATTGAGTCGAAGGTCAGCAGCAGGTGTACACTATAAACCGTTATGAATTTAAGGTAATTCTTGTACAAGTTTATCTACGTTCAAACGTCAGTGACAACGGTCAAATTTTCTTAGACGCGCGAAAGCTGTTTCTGTTTTGAGCCGATTTACGATACTAGCATAAAGTGTATTTGTTTCGAACACAACATCGGGACAACGATCGACCAGATAATTCCGCGTCGTGCACCCAAAAATCTTATCCATATTTATCCGTATATTATTTACTTCATGATATCTATAAGCCACCGCTCTATCGACAATCGCGTTTAACAGCCCCCAAAAACCATTCTTTTTTAACGAAACGTTCGCACTGGGCTCTTCTCTCATGCCCGCATCATAACTTGGCTAGCCATTTAATCGAATTAGTTTTGGCATAAACAAATTCGTCATGGATTTTCAGTTACTCTCAAGTAAGTCATAGTAGGTTTTCATCTCGCATAGACTTGTTATGGCCTACAGTTGAGATAGCTATATATATGCCGTTTTATGAACAAACCAAAGGTACTTTAGAATTTCTAGAACGGCAGTAGAGGCAATCAAGTAGGTACTAAGGTACCGAACCTCCTATGGCACTAACCGAGCCATATCGCTTTATATTCGTTTTTGGATTTCATTCGTTGACGCTGTTGCGGTACTGTACAATATTATGCGACACCGCTATCATCGAACGGAACTGATTTGATGTTTCTTCTGCCGTCAACTCTACCGCTTTTCACCTCGACAGATCTCAGTGGCATCAGGTCCCCCTGTAGCGCCTGGGTGTCCCGTTGTCACAATGGACTTCGAGACGCCAACGTCCCCGCTATCACCTCCTGCGCCACCCACTGCCGATAAGTCGGTAGCAACCGTGACGTTAGCGGCCAGTGAGCCGGTTGTTGCCTCTTCGAAAAGTCATAGCGGTCACTCAATTGGACGGCTTCTTGTGTTGACACGTCGGGAAAAATCAAAACGGGAACCCCGTGGGAAGGGCGCCACTGAGGAATCGATTGAGTCCCGGCGCGAGCGTAAGGCGCGGAAGACTGTCGCGATCATCACAGGTAACATTGATGATTGAATTCGTTTGAAATAGAACAAGGACTCGATTACGAGAGCTTACAGAGCAGATGCTAGCTGACTAATTAGTAGCCTAGAACAGTACAGAGGCCTTACATTTTATTAGTCACTGGATTGATGTTTTAAATATTAAGATGGCGTCGTGGGCGAAAGGGGTCAGTTCGTAAAGTTCTATTAATAATCTCTTTGTACCGCTCAACTAAAGACAGCTTATAATTCAAACGCATTTACTTAATTAGTTGTCAGTTCTCAGTGTTTTTTTCCCATTCAAATATATGCTTGAATACAGTAGAATTTCTCGTTGTGTTCACATCTGACATTTGCAGGCGTATTCGTGGCGTGCTGGCTGCCGTTCTTCAGCACAGCGCTCCTAATGGCGATTTGCGAATCGTGCGCCCCGCATGACCTTGTCTTTTCACTGTTTCTCTGGCTTGGATACGTCAACTCCATGCTTAATCCTATGATCTATACCATTTTCAGGTAACTGCGCCGTAGGCGAGCGTACTACCCTAGTCACCTATTTTATTATCATACATTTCGACCAAGAACTGAGGACAAAGTTCATGTTCACCTTCATATAGAGCGTTTAAATTCACGCGTAGAAAAAAAATGATAATCAGATGCAACATTTTGGCATCCTCGTTTTGTCCTTGTAGGCCGCAGAATCCGTTTAAGTTGATGAAAAAAGCCATGTCTGTATTCATGCATGGTTCCACTTTTGCATCTTTTTCAGCCCGGATTTCCGCAATGCGTTCAACAAAATTCTACATGGTAAATGCTGAAAATACCACTACTACTACTACTACTACTACCACCATAAATAGTAATGGTACTATGATAGAGCTAGAAATGTTGATATATTTGCTATATATCCTGGGTACAAAGTGTATACATGAGAGACGAACCTTAACTATGGCGCGCTCCTCGTGGCCTGGGATACTTCACTTAGGATGGCCAGCCTTGCCATACAAAACTCATTCCGATAGGCAAATACTTTCGGTAGACATATATATATATATATATATATATATATATATATATATATATATATAGAGAGAGAGAGAGAGAGAGAGAGAGAGAGAGAGAGAGAGAGAGCAAGAAGTTTGATATGAAGAGAAACCAAAATTTCGCTCGAATAACTCTATCCTCATCCTTGGAAAAGTCCCACAAAAGCCTCGTTTAGACGATCCTTACATGAACTAAGCATCGGTAGCAATAAGCTTCTACGCTCTTTCAAGTTTGATCTTAACAGAGCACTCGTTTGGCTGGTTGCACTGGTGAGTATTTTAAATCGATATAAATATTGCCGGAATTCATTAAAGTTTCTTTAATTCTACCTTATCGATTATACGAGGTCCTACCCTACACTTAAAGTACAAACGAAAATTCGCACGTGTGTGGGATATCCAAATGGCATGCGATTCTTCCATCTGGAGAACTGAAGAAAATGCGAATGAGTATCGATCGTGGACGCAGATTCAGCTTCGTTTTGGTATTTAGTGTTACGTTTTAGTTTTCTATTGTTCACTCTTCAGTCTGCTAGCGTACAAGAGCTATAGGAGGCCAAGCTAAATTTGACACAGTTCAAGCTGCAGCCAAAGACGGAATAGAGGCCGGTCGACAACTCGGGGTCTATCACAGCTATGACTACTGCTCCCTAAGCAACAACCGCGTAACTGCTCGTGAACTGGTGGTAGAGTTATATTGTCCTTCTTTGACGATCTTCAAGTATGTGTTGACTACAATCGAACGTTAAATCCTACGATTTTTGATTAAAAATCAATTACACGCATAAATTTGTAACTAACAAGTTAAATGGTTGCTTTCGCCGGCTAACTCAGCGTGAGTTAGTTACTGCTGAAGACAGCGAAAAGTAACGGAGGCGCACACTTCTTGTTGGCATGGGGTGCTTCAGAGTTGAGCTAATGCCCACTACCTATGAAGGTAGAGCAAATGGGGCGATAGAGTCGCTTAAACCTTCGTATATTAAACGACCCCTGACGAAAGGGGGGGGGGGGTAAGACTTTACAGAGCCGAAGTTCTCGCGGAGTTTGCGGGCACGTCATCTGATCTATGGAGGTTTGACCAGACCAAAAAAGCCAAAATAAACGATGAAGCAAGCACAAAAAACGTCGCTGAGAAAAAAGTTTTTGATTATCTGCGCCTACGGCTGCGGCGGTTCGAAGAGTAACTGTAAGTGATCCAAACAAGTACAACTTCATAATAATATTATTAATAATAATAATAATAGTAAGTATACAACTACGAGAAGAACGATATTAAGAACAACAAGGAAACATATTAGTAGACGAAATGAAACAACAAAAGGTTGAGGTCTCATCTATGTAGATACGCGGTAGCTAGTCCCCGATAGTAACGGGGACGGTAAGGCATGAGTTAAGTTACGCTAGAAAACGTGGTGTATTGTTACCGATGATGATACTGTGGTTATAAAATACAATTGGCTTTTTGTTGCACGTAGGTAACAAAACCGGATAATTAAGCTAGAACGTAGACGTACGTGCATATTGTTATCGGGGCGTGACAAGCTTGACAAATCTATTTGAAAAATACATACGTGTTAATAATCTAAAATCCACGGAACGCGTGACCAACTGTAGACACTTTAGTGAGGCGTGTGTTGTTTCGAAGAGGGCATTAGAACATACGCTGTTCGATTGCCTTCGAGATTTCCAACTCAGATCAGACAGCGTCTCAGGGTCGGTCGGTCGGTCGGCTAGCCAGTACCGTAGAAAAGCTCTTCACTCTTGGCGGCATCTGCGACAACTGCTGCATATTGCGTAGTCGAGTTTGCCTTGTGTAAGCCATGGTTTTACTAGCGCTGATATCGCTCAGTTCTGTGTAGTAGTTTAACGTGGGATAGGGCATCGTTAGGAGGTTAGCCGTATAACTTAATATCAGTCCAGAACAGGTAGCAGACAGGCCGAATTAATCAGTAAGTTTATGTATTTTTGCGTTTACACTTACTTCATTGTGTGGGAAAGCAAGGCATGGGATAGGGCGTCATAATGATCTGTGACGGGTGTCTCTCAGAGAGCCAAAGTTTGTATTTGTGGATAAATTTTTGAGCTAGTCTAGTCCCCTTTCGGGCCTTACTGTGGTATTAGAACGGCAACAAATTGACTGAACTTTGTTTAGCGTATCGCATAAACTTAGTCAGATAGTATACATACATACATACATGTAGTTATTTTTCAGTTCTGTGAAACGATGAACTAGGAAACTGTAGCACTTCGAACGACGGAGAATATAGAAAGCGTGGTGAGTATTACTATTACAGAAAATATCCCATAGACATAAATACATCTATCTATCTATATGTACAATAAAATCGCATTGTGACTGGTCGCTCTTCGTAACTGCGTAACGAATCAAGTTATAAACGTCATCATTGTTCGAAACGAAAACGTTTATTAGATAAGAAGAAGGGTAATGACGTACAGACCATAATTTTATGTGTGTACTCCCTAATAGTGTCTAGTCGGTGGACATAATAATGACAGTCGGGTTTGCCATCATTCAATTGTACGAATGCTAGCGTATATAATACAATATATAAACAACTTACGAAGGTAAAACAGTAATAATAATTATCATTACTGTCATTATTATATACTAAAAAACGTTGCACGAACACACATAATTGCGATGTGATAGTCTTTGCATTTTTCCATTTGTACAGGGTAAAATGCAGCTTAGAACATGGCTGTACTAAATGCCATCTCCTGCTGCGCGTTGCCGTGAGTTTGTTTGTTCGTGTGCGTTAGGTTAGGCCGATAAGGTGCAGACATACAGGCACAGGAGAACACGCAGGCTTCTTCCCCTCTGTTCCTTTTGTTCTTCAAGAGTTAAATATGTGTATAGAAATCACATTTGTATATAGCCTATGTGAATGGATGGCCGTAAGCAACAGAGGCGCTAGGGTTCGTTTTCAATGAAGACTGACTAAACAACTATTTAGTTACGAGGCACATTGCCATGCTACGGTTACGTCAAATGTAAAGGCTAATTTAAAGGCAGGCAAGATACTGAAGACAGATGACGCGAGAGGTAAGGCCGTTCAAATGTACGTCTTTGGAAGGTGTTCAAGTATACATATATATATATATATATATGTATCGTTTGGTCGTTGACAAAACTTTACACAGGCCTTTCCTATAGACGTCAGTGCTAAAATTGTGTGCACCGAATCGGCTCTTCAGATATCGAGTAAGCATTTGTAATTGACTACATGAGGTAGGATAGGACTCAGCTGGAAATACTCTGGGTGTTTTGAGGCATATTCGAACGAAACAGATGCATGCTTTCATCGAAATCTTTAGACCGAAAGCGAAATTGAAGATACGAGGTTCAAAAATATTGCAGTGCCGTTCAGTTATTTGGACCACCGGCAGTGTTTTTGGCTTAACTCGAAATCAGCTTCGCTGTTTTTCAATGTCCTTACATAGCCGCCTACATAAAAGATAGGACAATGACGGTTTAACAAAAGCCTTCCTGTGCATATCATACTAGATATTACCGTTGTCTCAATCTGCACAGACGAAACGCCGCGTTAAAAAGACGAGAGAAACGCTTGCTCTCTTTGATGGCATAGGGGGTTAGCTTGACTGCACCATTGGGTCTGTGGTGAAACGATATCTCAAATGTTTCGAACGCTATCTGAAAACTATTTTATATAATGTCTGCCATCAAAGCCGAGACAAGCCCTTGAAGACAGTGATCGATGTATAGACGATAGAGATACACTTTTACAATAAAAAAGAAAGTAAATGAAGTGGCAGAGAATAGAGATGGACTGAAAATGTATGTGACATTGTTACAGATATAATTATTATCGTCGCCATGATCGCCACATTGCGATTAATAATAACTAATTATATAATTGTTGCTATTATTGATTTGTAATATTATGACGAGTATTGTTGTTATGTAATGTATCTCTTATCGTCACGGTAGACACCGATAGAAAAAATAGGTAAGAGTCACATTTTATGAAATGAACGTTGAGGGCTAAAATTATATTGGACAGGCAACACACAAAAAAATTTATCAAGCAATTGTCGATAATTGTCCATTATCTATCCTATTCACTATCTAAATAGTGTTTCCCTGTTAACCTTTGTCTAAGTGATTGACTTGATTTGTTGACAGATTTTTTGAAATAAACCTATGTGGCGGCAACTGTTTTCAAATAAGACAGAGTTTACGAGAAACAAGATTTGCCCGTTTGTTTTTTGTCCAAATCACAGCTTTCTCTATCTAGCCAGCAATAATATATTCGACCTGTACTTATTGCATCCTACTCGTAGTGTTGCTTTACTATATAATAACATTTATTTCCATAAAATAATAAAACAGTATTTATTTATGTTTTGACCGAACGAAATCTTACAAAAAAAAAATATGAAGCAAGATAGTAAATATAACAAAGGCACATTAAGAATTCGGACGACAACGATCGATATTCTTTACATAAACACATTTACGTAAAATCCTCTACATACACATTTAGCGACAAATCATTGCATCTATATCAGGGCATATCAGATTTTGTTACATACAAAACTTAGATAAAAAAAAAATACCTAACAGTAATTATTATTTTTTGTTCTCGATTGAAGTTACGCAGTCGCTTCACCAATACACTCAGGATAGTAATAATAATAGAAATAGGAAAAAAAAACGTAATAAATCAATGTTAATAGACCAGTAGGTGATTATTCGGTGGCGCCTTAGTCGAACGGTGCTGCCTGTCCAAAGCCTTCGACATATTTTAGTTACCATTTTTATATTGCGCTTAAAAGAGACCTGCAACAAACCGACGGACACAGTTACAACAAACAAGAAATAAAAGAACGAGCGAGAGGTACAGTTAAAAAGGAAAACATGCAAAACGTCGAATGAAATCATTCCAGGACATCGTTGATGTTGATGGCGAACGGGATCCTGCACGAACACAGAGACATAAAATGTATTCGTAGAACCCTTGAGACATTCGCACAGTTGGAAAGGTCCATTAGAAAGAAAGAAAAAAAACACAGAATTCTTCCAGAAGTTCTTCATGCATAAAATACAGCCAGCATAACTGACAGCAAGGTAACGCTGTGCAGAAGGCAAATACTCCACATTAGGACGCACTGCTGCCAACAGCTGTCATCTGTGACTTCGTGTAGCAGACTCCTGCTATTTTGCATTACTCTACCAACAAAAATCAATAGAATCCTAATCAACTACTACTAATTTTAAGTTTCATTTTAATAAATGTTTTTTTGCCGAGCTGAACCTGGCGTCAAATGAAAGCTAAGTGGAAGTTACTCAACCGTATGCCACTTTGACACTGGCTATCCACTCGCGAGCTGTACCCGTTGACAAATTTTTCTTCTGCTATTTTGGTGGCTTAAAGGCCTTTATAATCGGCGATACATAACAAGGCAAATTCTGACATTTCTACCTACAGCTTCCGCTACAGGCACTGTCTTAGGATGCCGTTTATTTAGGCTGCCGAAAATTGAGCCAGTGACACCAAAATCGAGTTAATCTTCCATACATAATTTGGCCAGGAGCAGCACTTTTGGAAACTGTTTCGAGACCTTATCGAGGGCAATTGACCTTTGCGGCCTCAAAAAGGAATGGTTCGACGCCTTCATTTGCGCGTAGGGTCTACGTAGGCGATTTTGATAATTGTTAGCATCACAGACGGCATCGAACCATTTGTACTTTCTGATCCATCACCCAACGCCGTATCTCTCCTCGCACACAAACACATACGAAAAATAAATTGATGAACTTTTGCGCTCTTATTGAAAGCCTGCTCGTCTGTAGTATCGCATGTTTACGTTTTGTATTGAACGCAAAAGATTGCGGAAAAAACAAAACCAGCCGCAGCGTTCGTAGATCGGTAGGGCAGCTGTTAACTAAAGGGAAAAATTTCACCATCATGTGTTCGTGACCGTGATACATCACCCATATACGAGGCAAGTGCCAGCGGTGGTGCGCTGTCGACAGATTCAACATACAGTCATACACGTACGTATATGTATATATACATATATATACACACATTCACGGATATATAAGTGAAACAATAGTCACACATATTACTCAATCAGATATATACATCCACTGCACTCGCAGCCAACAGCGGCAACCTTTTTACTACGAAAAACAACAGCTGTACGTAAGGATGGCAACACGAATAGGCTCATAGTACAGTCGTCGATCGAATACTAAATCATTTTGACTAGAGCAAAACTCGACCATGACGATGGAATTAATTACGGCGACTGGCAAACGACGGAGTCATGGCAGCGAGTGTGTTATGGCGCCCGATTGACATCAAAAGATTGCGCATGCAGATCGATTGGACCGCGGGATGTGGGGAGAGAAAGGGTCACATATAGTCGAGTAAGACAATAGAAAAACTGTATAGGCCACACAGCCAAAAACAAGAAAAAAGTCGGAGAAACAAAGGATTTCAGGAGAGTACAGCTAGGTCATAAAAATAGGAGAAACACTTTTAAAAAGGTTTTTACGGCCTGCTGTGAACATTTGTATGAGATAGCTGATTGAAAAGATCAAGTCCACATTAGACACAGCATCAATAGATGAACGAAACTAGGAAAATAGATTCATGATAGGGAATGAAAAACGCTTGGTTCAGCTAGCGAAAGAAGGACTGTCTAATTTCCTAAATGCTGCTTTGGCCATCGATATAAGGATAATGTCAATAGCTGAAATGCGAACGACCCCTAAGCACGGTGATGTTTTGTGGTAATAGCGGTACAGAAACGGCTTTGTCATCCCTAATATTTTACTAGTTCTATTCCCTATAGATTGCAATGTTCACCAAGCAAATAAGTGCTCGAATCTACATTAGTTGATAATTGACATAGCAAACGGAAAGCGTACGACAATGTTATGAGATGTGTCAGAGCCTGTGTCTGTACAGATGGAGAAAACTAGAGAAAATGTTGGCCGTCAAGAGGAGGTTGGTAAACAGGAATATAAAAAAGGACATCTGCTTGCCCTAAACAGAAAGCAACGATAATAGACAACATAGCCCTGAGGGACACCCCTAGAATGGGACTGCCTCTATCGGCTTTCTATACTCTTTGCGTTCTTTGGATACGAAAAAAACACACGATCAAACCGCAACAAAAGGAAAATGCTTTGGTACGCAAGGTCCTGTTGCTTGATTCGCGTCATTTGGACGGTATCAGAAAGATCCACCCGATCAGCCTTCAACTTCTCTGAGATTCCGAATTTCCTAAGATTCGTCCAATCCGCCTATAACTTCTCAGAGTTTCCCTCCGTGACTCGCTTTCTGAAGGCTAGAATAAATCTAAAGCCTGCGCTTGACAAGTGGACTCGAACGTCATTGGCAACAGGTCAAAAACTTTCCTATTTGTCAAATAGATACGCTAGACCTGCCAAGCGCATCATAGCAGCATCTGTCGGGAAATTTGTTGTGGAAAAACAGTACTAAAGACATGGACGCAGAGCGGAAGGTAGAATTACGGACAGATTCACACACGCATAGAAACAAAAGGCCACACAAACACGCTCGGAGATACGCTCATACCTGTACCAACATACACTAATCACGAACAGGCTTATAGCAGAAATAGCGGCAAACCGATATGTGCAGACAGCCATAATGGTAAACAAACGGGCTAACAAAAACAATTCGTTGAGGAGCCAACAAACATAAACTGATTACCTAACACTGTCCGCTGTGTATCATAATATTATATTATAAGTAGAAAGAAAGCAAAACATGCTTTATTAATATTGGTATTCGGTGTATAAAGTATGTACGATAGAATACGCAGATAGTTAGACAGGAAAGAAAGAACGAAAAAGCCCTCACAGACAACAGGACAATATTCACGTACTAACCCACGAAATGCAACAAAAACTACCTATACATATACTAAATATATTCGTACATGGCCATACGAAACCGACGATAAAATCGCAACGCAAACAGAGATATGATTTATGAAACGGATGTCACGTAAATATACAGTATATATGAACCTAATAATGAAGTAGTGTGATATGGGCGTCAGAGAGAGCAACAAAAGGGGGCGAACGAACAAAAATTGACAGCAAATGTACATGTGTATGGTTGATGCCTAGGTAGAGAGGTTGGAGAGGTCAACAGGCAGGCAGGCAGGCAGGCAGGCGGAGACAACGAGATGGAAGTGAATATGTAACGATTATAAAATTGCGACGTTGACTAACGATGAAAATGCCGACCAAAAGGAAGACAAATGAAAAATAAATTGTGGGATAGATAGGGAAAAGGCATGAAAAAATCATAACATGGTTACAACGAGAGAAAAATGTGAGAAGATTAATTACAGAGGAAACTGTAGTACGAAAAGAAAAGAAAAAAAAAAAGAGAAGCTAGACTGAAAACAAGACAGCAGACAGGAGCAAAATATACATAAATAAATAAGTAATAAATAAATGATAATGATGCGGGATTAATAGAAGATATACTGAGACAGAGATAGTAAAAATAAAAGAAATATATAGAGGTATAAAAAAACAAAGACGACAAATAAACGACTGCATTTGCTGGAAAACAAAAATGTATGCTCAGTTGGCCTTTTTTTTTTTCGTAGCTTTCGTTAGGCATTCGTAAAGAAGGACTACAAGGATTACTTCAAGCTTTAAGAACTACAAGCATTACGATATTCGCTAGAGTCTGGGGAACAAAAATTAAAGTCTTTCACATTCCGAATTGTTTGAATTATGAAATTGGCTAAACAACAACTTGGTAGAGCCGCATTTTTTGTCTAGTTAACACTATTTTTTTGTTAGTCAATTATTAAGAAGCCTATCGAGATTCGCACACTAACGACTGAGTAGTAATAACTGGCGCTTCTATACATAGATCCCAAACAGTATATTTTTGGGCTGTCGCTGAAACTGAGGTGAATGATACGTATTTTTGTTCGTTTTGAAATGCTTAAATATGCTTGGGTATATGAGATAACAACAAAGAAACAAAGTCGCCGACACACTAAACCCCTTACTTAATGCGCTCCGGAGGATTAGCCAACCCCACCCTTAAGTAAATCCGCGTTTCTGTTGAATGTTTATAATATAAAAAATTAACCAAATTACGAATAGAAAGTAAAGCAAATCTTTCAGTCCGTCCGTAAGAGAAACACCCAGGCATACGGGTTAACGATGTTAAATGTGTCTGTTTTAATGGACTGTGAATGGAAGCAGATCGTGCATAATGAATAGTATATACATACTCTGGTATGGCTCAACCGCGGGGCAAGCGAGGAAAAAAGGTCCCCGAGTAAATCTTTTTTTACAAAAATTTTTTTTAACATCTTTATTCCCATACCAAACGTAATAAATGTATTTTAGGGTACTGCTATCTTGAGATGAAAAAAACAGAGAACTGGACTTGATCTGTCATTTGTAAGGCTCAAACCCTGTATTTGGAAGTTTTCCGGCAGCTTACCTATGGATAGGCTATTAGAAACAATTCATTTTCGAGCTGAAGGAACAGTTAAAGCAAAAAAGGCTTATTCTTTTATTTAAAAAAAAATGTCCCATTTGTTTTAGTAAACGTCAACGATTTCAAGGTCTTCACAACTCTAGCTTATCGTCCGCACGAAAGCTGTTAATCTGATATTGGACTTCGCTAATTGAAGAGCTTGTCCAGCACAGTCACTGATTATTGGTCGCAGTGCGTATGTCTACGGGAATAGACCAATGGGACAATTTATTAGATTAATTCCATAAAGAAAACTCGATCTCGAATTTGCCCAAGTTGTATTTGAGTGGTTGCCCCGAATGGTCAGCGTCGACGAAAAGCAGTCAAAAATCTTCATACGGCTATTTTTAAAAGGGGAGCATAAATGTGCACACATGTAATAAATATGAATACAAACTACTATACTTCGTCTTCTTCTTACATGTTCTTATATGAGATAGTGTTTTGTTGGGCATAAGATAACGAAAGGTTTCACACCTATCCTCAATGCGTATCCAGAACTACTTATACTTAATCAACGCAAGAGCAAATACGTCTATTTTTCCCAGAATGTTGTTTTTTATTATCGGCCGTGAAACGTTCCAAGTGGAGCTAAACCCAACAAAATATGGCGATGCAAGAAATATAGGCTTTTTTAGCCAGACAGGGTCATTGAAAATGCAAGATTTTCCTTGTTGCAGGCAAATACTGCTTCATTTTTTAAAAGGAAGTTCTTAGCGTGTGCGATGTCCTGCATTATTCCTACATCACTTTTGTATCGTTAGCTATATAAAAATTCGTTAGAGCGTTTTGTATTCGTTGGGGTACTCTAATGAGGATCTAATGTGCTCAACTATAGTGGGGTAATAAGTGCTGCGAGTGTGTCTTTCTTTGTCTACTCAATTACCCTTGGCTTAATTTAGCCAGGTCATCGTGAGAGCTATCCATTCTGTTGTACACATGTTGCGAAGGTGGTCTTACTGCTGGGTAATAGTAGAATCCTAGCGTCCGGTTTAGACTTTCTAATGAGCGACACGGCTAGGAAACTCTGCAAAAGACCACCAGCGATCTTCCGCGCTACTTCCAGACGTCTGAAGGCCTAAGAACGCCTTCAAAAAAATTACATGTACGCAAAGTTCTCAGTAAATTTTAAACTACTTCTTTATGAATTCGACAAGATCTTTGTTATACACTGATAAGGTAGCGTACTGACATAAACCCTAAAGTGTGCCGACTTTTTGACAAGGTCATAGCATTCTATGTTGCAAATCTACTCTGCAGGTCTGTCCTACATATCGAAACCTACGAAGACAACAGATCTCTTGAAATTTTATTTTTTCTCAGAAAAACTCTCTATTAATTAACATCGACCGTTATAGCTTTCTATTAAGAAGGCCACCTAGCGAAAAATATTAATAGTAAGTCTAGTTTTTAAATAATTGCACTCACATTGTTGTCCTTTACATGTGACGTTTTACGTAATTAATGATATATCTACTCATGGCCACTCTTCAGCAATTTATTTTAATGTAGATTGAGAAGCTTCTGTTAGCTCAGTGCACGTTTACTATGGCCTAGAAATATATTGTGTCTAATACGAGAATTGATTTGCTGTGAAACGCCAAAATGATCCGCACCAAATGCGGTAGACCAAATGTCTCGTGTTCAGGCATTAAAATGTATAAAAATGATGAGTAAACAGATATACTATAATACCTGTCGGCTGATCTTTCCTAAAGGCCTTAAGGGCCTTCCACAATATGCGGTTTGTGCTACGCACATCTCTGTATACTGCCAACACACTTAAAAAAAATCATATTTTGAAGAAGATTCGCATGATGTATGTCCCGAGCTCGAGTTAGGCGTCCGACCTTTACCGGCGTATGCATTTTAATAGCGATAACAGTCTAAAGTCAAGCCTTGTACTTCATTCAGGGACTATTGTTGATGCAGTGCGGTATTGTAGTACGGATGCGTACAGTCACTTACCTATGCGCATATAGGGCCAAGTCTTACATGCACGCTTTCTATAATAGTAGATATCTATGCAACGCCTTGTTTTACGTGTTCCACTCTCTGTTAATAAAAGATGACAATTTTATAATAGTTGTTAAGTTTTATGATTAACTTTACTGGCACTTGCGTAATAGTAAAGGAACTATATGTAAATGCTGAAATAAACGGCCTTTTTTGCGAGCGTGATGTTGCTGTGGTAACGTTTGTACGATGTTGTGTTAACTACGGACGCAAAATTAGTACTAATACATTTATTTGTTATTAACATCATTAGTTTTTACTCTCTCTTGAGTTTCTACAACTCAGATGCAATTTTCCCTCTTTTAATTAGAAGACTCTGCTAATAACTTTCCTATGACCGGCATTTTCTGCTTGAAAAAACGAACAGGTAAAGGAACGACGTATCGTTCTATCTGACAACGCAGGGTGGCTGTAGTGATACCAAGTAATGGTACAAAATAGTACCAAATTGCCAAATTTGTCATTACCTGCAATCGGGTAAACGCGGCAGACCCGCTGAAAATGCTCGACGTTGCTCTTAGCTAGCAGAGCTATCCACCGTGACATCAATAAGACGTACAGCGGCGGTATGCTAAAGCAGTGAGATCCACGCATCAGTAAAGATCTAGCATATCCAAGGGAAAGACCCATGAGACTCCTCAGGCTCCGTGAGTGGGATCATATAATTTATATTATGTTACATATCACATAAACTACTAATCGTATGAGATTAGTGGTACATGTATAGTCGCTCAAATTAATAGCAAAAGAAATGTAATTTTTTTTGCAATTTTTATAGATATTATCTTCGGAGCCTACCTCCACTGATCATACCAGGTGGCCAAATTAGTAAACTAGCAAGCAAGCGTCACTCGTTTTCATCTATTTTTCAACTGCTTGCCCACGAAATCACTTCTCCGCATCCACGCTACAGTCTTTCTCATCCAGAGGTGAGCACCTCTGCTTGACGATACTGTTTGATTGCTTATAGCCCTACCTGTACCAAGTTATAAATAATTTATTTGTTGTTTATAGAGATAGTGCCCCTTACCGAAGTCCATTTTCAAAATGCAATCGGTCTAGCTCACAGACATTCTTGGGTTATCTTCTTTCTTTCTTCCTTCCAGGATAGACATGAGGCTAAACAAAGTGGCACTCCCAAAATAGAATTTTTGATTACAAGTAGAAAAGTATTTAAAAAGAAAAAAAAAACAGGCTTAAGTTCCAGATACGTTTAGAGCAACAGTATTATTCTAACAGTTTACCTTTGTCAAGCACAGACGCTGTGCGGAATTGCGTCTCGAAAATGTCTACTAAACCCTGATCTACCAGGGCTTACCAAGCCAAAACTCGTGATTGATACTCTTCGTCAAAAGACCCCTACGGTTGTGGCTCTAAAAGTGGATAACGACATTTTTATGATCTGAGTGAACTGAATTTTTCTGGTGGGGAAACTATTCGAAAATAACAGTATATTAACATTGTTTGTCCTATTCAGATACGAAGTGTACGTATTTCGCAGTTGCTTAATAAGATTATTTGCTAATTGAAAGCAGTCTCTTGCGTATGTGTTACCGGGAAGACGTTTTATCTTTGCAATGAAATCCTCAAGGATAGCGTTGGTCTCCGTCATTTTGCTTGGCACTTGCTTTTGCGTGTCGCTAGCGTCACACGAAGCAAATGGACGCGGGCCGACTTTCGCGCTCATTGCTATAGCTAATTCATCAGCAATATGAGTTTTGCCATTGAAACGTTCTCTTTCCGAACCGAATCCATATGTGGCAGTGACAGTTCAAGCACGATACAACCTGACATGTACGACAAAGTAGAGGGAAAGCGCAGATCCGCACACTCCAGTTTTCTTATTTGTTAATACTTGTATAATTCAAAACAGGTAACGAGACAGAATAAACACGTACAGCCATGTATAAAAATACAGAAATGATTGCCCTGCATGGGGTTTGTATGTACTTGTATACATATTGTTTCAGAGAAAGGGAAAATACGAGACGCATTTTATCACAGTCACCATTAGGTTCATCTGACTCGAATAAGATAGCAAAGTAGTTACTGCCGCTGTTTTTGTTGTTGCGCCAGTGGGCAGTAATTGAAAACTGATTGATCAGCTCTATTTATCGAAAACAAAAAATCCTTTTTAGATATCGCTCGCAGGCTGTCTCAGCGTTTGCGTTTCGTCCGCCATGAGGGAAACTGATTAAGGTAAACAGCTTACAAATGTCGGTCATGGTCCAGGCCGACCCCTCTACAAACGTAACTGGTCAACGGCTTGGCGTGTATGTACTCCTAACAAGTCACCAGGATTGTGCTACAAAGGTCATGAGAAAAAGAGTCTAGGGTGTCGTCTCTTTTTGAAGACTCTATGCGAAAGAGTACAGGAACAAAGTGCGCCAAATTGTCAGCATTGATTGCGAGATTGACTAAGATTTTTGTCTGTTTGGACATGATTGATCTTGCTAGTAAGTACCTGGTGCGAAGAGCGCTTATTATGTGAATTTTTAGCGATTTTTAGACACTCGTAAGACATTTCAATATGATCTATTTTCTTCTTCGCCCTTCTTTCATCTTCGACATAGGAAATCTACGCTACGTTCAACAAGCCTTTGGAATTAGAAATTCATATACGTAGAAAAAGTACAAACAGCATATTATTCGCATACCAGATGCATGCTAATGTTGAACGTCCCTCACCAATAGCCCCAGATACCCTTGTCACTTCTCAAGTTATACCATTTTCCGTAGTTGTAAAAAAGAGCTCAACGTTTCTATTCGTCGATGTAACGACAAAGGAATCGTTTGAAAGAAATAGGTTTTTTAATAGAGTCTCTCGTTAGTGCTTGACTTTGTATGATCGACCTTTTGCAGTTTTCTCTATATACATTTTTTGGTCTTAGTTTATCTGTCGAACGCCCCCTCTACGGTAGCTTCGACCAGAAAGTGAAATTTACCTGATTACGATAATAAGGTTTGACAGCCCTGACCGTAAGTCATTGCATTGTTTGTTATACGCGAGTACGTTTTTGCATGCGCTAGGCTGTCTGAATTGCCAGGCAGGCAAGGTTCAATGAAACGTAATAGGACATCAATAGTGTGTGAGCCTTCCTGAAGGCTTACTACGATCGGCATCGGAGTTGGTGTTTAAAAAGCCTTGAGCCCTGTATGACGTTTCAACGTTACAGACGAGTACTCTGGTACAGTAATGTGGCGTTCAGAGTGCGGTCCGTTTGAAAGCTGCTTCGAAAAACAGAAACGCAAAAGCATTGCTGTTAAGAGACGATATTATTGCGAAGTCATCTAGGTTGACAGAAAGGAAATAATCTAAATCAACTACTTTTGGTAAGTAGACAACTTCAAGAGGTTAACCTCATATAAAAGCTATAAAAAGGGAAAGAAGGGGAACTTGAAAAGGAGCAAAATACACATAACCTGTATACTAAGTAAGGAACTACAGTGGTATCCGCTCAATGCGCATAGGAGTACAGATTAATCTTTTCGAGGAGCTGCACAATGTCAGGTGTTATTATTAGGATGAATATGCTGATCTAATACAACATATAGTATTTCTGGTAGCATCGTCATGGTCAGGAGAACAAATAGGAATGGCGATGCACTTAGCCATAAGGGCAATGCCTCCATTTCCATCAACATTTTTCACAAGAAATGTATGTTCTTATTCTTTGCATTATACTATAGTATGGTTGGTTGTCTTGTTTGCCGTTTGAGGTTCCCAGCATCCGACCCCGTCGCCATACAGTTTTCGCCCCTTTTTGGACTACGTTGCACAATGCGCTAGGTCTGTCGGTGCTAGGATAATCATTTTGTGAGTTCCGTGCAATCGTACTTCCGCCGAACGTACATTTTTTTCAGCACAATTTTTCAAAGCTTTGCTCAGCCGCCTCTACTTACTCGTGTTGTGCTACGATCTCTGTAACTTATTTCTGTTATTCCTTATTGAAACATATTGGCAACAGGAAAATCAGATCCGATCTTCGCAAAACATAATTAATATATTAGTTGCCGTTCTTTTCTTATAAAGAAAAAGAAAAAGAAAAACATGCTTTTCGCGTAGAACATCTCGATGCAATCGTGCCACTGTATTAGGGTTCACTTTGGAAGAAACGGGGATGCAAAAATGCATAGAAAATAATTTCAAGACTATTTGGATTCGAAATTCGTGCAAAGCTTTCGTTTGGCGGCGTTTCCCTGAAAGTTAAGCTATACAGTGCATCTGAGAAATCAATTTTAAGCGTAAAAAGTTTTGTGCCTTCCTAAGGATTCATAGGCAATCAGGTACAGGGCCAACTCAATAGTTTTCTTGGGTTCCAAGAGGTTAAATATGTCATGCTTTCCTATATAGTAACTTGTATGTGTTTTTTTTAATATTATACCATTAAATGATTGCCAAACCTTATTGAGCTTGTCGCTTTTCATGTTTTTCGAGTACGTTCAAAGACAGAGGTTTAGCATAAGGTCACTTAAATAGTTCAAACGACTTCAGAGGACAGGCATCTGCCGGAGCTTCGTTAGGCGACGAAGTTTTATTGCTTAGTGCAAAGTAACCAGTAAAATGACCCCTGCAACCTCGATTGGGACCATCCTTTGTTGTCATCCTGTATGACCTCCTGCTCTCCTGATTAGGTCGATTACGGATCTAGAAGCGACGCTAGTCCAGCATAAGAAAACTGAGTGATGTATGTATAGTGCAAATCGTGTTTTTACCCTGAAGCCAATGTTACGGAGAAGATGAGCAGTGCACATAGCATCTTTTTGCGCGCAGTGCTTATGAACTAGGATGCCCGTAGATCTTTGCATTGCCTTAGCTCGAGAGAGTCCATCCTCTAAACTCCAAAAAATTGACCCATAAATGAACCTACTGATTGAGTGAGTAATTGGTTTTCTCTAGGCTACCTCCGTTTTCGTGTGCCGTAAAGTTGCGTTGTCGTAGGGGGCCTCTTTTCTTTTTATGCATATTGGAGCGCGGCATTGGGTTATCTCATAGGTGAAATTAAAAGGTTAAGAGGTCTGTTGGCAGCCTTCGTCGCTATTCCTTCTTTTGTCGCTACACCCACGAAACATTCCAGCATACAGTTAAACAATTGAATATGATGATAGTGAATGAATCTGAGAAGTTCTTCTTAGCTTCGTCAACGGGGCTACTTTCGCGCTGCGCGAAGGGCCTATCGCGTTATATGAGGCATAAATTGGGATACTGAGCATTTCTCGAAACGGACATTTCCTCTTCGCACTCTGGTTACCTTAGGCTTGCATCAAATTCAGCAGTCGTAAAACCATAGACGATTACCGTTATAACGGATAGCCTCTCAGCCATCTGAAAAAAAGGCGTATGCAAAGTTAAAGTTTGAATTTAAAGAAATAATAAAGTTTAACGCGGACTGGTAAGTGGATTTTTCTCACCTTCAGGTTATCGATTTTATTTTATTATCAAATAAGCCAAAGCCAGGCTACAGTTCATCACCCTCATAAACTTAGAATTACGTTGTGTTTATGAGTTCTAATCTATTGTTATGTATTCTTATTGTTAATTACGGTTAAGTTGAAGTTACTAATGTAGCCACATCGAACTCATGGAACAATATGTACTCTGAGTTCGTCAGCATGTAATTTTACAGGACAAGTCCGCAATAATGTTATGTACAGAACTATCCTTTGTTAAAAACAAGACAGGATTATATTTATTCTAATTAGGCTTATCGTTACCTATCTGTCAATCCATCGATTGCGCGGGATATGCATGTTCAAATAAAAAGATCCGAGTTAAATGTGCTTATAGTTTTAAGTTGAAAAAATGCTTTGCACGAAGTCATTGAATTTACGTTTAAGATATAACATAATTGAGCGTCATTTTCACTGTTATTATACATTTTATATTACCAGTTTATGTTCACTACCATTATTACAACGAGTACAAAACATATTTATCTAATTTGATGGCGCTGGTTTGGACATCTAGCAGTACGAAACGAGAACGGGTTCAAGTTTGTTTGTTCTTATCATAGAGTGTCCTCGTTTGCTTGATTTGGAAACGTAGTTATTGAGTCTCATATCTAGTGCACCGTAGAGGTCGAAATTGATATGTCCTTCTAGCCTTCCGTACGTGACACACGTAGAAATTGTCAATGGCTCCTATATGGTTAACAAACTATAATTTAGGCCAAAAAATCACGAAAATTTGACCGTTCTTAAAAGCTATAAACTACTATATTACAAATTACCGCGGAAAACCCTACTACCACAGTATAATTTGACTATAATCAGATTGAACTTTTGGCAGTATCTGCTACTGGCTCACGGCTTAGCAAATAGATATGACAAGTCAATCCAAGAATGATGACCAGAGAAACAATTCATCTCAGAAACGGTCACCTTCAGAGCACCACACGGTGATTGTGGCCAGTCTATGTGGTGGCCTATGTGGCCTATACTGTGGGAGAAATCATGTTCGAAAGTGCTATCGAATCGAGCTCGACTGATACCAGCTCTATCCATAAAACCTAACGAACCGCACAACAGAGCTATTGAAATAGATCTGAAGCAGTACACGCGTTCTGCTTGCAGAAACGTACAATATGCAAAGACCTTCGAGCAGGTGAAGCTCGATTGCCCCCGTATGGCTTGCAAAATTGATTTTCTTTTTCACAGTCTAGTGAAGGCCAGCGCTTCGCTATAAACAGTCGTATTCCAGTGACGGTATTTAATATAGCTAGCCATGTGCAGCCGCGAGCAGATCGAATAGGTTCGACATTCTCAACTTGAAGCTGTTTGTTTTTTTCTAGGCCAGCATGCCTTGTAGATGTATAATCAGGCACTGAACTTTAAATCTGTTTATACCAATCATGTTATCAACGTTGGCTAATTTGAAATTTCCAAAATGGACCTATAGTGTCCAATAGATTGTACAATTGTAGATAGATAGAGTGTACGGCAAACTGCATATGTGGAAGCTTCATAAACGCAGAATTAGCAACAATTTAGGGATTATTTTGATACTTCGATAGATGTTGAGAGTAGTCCGATTTGTTCACTGTAATTTATCTCACACACAACCCTGCATCTGGCAAAAAAAAGTTTATGCTTGATAAACCGATACCGAGTCATTTATGCTTATGACTATAATCGTTTTCGATACTTTGTTGATAAACGAACTAACCGGTAGGTATTTCCATGAACGAATTATTCGGAACTAGTCAAAGCCTTATTTAAGCATGAATATTTCCGATGTTGCCCACGCTCGTAAAGCATGCTTCTGCTGGTAAAACAGAGATGTATTGGTCCTAAGATGAGTGAACTGAGCCTTTCAGGCCTATCTCAATATCCGTATCGGAACGGTGCGCTCGATACTACGTAAGCATTTTTTGCCACGTTTGGACATTATTGTGAACCTAATCAACACAGTAATGCTAAAGCTCTTGACGCTGCTCGGCAAGAGCCTATAGAGTACAATGCACATTTCATGCCAGCCTCACAGATTTCCCAATACCGTTACTATATTTTATACCGACCACTGCACCGAAATTTTATCCGTCGACATTCTCTAATTTACTCACATACAGGATCATCTTAACGTGCATCGTCACAAACGTCACATGAATTGCACTATATATATATATATATATATATATATAAGAGGCAGAGTTCCATCATACTCCCGCGCGTGTCGCTTGCTTCATATCAGTAAGCTATTTGTACTTCTTGTGTGTAAGCGAAACTTTCATTGGCGGTCGTTTTTTTGACATATTCTGTCATCGTGTGACGTAAAATATTATGTTTCTTATACACGTAACTTATCTGTCGGTGACCGGTCTGTTTCACCGGTTTCCACGCTGCACGGCACCTATATTTTGCTTAAAGTCGAAAATTTTTCTAAGTAACGAATGTTGCTTTGACACTTAAAACTTAAACAAATGAGTATTTACACTCATATAGCTTTGACGGTCTGCAGAAATGCGGAAAATACAGAGTAAACAATCGTTTATTACTGTCAGACGTGCAGTCGTGTAGGGGGTCCGCTACAAACAAATTTTATAACCAGTATGCTATATAATACGGTAAATAAATATCACAAACCAAGATTCTGATAACGAAATAGGTTACACCAGATTATTTTTACTTAAACCAACGACAAGTTCGAAAACTGACATTTTTGAGACTGGACGAGATCACATCGATCCGATCGAGGGTGCAATCATAAAAACAAAAAACTCTCGTTAAAGGGAAGTATTGTGCGGTATATAGAGGAGCGAAAATTATTGCTATCTGGCTTTGAAGTAATGACACGCTACGTTTTCCAATAAGAAGAAAAGCAAAAGACTGAGTGATGCAAATATAGGAGTCAGTTACCGATCATCCATATCAGACATCTTCTGAGCACGAAACCTAGCCTTCTACCGCAAGCAACAAGAGGCCAGTAGCCTTACCAAAAATAGAGAATGCATAATACAATTTTCAAACTGGATATATTAGGTTTATGATAAAATCTATATGTATATATCGGACAAACGAAATGAAGCACCCTGTCGTTTGAAGGCGTTCGCGACACGTTACGCGGCATCTGTGAGGCACGAAAGCAATCCAAAAACGAGACCTGGATAGCGAAAATCTCGAAACGTTATCTTGTCATCTTTAAGTACAACAGTAGCTATTTATTTGTACGAAATAATGAACACAATCATAGAGACATTTGCTGCCACACATAGGGCAACGATAGCGAAAATTAACACTGGATATTTCGTACATACTAAACACATTTGAATCGGTGACCCAGGTCGATTGCAGAAAATAAGTTGTGAAATAAAGCGGATAGCCGAATACGGTATAAAGTGACCACACTGCAATTTTTTCTTTTTAAGTCTCCGAGCATTAATAGCGTTGCAATAGGGGTGTTATCTGTACTGTAGAGGAAACACCAGAATAAGTTGTACGTTATAACTACTACCGTTACCATTTGCGCTTCGTTAAGCCAAGCTGGTCGGTAAGTTGATATTATGAACTTAACTTCTAAAATGTTAATTGAGCGCTGTACGTGCTGTGCTTTTCATACAGGACAATTTGCCTGTTTTCAGGTGGCTAGAATAAGGTGTCCTTCTTCCTAAAGACAGTTTCTCCTTGTTTTCCTGAGTGTAGTGTAAAAAATGCCAGTGCGGTGACCCAACACGACTATTTCAAATCAGGATCAGCACAGACAAAGTTCGGCAAAATAAATTAAGTTGATACCAATTCATATAAGTTCATGTGCAAAGATGAAATTCAATCTTTGTTTTTTAAATTTCGTAAAGAATATGGAAGGAACGAATCATAGCGATGCGACTGTCTGCTCCTCCTATGGAACACACGAAGTGTACCGGGGTGGTAAGCGTGTGTGATCGAGTCGATGGTATAGACTCTTCTTCCACGGACATCTCCCGTCAAATAACGTGATAATAAGATGACGTGATCACCTATGGCGGAACACCTATCCTGCAATGCATCCAAACATATATAATGAAATGGACAAATATAAAAATAAAAACTAAGTGAAATCTTAAAGCTTACACCATAACGTTTCGCGCCCGCCAAATTTGTAATGTAACCCCACGATGCCCAACGCGATGGAAGAACCTGTTTTCGAGCCAAATTGTGTTACCAGCTGTTAGGTTCTGTGCAATAAGATAACTGTTAGCATACGCTATATTTCACGATAGTATGGGTGTACAATATCAACGATTTATTGTTAGTAGAAATTAACGGCAGAAAGGGCACGGGGCAAAGCTCGCGGGTCCGAAAACTTGAGCTCATACTCTATCGTGCTGCAAGCTATTAAATGAAGCTTTGTCCTGGGGCAAAATGGGTACACCATTTTCGACAAGATTTTGGATTTATTGAATAGTGCTAAGATGAGAGTAAATTGGGGACCTTTGCGAAAATGTTTGAAGATCTTTAAAGAATATTGATATGGAAGCCGCTGAACAGAATAACCGGAAAAGCTACACAAATTCAGTAACTTATTGTTTCGCAAACGTTTAAGCAAAAGTGTAAAGGGTTTATATTAGATAAGAAAGTAAACTGAGAGGCCTAACGTAGACTTTAAATATGCATGTTCGTCAAGAATGAATATCGGTAGTCTTAAAGTAAAGCTTGGTTATCTTATCAGATAACAGAATACATTCAGTACGATAATGAATTAGGTCGCGCAAAACAAATGAGACTAAATGGCTAATTGAAGCAAAGTAACAAGGTTCCGATAAGCAAACACTCGGGCGGGGCAACGGGGTACCACAGCGGAGTAGCTATTCACGGAACCGTACGATAACTGCATCAAAAACTGGCTCGACGTATGGGGCTGACGAGCCGGGCAATAAAATTAGTACAGCGGTATGACGGAATTAGGTAAAGAAGGTCTTCGCAATTGGCTAATTGTAAAAGTATAAGGGAACACTTTGTATGAGACTGAGAGTGACACGAATCAGACTCGTTCGTATTGAAACCTGCTGATAGAATTGTTGTTAGAGAATCACTGTAGTAAAACTTGTCTGTATCTACTTATCAATCTATTAGAGCTACCTCTGTGGCTAAAAACGATGGCCTCTCTGAGCTTTTTTATTCGTTTTCTGTTAACGCTTGGTCTTGTGGTAAACAATAGTAGAATTGCTGGCAGGATATAGTGGGGCGAATGCGGTTCAGGCTAGCAACATAATTGCTGGAAGACCGGCATAGGCCGAACAGGGGAGCTGCATCGGGGTAATTGTTGGTACGTGAGCTAGCTATAGTTTACATTAGGTTTGATGTAACGGCAGAGAACGATAAGATTAGTTAAATCGACCAGCCACAGAACGAGCACGGGGTGGAGCTCGAGGATCAAGTATGATCCAAAAAGTATCGTTAAAAATGAACGGTCCATTGGTAGTACACTGTTGAGTATTCTTAGCTGGTTAGAGTTAAAACAAGGGCTAGGGTCGAGTCAGGCAAATACGCAGATTATACGGCAGTACCTGTAAACATCTCGAGGACCACTAATCCGCTGATAGAGGCGCGAGTTAATTCCACGAACATAAAATTCTGTCCGTTACAGCAGAATACTTTCGCTTAAAAAACTACTCTAACGCACCCAACGCTGAGCGTCTGTCCTAGTCAACAAATTCGTTAGCGAATCGTATTAGGGCAGATTAAACGAGTGAATCTGCGTCAAGCATGTTTCCATAAGGTATTGAATTGCCATATTAATAATTTACCCATATGGACAACTATTAAGCCTTAAGCAGATGTTAGTAAGCTGGTAAAGCTATTCCGACAAAAGGGCTTTGAATCAATCAGACTTGCAAAGGACACTCACAGGTGGTTCTTGAAGACCACACAGAAAACTATTGGCCCAATTTTTCTAGGTCACTAAATAAATGCAAGTGTACTGTTCAGATCGGAGCAAGGGGCTAAATAAGCCTTGCTGTTATTAGCGCTCAACAACGAGCGTTTATCGAAGTATAAAAATATACACGCCTAGTCCGCCCCCTATTCTTGCCACGACGAATAGGTCGGGATAGTAAACTATAGCACACGGGCGTGGGAAAAATGAAAGGCTTGTTATTACGACTCATCTATCTTGTATCATGTGAGCTGTGCTTGTCACCATCGAGTTAATGTCTATATCCTAGAACACGCCTCGAGTGTAGATCAGAATCTCCGTACAAGCTAGTAGTAGGTCAAGGTCAAAAACGAGAAAAAGTGGCTGGGTAGTAGTCGCTATGATTAATAAACCTATAGAGACTTGAGAAGCATGCTAGTGGACTAACCAGTGCAACGAACGAAGTACTAACAATGCAATGCAGGCCGGAATCTCATTGACCGTTGGGTTAAGGTTGAAGCGCGTCGAGATATAAACTGATGTCAGATAGCTTGTACTTCTTGCAGTCTAATGTTATTGTGATTTCACCGCCCATACTCCGCGTTCAGAATATAAGCATTTGCATAGCAGATCTTCAAGCTCGTTTTGACTGTAGGCAAAATGACGTCATGGCCCAGCTTGAGCTGGGCGCTGAACGTCGCTCACGTGTTTGCTACTCTTTCTTGCTAACTGACGTATTCGTTGGTAATGTTGGGTACAGTTGCTACCGTGTGTTCGTATATGATGACACTGTTCCAATACGACAGAGACCGTTGTTCCGTACCTCTATAACACACACATCGTAGGTTATTATTAGGATATCGGACTAAGAGAGTACACTTGCATACCGGGGGAACGCTGCGCAACTAAACTGATCGAGTCGGATAGAACAGACGTTTTTTTTTTAAATTTTGACCGATTTTACGATCCGTAGTACAATAACGGACACAATAGCACACTTCGGTGACCTGTCGTTTTGAAGTTATATAATGAACCCTGCCCATAAACGATATATCTCTTTCTGTCTTTTTTTTTGAAGTCGACGATATAGCCGCTGATCTGCAACGCAAAGCTTTGCTGAAGGACGGCATGAATATAACTTAAAATACTGGCTATTGATAGCACCATTGAGGATTTAAAGAGTTGACTGATATTGAATATTCAAAATATGACGTTGTTCGCGGAATGAAGATCAACGTACGTTACTTTAATGTAGTACCTCACTTTAGTTGTTCAAGTTACCAAGTAACCGTGAAAATTCGACGCACATTTTTCAGTAATTTATGATACAGAATAATATTGTATAATTAAACATCGAATGACTCGTGCTGTAGCTTTTTCTTTTAGCGAGCATTATAGGAAGACGCATTTTACGTTCGGAGATTTGTCGTATTCCTAAAGTTACTTGTTACAAGAATTAAAGCAAAAGTTTTTTTTTTTTTTTTTTTCTAGAATATACACCATTTAGTTGAAAAGTGATGTATACACGACAGTGAAGATAGCCAATTCTACTACCCTGTGTAAACTATCTGACAACTGTAAGTTGTCGATGCTAATGCATCAACGAAGGTAGTTCTACATTGAACGGTATTGGAAATGATTGTACTAAATACATAAAACCTTGGAGCTGTACCGTACTCATCTTTTCCGATAGAAAGATCCGCCACTAACTATTCAAAGAAAATTACTTTTTAGCCGAGCGTTCGTTGCTTGGTTAGAGGGTAACTTTGCCCTAGTTTAGACCTGGGTAGTTGTAGCATTCTGTTACTCTCCACCAGGTCTAGCATGAGTGCATAGTTTTATGTACCCGAGCAAATGAATAACTTCGAAACAATTTCGAAATTCAGTACGGCCTGTTCCACATCGTTTTTGCTTTTACCGTTTTGAAGATCATTGTCTTACGCGTAAATTACTGGCTAATATTATTTCATATATATTCTGTATAACAACCATTAAGAGCGGTTCTGTAATCGCTTCCGTTAGTTCGTTGCCAGTAAGAAGATTTAGGTCCGGACAAGTATACTAAATAAAAAAAATAGAGTGTTGAACGAGGAACATTGGCATGGCTAGCGTGCTATTTCGTTATAAATTAGATGGTTTGTGCGCCAGGTTCTTGTGAAAAGGTAATCACAAATAAAAATATTTCTCTTTTTTTTTTTTCTTAGCGGCGACATACTACGTAAACTCATTTGGTAGGCTCGATAGCAATATCCATCCTGTTCGAACTCTATCGTGTATGCTCCGAGGTTTTTCAGACGATGTGATTCGAAGGCGCCTTATAGTAAAATCCTGGCCGAGCGTTCGTTCTATAGAAAACAGCAGATAAAACAGCGTCAGCAAACAGAGAAGAACGACTATAAAATCGGTCAAAGGAAGTAACGAATAAATCCGAACGAAATAAACACAAGCGCAGAAAAGCCAGCATTAAAGCAATTGCGACCGTCGATTCACGAGTATGCGTTTTCATTCGGTAGCAGCTTGGTAACGGTTACTCGCAGAGAGTTCAACGGACGACTCAGCTCCGGCCAAGGTTTAGGGATGTGTGCAGACGTTTACATTCGCGAAAAAAAAAAAAAAAAAAAGAAATAATTGAAGATCTCAAAATTTACAAAACGCTTTAGTATAGCTTGATCGCATCTGAAATATGAGCAACCTCAACAAACTGTGTTATGAACGTCCACGTCTGGTACGTTCAATTATTCTTTTTTTTTAGTGTTTTGGCCAAGAATTGAATGATGAGAAACTGACTTCAATCTTGCGAAATGATTTTTGTAAACCTATTTTTCCTATCGGTCCTGTAGAACTCCAATTTATGTTTCTAACTGCAAGTTCACTCAGAGCAAGACGGCATTACGAGATAACGCTATACAGTTTTGCATATTACGTTGAGCGTACGACGTTACTAATGGTCTGCTTAGGACTATTAAATGAATATATTTCGTAGCTTTTTTTGTTACGGCCCTATTCAAAAGCCCTTTTTATAAAAATCACTACGAACGGTATATACGATCAGTGAAGTGCCCGGCTTTGCCTATTGCTACTGCTTCACTAGCAGAGTAGTCATAATGAAGTAAGGGGTGACTAGAAATATGATACACATGAGCTCCCTAACGAGTTGTTTGCGCGTATTTTTACATTTTGATTGAGACATTTTGATTTTAGAAAGGATTACATCGTTCAGGCAAAACATTTCGAGCAAGCTTCCTTTATTTTGACAGCGGAAGTCCTTGGCTACTTGTGTTTCAAAAATTGTTCTCAAGTTTTATTTCATATTTAAAGATCGTTCTACAATATCAATCGGCCGTCTGATTAGGTTCATCAGTACTTTTAAAGTAAGCTGGCCGCTTAATTGATAATAAACCTTAAAATAGTACCGAAGTGAAGGCTGTGTCTGGGCGAATATGCCTCGCCAACAGCCATGACAGGGACATCAACATGAGTCGATAATGCACCACCATAACGCATACGTGAAAAAGGAAACAGTATTCCTTCACAGAAAATCGAAGGTCTGTTCGGTTGAAGTGAAATTGACGTCGCTAATTGGACAAATTTAAAAGATTATGGCGAATCCAAAGAAAATAAGATCCATAACTTTTACGTCTCCCAGTATTATTTCATTTCTCTGAGTTGAAAAATAGGACGACGGATGAGAACCTGAAGCGAAGAGTGTTTGGCGTCGAATATCGTGAACGATAAAAGTATTTCTGACTACTACTGAACAGAGTAGATGATTAGAAGACATATTCTGTGAGCTAATTGAAGCTAAATAATATTAGCTGTCTAAAGACACTTGTGTGGTAAACAAAAAAAAAATAGCTTGATTTATAAAAGATTGTGCAACATTATCATCTGTATGCTATATATATATAAATATATATATATATATATATATATATAAATAAATAACATAGTTGCCTTTGTTTACACGAATGATGGCACTTTTGTAAAGTGCTAAGTGAGAATTTTTGAGAAATATCACGAACAAAAGGTTTGTATCGCATTCTTGATAAATCTTTTCGATACTATAAACTTTATAGGCATGGGGGAATACGGTCCATATTGTTTTGTCATGCTGAAACATTGCTTATGTTTCCCTATTACCCTTTTTCTTGGTAAACTCTGCTATTTTTTCGATATTTCAGATTTCGAAGCTTAGCTTTTAGAATTGGTGTTTACTGCGAATCAGGTTAATTAGATGAGGCTTGAAATTTTCCAATGCAGTCTTTTTTGTTGGTGTCGATTGAATGGCCCCTCAAAGGATCTACTGCATCTGACGCATGACTTGAAGGTAGCTTACTTAGCCAGACGTGGTTGGACTTGTGTCCGAGTTACCTTAGCTGAAAACCAGGTGAATTACCTTTCTGCAGCCATCGCATCTATTTGTCTAGTAATAGTGACTTCATTCTGAAGGAAAATCAGTTGGAGAACACGAGGTTGTCCGCTGAGCTCACGTTAACCTAAAAATTGCGCTCAATCGAAACGCAAAAGCATTGCTTATATATACAGCTTTTTACTTCCAAAGCATTTCTACTGTGTGTCTTATTTGCTGAGTCCGCAATGCCACACATGCTGTTTATAGAACCAGATTGAGCCCCTGAATCTTCTCAGAAAGGGAGGCCAGCATCGCACATGCATATATTTGTCAATGGCAACATGTTTTTCTATAAATAAAACTACGTTGATAAACGACATTTTTAGTAGTGACATTTTCCTCCATCCATTACGTAATTACACCGCTCGACATAAACAAAGGTTCTAAATGGACGCAGTCGGCGTCTGCCTTTCGCGTCTGAATAGCTGCTGATTCAGCTTAAGACAAAAGAAGTTTGTTAATCGTGTAGACAAATTTCTACTTTGAAATCGACCGACGAAAGGTTTTCGTCGAACCAATGAACGATGCGATCATGGCTGCAAGGCTTCAACATAGGTGCTCCTCATCCTAAGAGGAAACGCAGTTCGAACAACTGGGTTAACTCATCATTTCCTATGCACGCTCACTGTTAAATGCGTGTAGTGTATTTGCCTACCTTGCATATTGGGACTCGATCTACCAGAGAAGATTAGGTAATCTTCCAGATACGATGGCCGCTCCCAGTCAGTACGGTATACCGTCAACCTTCAACGACGATGGAAAACACAAAAGCTGTTACTGTGGCTGCTTAATTTACGGAGATGCGCATATATTTACTAGGGATGCATACATATTTTTAAACAGAGTAGGTCATGGATAAGCAGAACGTGCATATCTCGGGAACGACGCCACAAGAGTTCTATGCTAAATAATATTCGTGTCAAATTATATTGAAATATTTTCTTATGTATTTCTCCTTAAGGCGCTCTTTTCCCTTCTTCAGACGACGACATAGACTTAGGCGGTGTTATGCATAGTCGGTACGCGACTACAAGGGTGTATCCTAAGTGTGAGATAATCTCTACGCTACTTTAGCCTATGAAGTTACGTTCGCTGTTCTAATTCGAAAGGGAAGGCGCGGCTGATTTAAAAACTATTTTTTCTTATGCATTAAGGTTATTTATTTTTTTTTGTTTTTCTATAATATTATTATATCACGAATGATTTCAAAGTATTACGATTTTACTAGAGCAAAGTTTTGTTTGCTGGAGACAATACGTGCAAGTTCACACGGCAAAAATCAAAGACTTAAACCTTTAATTAAAAACACTAACAACTTCAACAGTTTAGTATCAAATGCTCTGTCGCTGCCCAACGTAACTGTTCAGGAAACGAATCACCGATTTAAAGAACTAAAACGTAATCGGTGTCTTTTTAGCTGTTATTAGTTGTTATAACCGTTGATCACATCTTTTAAAGATACTAATCATGTGACACAACGGCTTTCTGCGTTAAGTATTCTACAAACTCAGCCTTGAACAGTTCTATTCGTAGTTCTTGGAAGGACATCTATCGTCACGGCGTTGGCTTTATTATTCACGCTATCGGATTTGTTATACGTACAGGCTTCAAGATCGCGTTGTTATAAAAGGCCATCTCGAGAAGCAATAACTGAATTTCGGTGGGTCGTTAAATCAAAAATATAGCACGGTTTCCCAGAAATGCGGTTTATTCACGGAATCTTTGTTCAGCGAACGCGGAACTTATCGCATATAACAGGTCATTACAGCAGATATTGTGGGAGCAGGATCTAGATTGTCTCTGTTACTAGGGGAACAATAACATCTCATACAGAGTGATAAGCAAATCAGATCAAATGAAAAATAACCGTTTTCTTCTATTTCTGCTTCTATAAGATAGATATAACAATTTCGCCCGTAATTTCTACCCGTAAGGAACCGTAAGGCAAAATTATTTAATAAATATTTTAGTTGAGTTGGCGAACACCAAAACACTGTTGCTACGATGCAACTTTAACTAAATTTCTATTTTCCGCGCCGTGTAATTTCCTTTCCTGATTTTTATTGGGCATTAACCTCGGCTCTTTTATTATTTCTCTAGCTTATATCCTATATTTAGCCAACTCATATACGTGAGCCGTATACAGTTCACCAGGGACGCACTGGCGGATCGTGATAATGAAGCAAGCAAGTAGGCAGTCTTAAGACAAGATTGGGTGGAATAGAAGTTGGGTACACTTTTACCCATCGGTCCTCACCGATCGCAGCCGTCACCAACTGGCGATCGCCAATCGCCACTAGTCAGCGTACCTCTCACTTAGATTAGCTCAGCTGCTGAATTGCCTGGACTCAGCACTCGGATACTATCGTTGCTCCCGTTGGTGGGTTGCGCTGCCCAAAGACAGAGAAGTAGCCGGCAGGGAGATCATCAAGGTTTACCAACCGCTACTGATGCCGGCTATCGCTCGTTCCAACAGGTGCAGCGGTGGTGGCAATCATCGCATCGAGGACGGCGACAACGAGCGGGCGCTGGCACTGCCGGCGGCTGGAGCCACATGGGAGGTCGCTGTCTTCAGCTGCCGTTGACAAGGTTTGCCAAGTGCCCAACAGACGAGTCTATTGCTCCCTACTTGCCTCGGGTTCGCTTCTTACCTATAGCTTTACCAATAAACAGCAATATATACACAGCACATTTTTGGAGAGGTAGATGAACGGGGTCTGGTTGGCATGCGGCTGTAAGCGGACGGTATGACGTCAAGGTGGTAGAATAGACGGACGGAATCTTGAGATGGCAGCCACCGGTTTTTGGGCTGATACTGAACCTACGAGGCTCTAAGCCAGGCACACGGTTTCTGGGCAGCGAAATCTCAGTACCTACCCATCTAACCCTCGGCCAGTTAATAGTAGCAGAAACGTTGCTGCAATCTTGCGGTTGCAAGAGCCGCAGAGCGCCGTAGCGCAGGCAGCGGCCCTCCTTAGAAGACCGAGATGGAAGCCAGTTGCAGGACACAGAACTGCCAGAAAGCAATTATTGGTCACATACACTTCTTGGTGGTCTCCTATATGCCCAGGAAGGAGGGCAAGCTGGGTGACTGGGTATTGCTTAGGCGCTAGACCTTCGTTGAGGGCCACCTTTGTCTACTACCCGTACAAGCGACGGACAAGCTGTCGACGCAAAAGCGCCTGTGCATGCCTTGGCCGTAAACATGTCCGTCCAAGATTCTCTATTCTAGTACCATTGGTGCCGTATTTCTTTCTGCCTCGTAGACCTATACGTCTCTGGGCAATGCTAGGAAGAGGGAAGAGTGGCGACTTGTTACTAAGTTACGCTACCGTACCCAGGGCGATAGAGAGCAGTGGAAATTGTTAGCGCTAGACAGCGCTGGCTTTAGCTGTTGAAAAATACAAAGCCCTATTACGACTGATGGACAAGTCGTCGGTTTGTCAAAAACACTTGGCGTTGGCTGACTAGAGAGCGTTGATTCTTTTTATCTATTTTGCGGCAAACCGGGTCTGACTTCGTACAATGCTGCCACCTTCGCACTTCACGCCATCTACACAGAGGACTTTAGTTCCATAGACCAAAATAGGACCACATCAGTACAGGTAATGTACACAACAACTGCAATTAGACAACGTTTTTATTTGAACTAGAATAAGAGTCTTCACCTTCTTCTTCTTCTTCGCTAAAGAAAAATAGGACAAACCTTTCTGTATTGTCCCTATTATGTGACCATTTACGTATGAGACGAAATCAATGTTGGCAATGTATGTATTAAAAATGTTATTTTTGCAATGATATTTTAAAGCACTAAATTCCGTAGTCGGGAGCGTAACAAGTTAGCGTAGTTAGAGGTTTTTCAAGATTTAAAAATACCGAAAACGGCAAATTTATTTTGCCGTTTTCGGTATTTTTGGGTCGATTTCAACCGACAAAAAAATCCGTAATGAAAACCTGTAAATCAGATTTATTTTGAAGAATGTGTAAGTGCATTGTCCACTGGTGCACGTGATTGCCTATTTGCTTCGGGCGGTACTTGCTACAAACACTCGGCCCAAATACCTTTGCATACATGTAGTACTTTTGTTATCTAAGAACACAGTAACACTATTAATCGTACTATATGACACGCAAGCGTCGCAAAGGTCATGAAGTTAAAGTTTGTCGTATATGCCTTTGCACAGTAGATATATAGGTCACGCATCTCCTTCAGTTGTTTGTATTAAAAATAATGGCTATTTTCGGACACGTTTCCTTTAATCAGCAACTGTTAACCTTTTGTTTATGTACTGTATCTATTATTATATGCTTGATGGTTGATACTAACAGATAAATAGCCATCTTTCTTAAGTGGTACGATGCGACGAATAGGCACGACGTTTGCAGCATCGTACTTTGTAAAGTTGTGATTTCATAGGGATGCTATTTAGGGCGCAGAAAATCAGGTGCACATAGGGGAGGAAAGGAAGCTTTTAATATTTCGAGATTCTGTGACAACGTCTTAGTAAACCTTTCGACGGCTTTATCAAGGGCGTACGACAATCGCAAAGGACCTATTTTTAGGCGCTTCGAAATCATATCAGATTTTGCCACGACACTGTCGATTTCCAGCCTCGAATCCTTCGTAAGCTAGTTAGTTTTGCGTTAGTGTGTCACATCGGAGCCATAACCATGTCGCTGTCTTTTCTACCAAACGTGAGACACTCAGTTGAATACGGATATCTGACCGGTATAGAATCGTTGTGTTTTTCACACTACTATTTTTTTGCTACTTCAACTAAAATGTAACACAGCAGCGCTTAGTATATTTGAACGCTATGCGGACATCTCACTGAGCGGGAAGAGCGTCTCGCATTTGTCGGTCATAAATCACCGAAAACTTAAGTAGCAGAAATGAAACTAAAAACTTGTTACTAATGATCCACAAAACGAATGGTCAAAGTTGATTTGTCAGAATAAAGTTTACGATCGTTGCCCACTCGAAATGGCTACTACAGAGCATTTTTAGCTCCTTTCTAACGGCTTTTCGACCGCTATTGAGAGCACACGTATTTCGCCACCTTCTACTCTGTGTATTTATTACGGGCGTGTCAAACAGAGGAATTCCTTTTTTCAATTTCAACCTTCTGAAATCGTAGAACCTAACGGTTTCATACGAAATTTTATGAAAGAAGGCATGCATAATATCAATTCAATAAAAACTTTTTTACTTTATTGCGCAAATTTAAGATAGTTCCGATGGCTTTATTGGATAGCATACTGTTTACTTATGTGAATGTCTGGTAGAATAGAAGAAATTCAATCCACTATGGCTGTCCAGCGCTGTCGACAACCATAGCACGAAACGCTGTTCGTATATATATATAATAATAATAATAATAATAACAATCATGAAAGCTATTTTATATGACTATAGGTTTACTGAGTTTCTATAAACCGTCAGACTTGCTTTCAACAATTGCAGCCACTATCGTGTCCCTATGGTGATGAGCATTAGGACTAGTTTACATTCATATATTCCAGTAACGATAGTTTGGCATTTTTTTGCAAAAATTGACTCATAAAATCTTAAGCCTCATATTATCGATAGCGTCCCGCACCTCCCCCTATTGCATGTCGAAAACATACGGTGCGCAATTGACGAATACCCCGTGATCGATCATAGAGGGAGCGCACATCCACAACTTGATCAATTTAATCCGTGTTCATGTTGGCCGGAGTTCTGTCTTTGGGACAAAGCTTTTCGAAATTACGTTACGTCGTCATTGCAGTTTAAACCCAGCATTAGCTAAGTAAGCCGGACCATTATTACTGTATATCAACTTTTCTCATTCTATATTCTCCTCTTTAAAAAAGGCAATAATCTTCATATATTTTTTTTTGTTCTCATTGTGGCCTCGGCACGTCAAACGTACTTACTCCAATATAGCACGCGTAGCTATAAATAAGACGTTGTATAGCACAGGAATCCATCAATTTCGGAAATGTCTCAGACGACTTCAACTTTTTTGCAGGTTGGCTCGGCACGACGGGAAAACCCGATGATGAAAGGCTCATCTTTGTCAAAAATTATGTTTGACTGTAGAGAATTAAAAAACTGTTCTTAGGACCTAAGTTGCGCGCATTAACAGACAACGCTTGCAAATTTAGCACGATGTTATTCTTCATGACAAATTAGAATGCGTTGAAGCGGACTAATAGGTGCCGATTTTCTGACGCTTATTATGCTTTCGGCGTAATTGAAAAATTGAGATTTTCTTTGCTCGGATATATCGTGAAGCGTGACCACCTTCAACAGCCGACAACTTTCGATTAATCTGTAAACCTATTTTTTTTTTAAAGATTAATTTGTTAACCTATTTTTTAAAGATGAAAATTAACTTGTAACAAGGACATTTTTAGAGGCAATGATAATAAAACGTGTCTGTTTAGTAAAAACGCTTCTGGTGATGAAATCATCAGCGGTAGTGACTGAATTACGGGTAAGTGCAGAGTAGATCTATTGTCAGCATACGCTTGAATTCACCTCATCGATATGCCTGTCGAGTGGCTCTATGGTCGCAGAGTGTTTATAAATCGTAAAAATACGTCCTGCTATAAAATCTTCCGCAAGAAATTGGAGTCATTTTTGACAGCAGTTTCCCGTGAACTTAAAACTCTGTTAATTATTCACTATGCATATAATGGTCGACTTATCCTAAGAAAGTTACAACCTGCCAAATGCTGGATGACTAGAAAAATATGCGGTTCGTGTCATGCCATATAATTGACAGTGGTCGATTAATCGTATCCTTCTAAATATTTAAGCTAATGTAAAAATGTGCAATAGACCCTCATAGCACTTTCAGTTCTTCTAAATTCCTTAAAACACACAATAATATCATAGCGCCGTTTAACGTGGCTTTAATACTCTGCACGCGTCCTCTTAGCGCGGTGTCGTCGTGCGCGATGCATGCAACAAGAATGATATTTGTTCATCGATGTGAAGTGGTACGTATCCATTGACTGCGTTCCTGTTGTACGATTGCTGATTCACCGTTAAAGTGAAAAGCGAAGCCCGGCAAAAGGACTCTAGCTTTCTCTAACTCTTGTGACAACACTCTATGTACGTATAAAATCCTGCCTTGCACCTCCCGCTTGCTGAACAACTCGGCTTTGATATATGAGGAACGTCACTAGTCAGCTGTCGACACCTTGTCACATTTAGTCATCGCCATTTTACGGTCGTCCTGCTTTTAGAGATGGTATGCCTGAAAAACCGCTAGCGGCGGAAGAATCGACAGCGGCAGCAGCACCGAAGCAGAAGGAATACGACATACGAGCGTTGTGTTTAAGCAAACAAAATCAGTCATCCACGGGTCTTAGTGTGACGCGATAGATTTACTTCGGCCAGTCAGTTCTGCGTAAATAATGTTGTCAGGCAGAAGGCTCTTATTCGTGCAGGACGGCCACGTCCTTTCCTGTCGCATAGTCTATATAGTACCTTTGCTACCTAACTGTCTTCCTTCTGCTGAAATATTTTTTTTCGATAACACGTCGTTCAGGTCTAGCCTCTTAGTCTTTCGAACGTCTCCAACTTACTCTAACTAGCAAATTGAACATAAAGAAGTCGCGCGTTGAAACGTAGGATAAACTTGAAAATGCCAATTTTTTAAAGGACTACGAAGAAAATGAGTAGCCGGACTAACACAGTCAACAGGAAGACTTCGGCCAACGAACCTAGTCATGTTTGCAGGTGGTCAGTTTCGATGTAACCTTCCTGTAGGACAAAGCGAAAGCGTGCCATTTGTCATAGTGGCTGGCATTCCCTATCCACCGATGTTGGTTGGGGGCAACAATAGCAGCAGCCAACGATTCGTCGCGGTATTGTCCCATAAAACGTTGTACCTCAACGAAACAACGCGGGCATCTGAAACATATACGTTATATGCAGAAAAACATAGGATCTTATAGGTATGTGCGCGTTGTGTGTACATGAGCCTCAATCTTTTTTTTGTTGGCTATATTTTATTTTTGCAGCGAGTCAGTAGTCTCTTTTTCCTGGCTTAAAACTTCTCGCTTCTGAGTATGCCGACTGACTATCATGTAACGTCTGTCCTATTTTGTCTGTTACGCTTTCATTGTTTTGTTGTCGTGGGCCACAGGAATTCAATATGTATTATATACTTATATCGAATATTTGATTTAAAACCAGGTCTTCCGCCAAGAAGTTGCGCATAGACTTCAAGATTTTCTCTAGACTGTACACTAATAGAATTTGATATTCAAGTAAATACCTGCGCCTATAAGCGCTTTTTTTTACATTCAAAATATTCCACCTGAAATTTATCAGAATTTTGTCTCGTTTCCAAATCGCTAAACCAATTACTTTCGCTAGCTATCGCAATGTGCTCAAATTCGTGTCCACGAAGCCTTGAAGAACTATCTGACATAGTAAATCTTATCATTATTTATGTATTAGCTGATATTAGGTGACAAATGATAATGAAAGAGCACCACGCTTCAAAAATGATTTGACCAGTGCGTTCAATACTGGCCTCGTGGAAAGTATGGCATTGCATCGTGTAGATCCTTTTTTAAGGCCAGGGTACTTTGGGCTTAGTTTTAGTTTTTCTTTACGGACGCAGATCGTCGCGTATATGCAAAAACACGTGCGGTAAGCTGGCCGAACTTGTGGAACTCGAAAACTTGTGGAATCGTGGAACTGAAAATGCCAGTCAACGCACGTTACTATTTCACCGTTACCCCAAATGAACCTCGTAACGACAGCGATTGCGGTATTTACGACGTTCGGTAATCGGTAGTAAATCGGTGTTAAGTATCCCGTATTTGAAACTGCCCCCTTTATAATTCGTTACGCAGATGCATCGACAATCTGGTTCTACGCTGCAAGAGGTACAAATGAAAAAAAAAATTGTCTATATACTTTCTTGGAGCCGCTGTGGCAGCTTGAAAGATTGCACTGGCACTTACTCTAATGTTCAGCTTCACTAACCATTAAATCGCTTTTAGTTATAGCACATTTTATCATAAGCCGAACGGTTTTTTGGGGCACAGTCAGTTGGATAATCTAAAAACTCTACCTGAAATTGAAAGCAATAGTTCGGGTCTGCCGATTATAGGCACGCCCAGATACACTGAACATTTGAAGCCCAGACGGCCAACATTCTCAAAAGCCGCCGTATTTTTTTGCTAATATTATTTTTAAATTTGTTCGCATTTTCAGTTTAGCACTTACAAAATAGCAACAAAGAAGATAATCACTTTCTAGCGCATTGGAAAAAGTTCATGTCGGTCTTAGTTGTTTCAGTGTATATGGTATAGACTAAAAGCAACATTGTATTCTTACTATTTACGGTTCGCGAAAATCTTCAGTAAAAGCAGAAAAGGACATTATCGCACATTGTGTCCAGAAGCACGTATAGTCCAAATGGCAAGACAGGGACAGAAGATGAGGCTCATCTTGAAAGCGACTCGTACCTCAGAGCTATCCAGCGATTTCACTCCATCGTACTCCCGCACGATTCGGCTTTCAGGATATTTTATTCATGTGCAATTGCTATGTCAGCTTACATTTGCAATATAAAATATATAAAAATATGTGAATGATACATTTGGTCTGCAACTCAGTTCAGGGCTCGTAAGTTTGACAGAACATTACAAAGGCACAGGCAAGCACGAGGTGCACCTCCGACTTGCCAGCACTCATCAAAACAGCTTTGCGTCGTGGTTCTGAGCTACAGGCCTTGTCAGTATAATAGCTAGAGGAAGTTCATTAATATCATCCAGAGCTAAAACTTTGCAAAATGTTCCGTGCTCTGGATAGTGTTTAATACAACAATTAGGATCCGATGGCTTTCTGTAAAATCCATCTGAGGTCATTCGTCTGAGCAAGATAAAATCCCTTATTTCTAGCAACGTGTTAGCTTGTTGTCTACATACAATGCTACTGAACGTGGACATTTTCGCCAATTTATTGTATAGCCCTATATCATACTCACCTTACCATCGGAATAGCTTAAATCGCTCAATAATACGTTAGCGATCGACGATCGGATCCGAGACGTGGTCGTTGTATCACATGAAGTCTCACAGGATTAATACCCTAAATTTGTAATGATTCCATGGCACCAGATTGAGGAGTGCTTCCAAGTACGATTCATCCGCAACGCACCTACTAACTAGACCTAGATAGGTAGCGATATGCAAATTTCCGAATAGATACGATTGTTTCGTGCCGCTTTTCATTTCGGCTATCAACCGCCTGCAGGGCTAATTCAATTACGGATGTTGAACTCGGACTGTTTTTGTCTAGTATTAACACAACGCTACCTTTTCATCTATTTCTTCGTCCTTCCTTCGATAGGAGCAAACCCCTTTTTGATGAATACAGGTGCAAACAGGTGTTAAATCCCGACGTATCAGTAACCCATACGGTGACTGCCGCTGGATTTGTTAAGTATTTTGCGGATGACAATTAGAAGATTATTGGAAGCCACTTTCGCTGAATCTCTTTTAGCTTACTGTATTTAGCTCAACAGTTATTGTATTAGCTCAAAGCTGTGAGACAAATCAGTGCGCTAGCTAAAACCAGTTCACTATATTTCTGTAGGTCCTATTTACTTAGTTTTTGACTTATTTTTTTCCAGCTGATATTTTTATCCGAGTTGCAAAGCCCAAAATGGGTTGTACGTAGTGCTAACGGTAATTGCTTGCTTGATGTCTTATCACAAGATTAGGTCCTAAGCCTAAATATGACGAAAACTATATATATATTTAATAATAAACACATTGTATGTGCGGAAAACTGGAATATCTTCGGAACAGGGTTAAATGTACCGCGGTTGATCAGCTTTACGCTACGCTATTATTGCTACAATTGTTACTAATGGGCGTGTTTCTATTTTTATACGATGTAGAATTTTCATACTTTGTACTCATTTATACTTTGAATCAATGCGGTTTCGATAGCTAATTAAGTTAGCGTGTAGTTTTTGGCATTTGCAAACGCTGCTACATTGACTAGTTATACAACAGTTTTACTTACGGCTGTCAACTTCCCAAAACAGCTCAACGATTCATAAACTGGACAGGCTACAATATCATCCATACTTTGATACTGTTGCTGGTTAATCACTACCTTCAAAAGTTGTCCCTTCCGTCTCCTCCATGATGCTACCTCGCTCTCGCATTACACGTAACTCTTCTTCTCTCTCAGACGAAGTGCCTGATTTCAGCTTTAGCAGTCGAAAGTATGATGGACAAGTTAAAACGTTTGGTTCAAGCCAAAAGAAATATAACTTCAATTGTTAACACATAATGTTTCTTTGTGTGTGGCTTGGATGCCAAAGGGCCGAAGAGGGTTGTGTCTCCAGCAAAACGCTCCCTTAAATTATGGGTGAGTTTGCGAAAGGACAACAGATGACATATTTCGCTCTCTTCATTAAGTAAGCAAGAGTCATACTTCTTGACCATTGTGTTGTAAAAGGGTTAATTTAAGAAGAAATGATTAGACACATCCCTAGTTTGCTATTATTATCATAAACGTTCTTATAAAATAACGATATTTTCTCAAGGTAAATATTTTTAGTATGTGTAATACGCATAAGTGCAAAAAATTAACAAAAAAAAACGTTTATTTCTAGTATTATTAGTAATATGTTTATTATAGAAATCGCACTGACTTGTCAAATGGGTATTTGACGATAAGAACTATCTGCTACAAACTTTATGACCTGCCCGCTCATACGATTCTGAAACTTTTGTGATTTCTGAGAGTGTTTTCGGTTGATCTAAGGGAAGCATCTGCTCCTTTATCCGGTATACGGCTCATGCATCGAGCGGGAATTATACGTAAGAGGATGTATAATATAACACCTCTGAATTTCCTAGCGAATACAACGTCTGTGAATGACCTATACGCAATATATCAGCTGTTTGTTCTACGTCGTCGCCGCCGCCGCCACTGGGGGGATACAAATGGCTTCGTAATGATATTTTCTGCTTTCCTTTTTCTTATAATATAACCTGAATAATTTAGTAGTCTGATTAGTATGTGCATGTAGCACTTAGGAACACACAAATACAAACTTCGTTCAACTTCAATTACATATCAGTTTTTTTTATTATCTAACGACGAACTCTTTTAGTATTCATATATTAAGCGACACTTTACGAGTGGTAAACTACCCGCGCGGGCCGGGTGCAAGCAACAATTTGAGAGTGTGGGGATCTTTATATGTAATATATCATAGTGGATCGATATTAGTCATACAACCTATAAAATTAATTTATCCTTTATTTTTGAACAGTCAATCGAGCTAAGACTTATACGTTTACTATGCAAGGGCTTTCGCAGTATAGCCCTAATAGGATTAAATTTTCCTGATTTATCTAAGGGTCTAACTGCCGAGTATGTACCTTCCGTCAGATAGAGCAAATATCTTGTTTTAGATAGGTGTATTCATCACAATTCTAGTTCTCGACTTTCAACTAAGGTCGTTTACTATTATTACGGCTACTCTTTATTTACAGAGAACAATAGAATAAAGGACAAATTAAAAAGGCGCGTCTTATACTCCACTGAACCTACGAAGTGGCCGGTAGTACTAAAGTGTCTAATAAGTTATTATATGATGCAGTTCCAAACAAAACGGGTACTTTCAGTTCTTCATGCATTCCTATATAAGTTAAAATAGTAGACACATAGCAGGTTCCACTAACGCTTTCTACGATCGAAATTAATCTCTGACAAGATTTAGTGCCGCTCTAATATCTCAGGTAGAGTGATATTGAAGTGAGGATAATATAGGAATTGAAATGGTTCAATAATCGGCTAATTGGCCATCAGAGTTAGTTACCTACATTTCGCCCTCTTTCGACGATATGACTCGCTGCCAGAACCAGCAATGAGGATCAACTGTTTAATGTAGAACAATATTCGAAGAAATCAAATAACCTGCGTCTACAATAGCAGCAGAACTGAACTGGGCAACCATATAGGTGGCCAATGCAGATATTTCTATTTTCATAGACCACTGACGATGTATAGGAGTGTATGTCTTATGCAACATCGCTTGACGCTATGCCGTTTACAAGAATGGAAATTTCAGCTTTTTTTTTTTTTTTTTTTAAAGCTATTTGAACGAGAGAACACTGCAAAAGTCCATTGTGTGATGCTCGTACGGAGTGTCGTTGCCCAGATGTGGAACAAGAGGATATGTCACGGACGTTCCGATAGCTAGCCCTGTTGGAAGGAAAATCCCTAGAGGGGAGCTCCACAGCAGGACGACAAGCCTGTTGAGTGCTATGGTCATGTGAGGACAGACGCGGGTTTTTTGTATTTGGACGGAACACTGACACGAAACAAGCGCACTTTTGCCACCCTTTGAGGGTCATTATGACAAGATCGCGCCTGCTAAAGATCACCCAGCATCCCGTACGGCCGAATGATTGTACCAGTGTGGTGTTGGAAGCGGCGGCCAAACGGCAATGGTGATCTCGCTGGGTCGACAGGAATATGCATCCTATGCATACTGGGAATTTGCATAAAAATGCCGCTTCTAGTATTTACAGGCTGTGCGGGCTAGCTGAATAGCTGACTCGAGTTCTGCTATTATTTTTCTCTCCCTGTCGTTTTCAAAGAAGCCTTCCGAGCTGGCATTTCATTCGCTGACCAGCCTTCAGCGGTTTGTCTGTTGCTGATGGAGCCGTTAGCGGCGCTGCTGCTACTGGGAGCACAGCTAATATGCCAGGACAGCCCCACTAATGCAACCGTTAACGTTACGCTGTGGAGTCGACCAGGACGGGATCCCGTAGTTTTCGACTTTAGATCTCCTGTTTGCATCGCTACCGCTGCTGCTCCCGCCGCCATCGCTGTTTCAAATAATGAAACGAGCTTTATTAAACCTTATCGTTATACTTTCTCTCATTTCTTTTCCTTTCCTTTCTCGTTCTCTTTGTTCTTTGGCAGTTTTCACAAATCGACTAAAACTAAAACTTCAGAGGTAACTCGTATTTACGCGGCAGTAAGGCTAATAGGTTTCAAAAGGAGAATACGATACTACTACAGCTTACAGGATAATTATATGCTATTTGCCAGAACTGGGGAACGAATGTCGTTATAACCTTAGTTTTCAGTAGAAATATTGTATATTATTTTGAAGCAAGCTGCAAGGTTAGTAATTGTTATTGTTATTCACGATTAGTGTTTATTGGCGTTATTAGTTTGGCGTTATAGGTGTCCACACAGATATGTTTAGGTTAGGCACGCGCAGTAAAATTGGGTCGCCTGGCGATGTCAATTTCACTTGTGTATCTATAGAATCAAAACCAATCGCCCTAGGGAATTGCCCCCAAGTAAACCGCTGGTGAATGGGAAGGGCACAACTATCATTAAAAACAGAACTCGCAAATTTGCAAAAATGGTTGGCGTTCCAGTTATTACATGACCCTATATATATATGAAATTGTCCATGAAAATGTACCTTTATTCTTTCGCGAGGAGCTAGCACCACTGTCTGCAACAATCGTGGGTTACATGCATTGTCACAGCTTCTGCAGTTCGCCTCTTGAATAGACTTAAAAGAAACTCGTTAAATAAACAGGCCGACTACTAAAAACGTTGAAATAACGCTGCTAGAAAAAGGAAAAAGATGGAATAGAGCGTAATGTAAGCTAGATTCCTAGCGATAGTAATGCGATACAAAAAGGAGAAATAAGGTAAAGAAAATAGAAGTCACAAAATTCGTTGAAGGGCTTCTCTGCGTGGGCCAGACTCTAACGACCAGTGGTCCAAAATATAGCGGCTCTCCAGAGCATTAAGCCAAAAAACATTTGTCGTTTGCTCTAATGCTTGTTGCCCCACCATTCCGATAATCTTTTACCTTCTGGGTGCTCTGCCTTGTGGTTCGTCACACAACAGGTTGATATGACACAACACGTCAATGCTACGTTTCATATTAATCGACTCCTTGACTGAAACCTCTCAGCGGTAGTCGGCGACGCCAATGTGACCAATATGCCCTGGGATTGAAAGAAAACCCGGCGGGACAGACAACGAAGGATTAAGCTGGCAAGGTAAGGCACACAAAATTTACTTACAAATATTACTGTAGGCGCAAGGCCATACAAGCCCTTACAGGACAATTGATACACATATAACATACAACAATGCTATTTTTTCGGAACGCTAAGATCGTCACCCCCGAATGGGGCATACGCTCGAACAATCTGTCATGTAAAAGATTACAAATAGAAGCACACTCACAGGTATGCGTATAACAGATACGTGAGTTTATACCGTAGTTCTGAGATATTTGCGTCACTTGACCGACCGGTCGGTGCACAGAGTCAGAGTACGATTGGAGAGAAATTTTATCACGTAATTATATATTACACATACCTGTATTTATGCAGCGGCAGGGAAGTGTACACATACAAATGATTTGAAAATACAGCGAATCCACCGTATCTAATACAAGACAACGTATTGTAATGTATTTAAGGCCAGGCCCTACTGGCGTCCTCTCACCAACGTTTGCTCTTTAACAATTGCCAAACGCACTACACGCTCTTATCTCGTCTGGGGACCTGTTACCTAGCTTCTCTGTGCTTGTGATAATAGAACTATAGATTATTTGCCAATACTTTCGATATATAAGAGCATCTGCTAAGTTAATATCTTCCTTTCTGCCTCTGGGTTCGCATCTCTATTGGTTTTCATAGTTTTCGGATCCCGAGAAATGGCATGACAACGAATGGCTACTGTTAGCAATACTCACAGGCAGAAGATTTAGTCATTTAGTACCCAAGCACAATTACGTAGCCTGTGAATTATCATAGAGCTATAATCAAATGGTGTTATTGACAAAGTTAGCACATATATCATTTCTGCGTCGTTTTTGCCGTTTTCACTGCGGCTTATATTTCATTCCCGTTTGGTGCCTCGCATGAGATTCTTATCGCGCTTAATTTATCCTCGTTTGAGGAACAATTCGGTCCGGCCAAATTTTACTGAGCGGACAGACGGAAGGACGCTCTCCTAAGGCAGTCGCCTTAAGCAGCAATACTATGTAAAGAATACCTATTATCTGTGATAATAAATACAAAGACAATTTTCTACCTACCACCGGTGTGTCCCAAAAATGTGTACCCAATTTGATAGGAAACCTAATAAACTTGTGTGTAAACGGTACAGTGAAACGCTTGATTGAACGAAGCTGAAATGAAGGCCGAAAGATTGCAGTAAATAATATTACGGTCCTATTACTCTGAAATGAAACGTCTCGTGAAGCATTTATTTCCTAGTTCTAACAAAATATATGTCATTCAATTTATTGCTGACTTCAACTAGATTCTTCACCCAAACATCGGCTCTGAAGCAACAAACGATTATGTAGGGTGTCCGAGAAAAATGTATCCACTGTTTAATGATAACAACCTTCCAGTTATTCTTCGAAGACAATATCGCAAAGAGTCCAAAGCGGATCTGTCCAGCGGTGATTTGGAATCGATCTAGTAAAAAGTAAATCTAAAACTGATGGAACCGTTGTGGATATTGAGAGTCAACAAGCGGAACACCGAGAGCATCAATGAGCTTCACCAGCCACAAAAGAAAGATCACTGAAAAGCTACTACAACATGCTATCGGTGAAGATAATCTAGATCAAAGAAAACAGTTCTACGAATGATCTTGGAAAAATGTGAGCTGGCTAATACCGACCGTCTAAAGCGATAAAGCTACATTGAAACCAAATCTCATAATTAACATATTTACGCCGCTTGTTGAGCCCTTATAATCCCATATGGCATATAGAAGTACCATATAAATTTAGCAAATATTACAATGCAGGAAGAACTATAAGCAAACAATTGACTGGTCCTTTTTTTTTACAGCATAGTGACTCGTGTCAATCGCTTGAATTTGCGGCAGGGGTTCATTTAACACACAATTAAGCGGTAGAAGCTGGATAAAAAAGGGGCATGAATGAAAGGCGAACAGGAAAGGGCTCGTGATCTAAATCGAACATGTCTTGATGAGAATATCCGGAACGGACAAAAAAGTAACATGGAGTGTCCTGCCCGTTTTCTTGTGGAGATACCTTTAAAATAAAGCCTACGCTAGAAAACGGACAATACCGTATGGAGGATTTAAGAGCCCCAGTTAAGACGGGATGCGCTACAAGGCCAAATTAGCTATTTGTTAAAATTAGAAAATCAATAATTAACAGAAAATTAATAATTGACCAGAACGGTAATGATCTTAAGTGCAGATTCGCTTGCAATTGGAATAGTATTTATATATAAATAAAAACTGAAAATGTAATTATTAAAAACTGTGGTGTATTTTTTGTGTCATCTTGTATATAGAACGTGAACGTACGTATTTAATCTTCAACAGCCGACGCGAAAATATCCTATCAAGTCAAAAACACCCCACTCGTTGCTTTCTTCTAGCTAGCTACATGATATCGTTAGCAGTCATTTTCTAATATACTTGCTTAGAAGAAAAGTCACTTTAACCTAGTACTATAGGTTGCGTATTGAAGTAAAAGGTAGCAATGTATGATCGTAGGCCGTATAATAGTTGTTCTTCGCAAATCTTTGTGTCACTCCAGTTAGCTCCATTACGAAGCTGTTCGCGTACTTGAACGTGGCTGAAAACGTCACAGTGAAAACGTGGGGTAAATGAAGTAGCTAGCTTCGTGATTCTCCACGCTATAGCAATATGAACTTCGCCTTGACGTGCTATTTATTAGCCCCGCAACATATTTATCTAACTTAGTTAAAATAGAACTTCATCAGATAACTGATATCGATGTATTAATACTAGGGTGCATTGAGGCGACCCGATACGTAACGTATCAGTGAGGAAGCTGGCTTATGTAACAAGCCATATGTCCATATTAAATACCCTAATGTCAAAACTTTTTCATGAATTTTAAATTTGATTCTCTTAACGATATTACATTACGGAACCACTATTACAGGACAGTTCGAGCGTAATTTCTGTATAAACGAATATCTGTCTAAGAAATTTAATTCTTCCAGGTCGAAAAGACTTGCCTGAATAAGCTTCATCTTCCAGGCAAACAAGGATACGCTTGCTGAAATTCCGAGATGTTCGCTTAGATCTTACACCAAATATAAAGAGGAAAAATATTTCCATTACTTTAGCGAATGAAGTAGAAGAAGGACCGGGTGAAGGGTTTAGGTAAAATGCCGCTGACTCATTGTTTCTAAACCAGAGTTTCAAAGAGGTTTCCGTTTTTCGGTAATAGCGAAGCCTCCTCTGCATGCAGTACGTTTCACTTTTGAACCTTTCTCTGCAGTTTCGCCTTTCAGCACTACTAATACCATAACGGTATCTTTGCTTATGTAACGCAAGTTGATTTGGTAGTGGCTGGATTACGACTAAACCTGACTAGACAACACAGCTCAATCTGGCTAAGTGCTCCTACCGCCACTATCATCTTCTCGGCATCGAACTTAACTTCAGCCCTCCTACTACCCCCTGTGAATTTCGTCAACCTCTGTTGTTGCTGACTTGATGAATGATAGCGTCGATGACGCAACGGAGGTAAAAAGTATTAAGAAATTTTGCCTCAAGCCCTGGCTTGTTTACTGCGTCTCGCTAATTTTAACCGACCTTGTTATCTTGCTCAGGATTTCCTAGTACTTTCGGCCATATTACGTCCCCTTTCAGAAGACGAGAAAATACTCCCGTGGTAGGACCGTAATGAAAATAAATAAGTTTTCTTTTATTTAGCAGGAGCTAGGGTTGCCGGGCAGACTGTCGATGCTTTTTGGCCATAAGGAAACAGGATACACTAGCTAAAAAAGATTCGGGAAACTAATTTGAAAGGTTGACAAGCTGAGAGCTCTGAGATATATCAATAGTGACAGCACGGACTCAGGTCAGAGTTTATAACATCGTTGCATGCAGCCAGCGAGCGTTATGGTATAAGCGTGAATGCCAAGCGAACGTAACCGCTTACTACAGATTTGAACCCCACTTGTGGGTTACTGTGACCCAAATTACAACGTTTTTGCTTTATTGCAGCTCCTGCTAAAGATGCGAATGTCTTGAGACACTCCACAATTTTAAGTACAGCACAGCTGTGTGGGCGGATAACAGAGAGCTCAATGTGCTAAACGATTATTTGAGCACTAAAATGGAGCTTGTTATTGCATGCCTTTCATTACCAGGTTCAACCAGAAAATCACCCACTGAAATTAACCTAGATCTTACCGAAGACACAGACACTCAACGTTGCAACAAACTCAGAATTGTACCACGCCGTTTCGTTGTACATTGTCAGGCTCATTGTCGATCACTGCTGTTGACATGAACCCTTGAAACTTGCCGACATTACTACCAATAGATAACTGCATATATTTCAGTTGACCTTTAGTAAAAACAAGTTATTTCATATAGATACAAATATCGTTGTTGTCGTCTGGTCTGTCCAACATATAATCCCTAAAGAATTCCCATCAGCATTAGAACCAAGGGGATACTGTAGCCCAATGCACGCCCTGCAGGATATCACCGGGGGAGTCGAAAGTTGTAGAGAAACTCACTGGCAAATATGTTAGACAACGCCAGCAATGGTCATAGCCGCTCGTCCTCGCCAGCAGATCGTCAGCGATGTTGTTGTGTAGTTGTGATGACGCTGATACAACAAAAGATTACGTGTGTTTGTCGATTGAACCCAACGTATCACTCATTCATTTTTACAGATTTGACATTGTTAACTGAATATTATTTGGTCAAAAGTAGAAGAGTGAAACAGGTCTCATGTTTGGCTAATTATGCCACGGGCAATCCGTTCGCAAGACTTAACAAAGGCCGTGCACAGTACTAGGCCTGAATTTATACTCTAACTCTATGATGCTTCCAGACATGGGCAAGATGAAAGCAAATATTGTGCTTGTTTGATCTACCGCAAACAGGAGTCGAAATTACGTTTGAAACATGAAATTATGTATATTGTTCTTCTGTAGGCTGCTATTTCTAGTTCGTTACGATCATCTAGTTGACCGTTGAACCCTATGGGTCGTACTCATGTAAAACAACAATTTCTGCTGCGACAACCTGTACAGATAGAGTCACTAACTAATCTGACCAATATTTCCATATTGTTTTTTCCCTGCCACGCGCTTATCTATTACAAGTTCTCTTTATTTATCGTTTTTTTTAACCTATTTAGTTTAAGCCAGGAAAAGCAGGTGTTTTTTAGTATTTGGCGAGCTGATCGCATTCTACAAAATAGTTCATCGTTCTATTATTGTAAATACCCGTTTATATAGCGTTATAGGCCTTTAGAAGAAAAAGCCTTTGAACGTCCCAGGCATAATTCAAAGTATAATTAAAATGAATTTTTTAAATATTTTTTTATTTTTAAAAATACACGTAACTGTTCAAATATGCATGTAAGCAGCAAGAAGTATAACATATTGCAGAAAAGGTTTCCGCGTAGAATTTCAAACTTCGGTTAGGGTCTATTTGGGTCGGGCAATCTTCCCAACAATCCACAATTGGTCTGTAGTTAGTTAGAGTAACAGAATATTTTGGTGTTTTCAAAGAATCCTTCGTTCGAAGTACGGAACAGCTTGAATAGCTCATTGTGGACCTCAGGAGAAGGCCTCTCAATTGGCGTCATGGGACTTCAGTGCAGTGTAAAAGGGCGAGATATACTATGAAATGAAATAAAGACACTTCGAAGCCGAGGTGAGGCTCTTGGCTTTACTGCACAACAGGAACTGAGATATAAGCAGATATTTAATTTTCAGCAAATATATCAGAGCTATACTAAGTGCAAAATCCACTTTTCCACAATCGTATGTTTCCGTCGGCCTAATCGCATACGCTTAAATAACAACAAAATGTACTTCAGTGGTGTAATTATGCATTTATCCGCAGCTGCTATAAAACTTGAAGTTGTATGTATGTATGTATATATATTTGAACGTAGATTTTTTTAGCGCTGTGCAGATTGCCGTGCGGTTCATCACGCGACCAGGTGTTTGCGCAATGGATAGCTGATTATGTGAAACTTATTTTATCATATAGTCAATAAAACTATTCAAATGATAACTTTTTTCCAAAAATCTGCATGGCAAGTTAGTCTGGTAATCATTCGCTTACAGATTCGGCCAAAGTTACCGTGCATAAGGCGATTCAGTGATGAAAGAAGAGACCATTCCCAGCCACAGACTACGAGGCCATTAATAGACAATTGTAACGCTAACCTCGACAGCGACGTAACGTTGCGACACTTACGCTAGCTTTCAACATGATTAATGAAAGCTATACGGATCAAGGCAAAACAGCTACCTAGGTATAACCCGCATCTTTTAAATCTGTTACGATACAACTCCAGTGATACATAAATGAATTACTATCACTGATCTTGCCAATGTATCCTGTTATTATGTATATATACATATATATATATATATATACAACAACTCGTACTGTTGAATGTAAGTCAGAAATGAACTAACGCTATATACTGTACTCTTTTGTGACTGCCAAATTGATTACGGGTGGCCCTTGGCCTTTGTCCCTATCTCAAATGACAACGTATATAATAGAAATAAGGCCTATCATGGTAGAATCAATAAGGGGCCGTTAACAATGTAATATAAGACTTCAGAAAACCGCCCGCCGTCGGAACCCATCCATAAGGTAGCTTTTCAGCTACGAAAGCACCCGACAAGTAACGTACCAATCGTTTGTATTTTAAATGTTTGAAAAATATTTCTAAAACAGTTTTCTTTTTATTATTATTTAGTTTATTTCTAAAGACAGCCATCATCAGCAGCCATCAAATATGAAGCTTGCCATTTCTGCGAAGAGGTACAGAGCCCTTAAAAATTCAGCTAAATTCATCGGACAGCATAAAGTTCCCTTCAGTCGGTAGTTGTAAATTAGTAAATATTTTACTGTCAAAGTTTTGATCTTCGAAGTTCCGATATTTGTTTAACACAGTTCGCTGTCCAAGCAGAACGCGTCGCAGGGCTTGCGCGTAACTTCAACAGGAATCACAGATCATGTGGTGCGCTTCATGTAAAATACTTATTATCCCGATGATTGACTCTTCAATTATATTTACACTAATTAAGAGGAAAAAAGCTTGTTCGGGTGTTCTACTAATATTTGCTCAAAACAAATAGCAAAATACGGATGACCATAACTGTTGCGCCTCCTAGCACTTGTATCGCCCTGTTATTATTTCGCACTTGTTTGGCAAGATATCACACCCACCGCAATGTTTCGCTCCCTTTTTTAATATCAATACTGTTAATTGAGTTAATTATTTATGAACTTTTGTTTACTGCTGTTAAGGCTCGAGGTTTAAAAGTTACATGAAACTTTGCCGAGTACGTGAACAAAGTTAGATCATATTGGAAAAGTGGTAAAAGCTATGCTCAGAAACTTCACTAATTATAATTGCTTGGGGAATGATTTATTTACATTGACATTGGAAAGTACTTTTTTTTTTTAAATACATCTTCTCATATATCTTTTTATGCCCTTACCTATGTTTTAGCTATTTTGTTTATCGCTTCCGTACATAGATCAACACTCTCAAACCAACTTTTTCTAGCCTTTTTATCTAAGATAGGACGTACCTAAACAGGTTAACTGCCCGCAGGATGTTCGTTTCAGGAACCTTCCTTGACATATGCTTTATCTACTGGGGGCAAAGTATAATCGAATACCGTTACGGAATTGAAACATCTATCGCATTACCTCAAACCTGTGAAAATATGTAGTGGTTAGTTAAATAAATGAAAAATCATACCTCCAGCCGGATAACATTGCATTTCGTAAGCTGTGTCTTATGAACTGGTATATATAGTTTTCTTTCACAGTCTCAACAAACTGGAAGCCTTGGAAGTTTTAACGCTTCAATATAATAGCCAGTCGCTAGATAAATAGAAAAGTATTCGTCATAATTTCCCAGTAATAATCGAAAGCTCGTGACAGCCAGCATCGAAATAGCTCACGTTCCTATACCTAAATCTGCGTCTTATTAGAGCTTTACTTACTTGGGCATATCTACAGACTGCAAACGTGTAGGGAAATTTATAGGGGAGCTTCTGCGTGGCACGGCCTCTAGTGGGCGGAAAATAGAACGCTTAACTTATTAGTAGACGGAAGAGAACGTAACTTGTCCTAAGATTTACATAAAAATATACTGACGACCACTGGGAATTTCAAGTAAAAACCTTTACTGTGCACAAGCTGAGTAGAGGAAGATCAATACTTAGTGCATACCATAGTGAATGATTAGTAGTAACTTCAGGTGCAAAGATATCGTTTACTGCTGAAGGTCAGTGGATAAATTTGGTGTGTCTCGAAGCTATCGGGTATCCGTCGAAGATCAGCAAAGGCGCAGACCTTCAATTAAGCAATACTTCGTTACTATTGTGACTATTTCAGTGACAGAAATGGGTAAACTGAGGATCATTCGCCTTAAAACCGCTATCAAAGGAACGGATTGCCGTGATCACGGGAGTCTTCGATTGAAGTAAAGCATGGACAATGCAGTCTCGGTAAACGCGGTGTTGGTTTTCTTGGGACACATGTTTTCAAGTTGCAATAAAAGCACTAAAGATGATGCAAAAAGCGAAGAGAAGTTTTTTCGGAAGCCATGCTTAGTACACACATGGTACACGCTAAACTCAGTACATGGTTTTTGCAACGCTTGCCAGCAAAATGATGATTGTTTGCCTGGAGGTTCCCTTTCCTAATGTTTTCACCTTCGAAAACCAAAAATGTAATCACTAAGCGTTTGTTTTTAGTTTTAATTTGCGTTTTTGCCTTTAGACTTATTAGAGACTCTATCAACTTATAGTTACAAATAGCTAAACTTCAAACAAATTAACTTAGCTCCGTCTGATGATTGTGTGTAGGTTGAAAGTTATTCAAGCTTCCTGAGGTCCGGAATAACTCTAAACAGTCTAACAGAATAAAAGAAATGCTTTGAACACACCTAATATTATGCGATTGTTGTATAAATATATGAAAATCATTAGTAAATGCCCTATATATATATATATATATACCCAGCTCCTTAAAATCAAGAATTGTCGCGTGTAGCGAAAACATGTCTGAGCGATGTAAATATAACACGTCACGCTCCAAAGTGAGTACGACTCGCGATAATGTATGTCCTATCACTGTATTCTTATATGTGCTTATGAGAAAATAATGAAAGCAATGTCACGCTTCGGCAGCTACAGATTTGCTCAAGCACTGAAATAAAGAAAGCTGCTTTTTTCACTGAATGGAAAAATTTATCTATAGGTGTCCGTAGCACTTATCATTGTTATTCTAAACCCGGGCCGATTTAATACTAGCGTTGAACTTACAGTTTACGTTGTTTAAACAATACTTTACTTGGCTTTAAATTTTCCCGGGTAATTTAGTTGTAATGGTGTGTAGCAGGTAAGCTATCATGTTATCACGAATACATATATTGCACGTGGCGTAAACTATACCTAGTCATACCTACCTATACATAGTCAGAACGTTTTCAACACTTCTACATATCAAAAGATGGGGAACGAGTAAGGGAGGAAAGCATTCACAGGCACCCTGTTTGTATTTTAAAGCAATCTCGTTCCTTCATAACATACAGTACTCACTTGAGTGAATCTTTCAATTTTTATTCGATTCTTGTTTCACGTATTTTTCGTATACGTCCTTTATTTGAAGGCAGTAACTGTATACGAGAAATTATATTTTTGAAAGTGTATTTTATTCTAGTAGTAAGTGCTTTTCAAAGCGGAAAATCCATAGACGAATACAAAAGATACGCTTCGTTAGGGAACGCACCATTATTTACAACGCAAATCGTGAAATTCAATAAGACTAAGACCGCACGCGGTGCTCACTTCTTTATAGGTTCCGCTTCGACCAAAAGGAATCATGACTTCTAGACCTCTACACTCTTCACCAGATATAATGTTTAGAAGGAGATTTATAATGGTTCTAGGATCAAACATGGGTGGCCTTTAGCTGAGAATCATGGGATTCGTGTTGAGCAACTACGTACCCATGTGACCCTAAGTTACTAGGAAAGTTAAGGAAAGTTACTACTAGTTAGTTAAGGAAAGATCTATACCATATCATGCGGAACATACTACAGTACATACTATACGACGTAAATTGTTTAACATATGGTATAAATATTTGATACAGTTACGTATCAATAGGAAACACCTTACGAACTGAGAGAACTTGCCAAAACAAATTAATTGCTACGGAACCATGGATCGCAGAAGCCTCGCATAGCGGCGAAACGGTGAAAACAGAGTGGAATCAATGCCAGCTTGTTTTGGTCGAGATTACTTGCACAAGCACACGACGTAACGCTAAGAAGCGCTTGAATAACAACTGTCCTTACTTCTATTTGAATTGAGAAATATGACGAATCGCTTGAGTAAATATTCACTGTGAAGGATGGTTCGATGAGCACCCTTCAAGGTGTAAGCGTAATTCCTGAAAAAATATTTTTGAGTGCCGTGTTATATCACATCTGTTTGAAAAATCTGTATTAGTGAATTGACGAGTCGAGAGTCGGTTTTGTCAGATACTTTAACCACTTTACTCTGCATGCCAGGCCTTCATTAACAGAATCAAATGTCGGAACGATGTAAGATTTAATCGAGCGAATAAATTGAACGAAATATTGCAAAAGTAGGCCTCAGTGACGAACAGCGTAAAGTTGAAAATCCTGCGAAGACCGGTGTGGTCCGGGTACGCTGGCATAGTAACCGTGAAAAAAATAATTACGCGGTTAGTTCAGATCTCAGCGTTGGTAAAGAAGGACTACCAGAAGATAAAAAAAAAAAAACAGGAAAGAAGAATGCCGGAAACTATCGACACACAAAACAAACGAACATTGAATAAACAAACAATTGCCATAAAACTTCGTAGGTTCATTGGAGAAAGCCCAGATAAGTCCAACAAGACACATTCCAGGTATTCCAGATAATAAAACCGATCCTTGATCTTATACCGAAGAGGCGGCGCTATAGAAAATTTGCTTTCATAAAAAGAAACAATATTATCAAAAAACTTCAAGTCGGTGCAATTAGCTCATTAAACTGATAAATATGTTGTCATTCTTCTAGCGGTGCAATGTAAAACAATGTAAATACGAATGAGTATACAAGTTATACCGCTTTACCTTTTCTAGCTTTGGGGTATACCGCCTCTTTTAACGCCGATAAATATCATATGAAATGTACTCGAAGTCTCTGCAACTTCAAAAACCAAAGTATCATCCCTTCAAAAAGCTACAATTAGGCAGGACTACAATGACACGAACAAAAACACTTACGCCGATTATCAGCGAAAGTACCGTTTCTACTATAGATTGTCAGTAACAGCTATAACAAGGGAAAGTAGACTACAAAGGTCCGCTATCTAAAAGGGAACTTCGTTACGTTTAGCTTTGTACCTTTGATAGAACGTACCATACTCGAATGGTTTGACTCTTTGTTGGGACGCTGCGGATATCTCGTAGCAACTATAGAAAAACTTCTGCAGGAATTCAAACCTGCATTGAGAACTTCACTAATATAGCGAGTAGCAGCTATGGAAATACTTGGTAAGAGTTCTGTCAAGAAAAAATCAACTTTTGAATATGGCATGTGCGGCTTTTTCAAACAGAAATCAGTGGCAAGACCAACCTTGACAACGAGAGTCTTAATAGGGATACGACAAACGAACAGGTGTTCAGGGTCCTGTAACAAATATCAATAATAATAATAATGCCCCGACTTCCGAAATGCTTATACAACGCGAAGCATCATAATTGTACGACCCCTATGGACGACTGCTGCCACGGACGTTCATCAAATAAAAAGGTAGAGCTTTCTTGTGTTATCCATCAAGTCCTAGTATCTATGCGCTCAGAGCAGATATTTCATGAATGGGTACCTCCAGTTGGAACCAGCTTGACCACCGTTTGTCCTAAACAAAGTGTAAGCACGCGAAATGCATAGCGAATGTGGTGGACTTCGTCAAAGACGCAGGTGGGTTCCTCCAATGTGAAGAAAACAGGCTAACCAGGATCAACAGGAGCCCCGCATTCTTTTGATAGCCTTTATAAAAGAACAAAAAAAAATAGATTGTCCTTCTCCCAAACAGCTTTTGAGCGCCTGAAAGCTTGAGTGGCTTTCGTGGGCCGTATCATCTAGGCGGAAGCGTCACTATTTGCATTTAACTATTCTAAACTAATTATTTCAAACTAAATCATTATCATCAATCATAAATTAATTGCTCTTATATTTGGAACTCTATTTCATACGTGATTTAAGTGTAATATTGGAGCAACGATGAGCGTTATTGTTTACTTAAGTCTTCGGCTCAAACCTAAGTAAGGCTACTGGACAATCCGCAGCGGTCGGCACAAGGATCCTATTCGTTTAGCAAAGTCCTCTCTATTCAACATGAACGAGCCCTCATCTTGAGAAGCTTCTGCATCATAATCAGTAAACCATTGAGAGCCTGAGTAAAGTATGTTCAGCTCAACGCTGAGAATCACGCTGTTCATACTAACAGGGGTAAAAGCGTTGCCCTCGAGTAAATCTCTGTTTCGCGTTGCGCAGTCACAGTGGTAGACGCATTTATCGATAACTAGCTAAAGGTGAAGCTATCGAAGACAGGCTGACGTTGCGGAAGAAAGGAAGAAGAACCACAATTTGGACCCGTGGGCTCGGTTTTAAAGGATGAACCTCAGAGTGGCTGCGGACCAGCAAACTTCGTGTAGAAGCCGTTCTTAGCAGCAGTCTCGTTTGACAAGTCCCGCTGCCATAAAACTCATCCATCAGTATGATATGATAGCCGCTTGTAATCTCCGCATTGGGGCCCCTTCCCGTTTGCTTATAACTCGACCACTAAAAAGGACTCACATACACTGGCATTTTAGCTGTCTGGAGAGCACCGACGAGCGCTCCTAGATTGAAACGATGAGTTACAAACGAGCCGACGGCAAAGATCGCCTGCTCATGTATAGCGCCTGTGTATGGCTACAATGCGTGTGAAGGAGTTTCGAAGTCGCCGCGCTACGAGGTTAGCAGGCAGGGGTACTTGTGCTCGGAATTTGATGGCATTTTATATAGCACGTTCGTATGGCAGCAGTCGTTCTAGAGCAGGACTCCTTTTTCTGTACTAATGGAATTTCCGCCTAATAGTGGAATGCGGTAACACACGCAAATTCAACACCTACTAATTACGCACTGAATTATGTGGCCGATGGTTATCTTGCGGTAAACGTCGCCGGTAATTCGCGTGCAAGCGGGTAAGGTGGAAAAGAGCTTATTGAGCCTCAGTCTTATTAGCACTAGACAATTAGCTAGCAGCTTAATGCGCTTCCTTTCAACACGAACATCGCCACGGCACTGCCGGTGGCTGATTATGTCACGTAATTAATAATATGGTTTTCTCGTAAATACCTTAATCTATCAGGCAGAACTGAAGTTTGGAAATGTTGTAACACAGCGTGGGGGATTTAATAAATATTGTCGTAAATATAAAAAAAAAGAGATACTTACGACTAAACGTGACCCGCAATGGCCCTGTTCATACAGGGCTGACTTTGCTGTCACTGACGCTAGATCTTCGTCTCGGCTAGCGTCAGCCATGGTTACGGCTGATCATGCACAGAACTGAAATCATTCAGTAATGAGTAGGGAACGTAAGCGCCCTGATCTTCACTACGGTGGCCTTCGATGATCTTAGCTAACCTCGTATCCAATGATAATCACTGGTCTAACTTATTCTCATCGCTAAGCGGGAAACATTTCGCCATCTCAAAGCAAGCTGATCGAACCAGTCTTCATATTCAATAAAAAATTACGCTCTGGCCATTTTGAAAACGTAGATCAATCTCTGATGTCTTTATCAAACTGTTCCGTGTTATTTAGATATTAAACGACGAGTTTAATATCTAAATAACACGGAAAAATTACCATGCTTTCGTAGCTAGCTTCTTAGATAGGTTACATCGCTTATAAGCAGTTCAATTGATGAGCACAACAACTAGTGGTAATTTTCTGTTATGACTCTTACCACCCTTGATCCTTTTGTTTTTGTCATATTCGTAACGATTAGGTCTTAGTAATTCACCTTTTTGCAGGGCTGAAGTTTCTCGGGGCCGAAATGCCCACTGGAAAATTCATGTCCGAGACACACTAAAAATAGTTTCGAATACAAACATGGAATATGCAATTGCGTACGCTAATATCTATTACGCGAAAAAAGTGTAATACTACTTTCACAGAGACTAAGCATAACACTACAATGAACTAACGTTCAGGGTTGCTTTTGGGGAAGCGATTCGAGGAGTTAGTAAGTACTACTTGATGATCGAGCTTTGCTTGCTTAACTGTACGAAATAACGTAACTTCGACGAACTATAAACTTGTGCAGAGCTAGGCTATCTTTTATTGAAGCTAGATCAAATCTATACGATATATTCATTTAATTAACGATAAGTGCGAACTAAAAGTTTTTGAACGTTCGATTTATTTAATGATATGACGCTGGGTTCGATATTGCAATGTCGGCGATCTTCGTTTACCCCCTAAAGTTTAAGCGTAAGGCACACTGCCGTATCTTGTCATATGCGTATCCGTAATACAGGACAGTTGTCATAACGCTCTGTACGCTCTACTCTAAAAGCAAAGATTCAAAAAATCTGTTAATCTGTAACCGATAATATATGGATGCGTATCTTTGTCTACAGGAGCGCATCCCGTTCAAATTTGGGCATACGGTGTCCAGTTGTCGTAGCTACGTGTTGGTATATGAGACCGCTCGACTTTACGACCGACTGAACGTATTGAAGACGTATTTTGAATTTACGACTAATTACATACGTCTCCAATGGTCCGATATTTTCATCTGGTTTTAAGGCAAAATGAAGGCTTTCAAGGCACGCAAATGATTTGAGACACAACTTTTCTATGGCGATCGAACTTAACACACGTACTATGATATTAAAACTTTGCATACTAGCTGTTCAAATATTTACTACAAATAAATGAACACTGATAAAAGACAACGCAATCGAAAAGTTCGGATTTTTTGAAAGTCGAAAGCCAAATATAACATTATTTTTCGAAATGTTTTGTGCTAACATAGACGAGCAGATTTTAAGACTTCGACTGCCCTATTTATTTAAAAAAAAAAAAAAAAAGAGTTTTTTTAAATTTAAATCTAAATATTTACGTAGGACGGACCATTTTTCGATGAAATTAATATTCCTCAACACATTACTTGTCTATTCTAATACAAGAGAACGTCTGAAAGTAGTTTATCAGCCAGATACCAAAGCCATCGCTATGTCAACACTCTACGGCATGAAATTATACTCTACTTAAATATGTGTATTTTTCGTCGGGCTCTTTTAATCTAGACCTAGCTATAGCGCGTAGCTCGCGCCTGTTGTCGTTTCGCTGGATGTTCGTGAAAATGTTTGTACGTCTTTATTAGTAATACATCTGGATAAGGTTAGTGTCCTGCTTCCTTCGCAGAAAAGGACGGCTGTAACACACAGCAGCCTCACAAGGTACTTGAAAAATTTCAAAAAGAAATGGCTGACAGCGTAGCACAGATTGTAATCAAATGCGAGAAAGCTAGCTTCCGCAATGATTCTCGACAAAGTCAAACATTTTCCTGCTACATATACAAAAATTTAACAACGAAACGCAGTTAGTTCTCTTAGTATTTTGACAAGATATCATCGAAAAGCTTTTCCTTATGTATGCGGTATATGAAAGTGACGAGGCATGATCATCTTCGATGACTGCGCGACCGCATGAGTATAAACTCAATAGGTCTGATAGCCCTTGTTTGGAAAATCTTTTTTTTCGTGCTTTTTCCTAACAAAAAAAAGCTTTTGTTGGCTATAATCCGAGCCTAGGCAGCCGAGTGTGCCTGTTATGGAAAGCTGCGGACAATACAAAACATGTTTGGTAGCACTGCCTTTGAAAGCAACGCATTCAACGTATTGAGATTGAAGATCAATGCATGGCTATTTTTTGATTTGTGAAGCTTTATTGAAATGGTGATACGAGACTATTGTAGCCGTTTTAATACTCCGACCCTGTCAAAAGGAGCACTTCCTCACTTATTGAAAACCTCGTGAAAGGGCATGCCAATCACCGTCTTGACCATTTCATGGGGAAAATTCTGGGGCTTGCGGTAATAGCTCATTCATTCCAAATGAAAGCTTCGAGGGTCTTCCGCATTCAGTTTTGCTATCAAGGATGCATTTTTAAAAACCTATCGAAAACGAGTTGATCTACGAAAAATCGGATCAGTCAGCCAGGAAGGCTCACAAGAAATATGTAACCTTTATTTACGCGTCTGGAAGAAATCGTCAGTGAAGACTACACATAAAAAACTTATCTGATAAGCAAGATGCTAGTAGCAACGTGATGCGAAGGCTAATTCGGATAGCTGCATATACAAGCGACTAAGTGACTTTCGCTTTGAGAAAATGCATTTCCGGTCTGAGTTGTCAGGCTTATCAATTTCCGCGTGAAGACTTTGGAGGGTATAGATGGCGAAAGCAGACCGGCAGGCGCATGTATAACTCGCGGGTATAGTACGGAAGGCGGCAGTACTCAAATACGTAGAGCGGGCGGTAGCATTGGAGTTCTATATCCAAAGTCCATTTATACAACACATTAATAACACAATGAAGATAAAATATTATGATATGTAAGGTTAAATTTTAAAGGAATGGCGTTTTCGGCAAGCCCAAAAAAACAAGGGTTATATACAAAGTGGGCTCCATATTTAAAAAGTGCAAAAGGGCATGGAAAGCCTCAAAAAAATTAACCTTTATTGGACGACTTAATTAACGAATGATATTCTGCTTTTTTGAGCCTTTAAAGTTAAAATCTAATGTAGATTTTCGGAAACCTTTCTCAGGTTTTTGATAGGGTGCATACTATTTCAAACTTATATTTACATATTTTCGGGCAAAAGAGAAAGTTCAAAATTTCTGTGAGAGTTTCTTTTCCGTGAGCATAACATCTCATTTTTTGTCAAATCAAACAGCTTTTCACCATGATAAGCTTGCTGCTCTTCTACTAGAAAAAATGTGCTTTTTTCTAATAGCGAGTAAATGCACGTCTGCTACGATAAACAGCCCGCCAAAATGTGCCTGAATTTGAATGCCCACCCTGTATTCCTGTTAGTTGGTTCCTTTCGAAATGAATCTGCTGATGTGTCCAAATACAAACACTGAAGATAAATGCTCCTAGTGTTACATATATGTTTTTTGTTTAACAGTTACAGGAAGGTTCTCAGATTAGTCAAATAAATTACTGCAAATTAATCTTCTCAGTGTTGAGTGTGGTCCAAAGTTGTTAGAAAGCTGTTGGCGTAAAGCCATTTCTTTACCCTCGATCGCTTGGAGATACGCCTAGAAGCGAGGCGACGACTTGATATCGAACTCACGGCAGGCCTCGAAAATACCCAAACACAATGTATCTAAAAAACTAATAAAAATATTATGAAAAATAATATTTTTCGAATGAGTAACCATTACGTTCAAGCTTCCTGTGTAAATATAAGCTGAAATTGTTATTATTTATTCGAAATTGACACAAAAATACAAGCAATGTTCGAAAGACAACAGTAAGCAGAAGTTCTTTTCGGGGCATTTCATGGTATACCTTTAAGGAAGTAGCTGTGACTGTGTTCGGCATAACTACTGTAGTCGGTTTTGAAGATCCAATTCAGCCTTTGTTTAACGGCCCCTCTCAGTGTTTTCCATCGGCGACTTGTGGCGTAATGCTCTAAAAGTTCTAACATCATATTGAGAAGTCACTTCCTTGTATTCATAGCCGTGGTCTTGAATTCGTTGTTTTGATTGAGGAAACACTAGCGATTTAGCCCATTTGCTGGGCAATTTGATCGAGATACCCCGGAAGAACGAAAATGCGCACCTTGTAACTCATTCTGCCATTGAGGTATTCATACATGAGTTTATCATCGAGGATTTATCTCGCTAAGTCAGTTAACTTTTTTCGTTTTCACGCAAGCAGACACTCTTTTCTACAGACTGTAAGTTTAGATACTGTACAATCGCTATTTGGCGCGATCATTCACTTGCGCCTATACGAAACCTATCTTCGTATACTATATCTGATGACATCACGAGAGAGCTAATGCCTTGCTTACTAAGCAAGCAGCTAAAATAACGATATGCTTTAAATTTTTTTGTTTATTTTTAATACAGTTTTTCAATTTTTTGTATGGTAGCGTCAAATTTAAAACCCGAAACATTTGTCTTGAACAAGTCATGCAGTTACCTGTGCTCGGACAAAATGTATACTTTCCAGTTTAATCAACCTATTTTCGTTTTATTGTTCAGCAAACACGCCTGAACGATGAGGTTGTTGAACACTTACATAGAAGCACTAAGAATATATATATATATATGTGTGTGTGTACATATATACTTTTCGGAGAAAATTGACATTGATATGATTCGAAGGCCTAAAAGCCATTTGCGAGCTAAGTTACCCCTACGAGACTATTCGCATTAATTGGATGCACAGAGTTGTTCAGTTATTGGAGCTTCGTTAATGACAGATATCAGAACTATTGCAAGTAGCATTCCGCAAATCTGATCAAACTGATCTAGCATACCATAAAGTAAAGTATTCCTCAATATGAGTTGTTAGGGGATCGCCAATACTGAAATTCTGTGTAGTAATAATTGTGCACTTTAGCGCCTTCCACACCCAGCAACAATCGCACGATAAGACTTTTATCTACAATGATAGGATAGCAGCGGCAGCATATTTCGAGCTCGCGTTCACATTGAAAAAGGCTGAAAGACTATCTGTTCCTTTCTAGAGAACTGCACGATCGCTTATGGTAGGCTCGACGTGGCTGTTGGTAATGAGTGATCGAGAGTTTAAAATATGCTCATGCAGAATATTCAACGTATGTGATGTTGACCGTAGATGTCCATATGACTCGGGTATTGTCCAGTTAAAAGGTAAAAAAATAATGGAGCCTTATGTCTAGATGCACTACATAAGATAAGGGTTAGAAAAGAAGAGATATGATAAATATTTATGCGAAGTCACCTGAACTTTTCTTATTCCTGCGAAGTTTGCTGAAGCTGAAAAACGTAAACATCAACATAAATTTTCTTCTTTATAGTCTCAGGCGATGACTGTTTGGCCTATCAACGTAACGGAAGCCTTTGCGATGGAATAGCGGCGATGCACCGGCGGTGCTACCTCCGCTAGTTTACACGTTGCTAAATGATAATCAAGGTTTGTTCGACTATTTGTATAGACCGAACGATCAATCGTGTTCTCTACAACGGAAGAGGAAAAGCTAGAAACTAACGCACAGTGGCCGAGAATCTGCGCGTATCCATAGACTTTCTATTTATATACCAGCGCTCTTTTATGATTGCTCTTCGTGAACTTTATGGGGTAGATAGAGCATTTATTGCCCACAGAGAAACGTTTTTTGAATCGATTTTTTTTTGAGACTCATGTTTAGACAACGTATCTGAGATTCGTAAACAAAATATTAGCGTTTTTTATAAGGATCGCTTATAAACAAAATGATTTTAGGGACGATGCTTTACTGAGCTCGCACATTTATTCGAAGTACACACATATTTTCCTACGCCATTTGCGTTCATCAGCTGTCTAACATATTTTCCATGTTGCAAATGTCTCAGGTCCGACTAGTCGTCGCAGATCTGCCTGTACAGCAGTGATTTTCACAGAAAAGGATTGATAATCAACAACGTTCACGTAAGCTGCTCCAAGGTAGGGAGTAGGAGAAGACCATCCTAAGGTTGTGCTGGAATATGGCCCTTCTCAAATGCTTCGATGTTAGCAACTCCATGCGAGCAATCACAGCAAACCATCAGCGATGTCGGTATGGGCTTTTTCCTTTCTCAGCCTTCCACTTGAAGAACTGATGGGACGGATCTAGTATCTCCACGGATATAGCTACTTTTGATACGCTGCGCTAGTGGCGGCTGGTTGCCTGCTGTGCTGGCTCCCATCGCTAGAATAGGCAAGCTTGTTGAGGTAGCAGAAAAACAGTACAAGTGGGGTTGGTATGTGGGAAGCCAGGAAGGCCGGCCGGAGCCGCTGTCGGACAGCGCAGCCATCCGAATGAATCAAGGACCGCGAATAATTCCTTTCAAGGCAGACTTGTAGACGCCTACCTGTGGCGTATTACCTCGCTTTGCACCTCGTCCTACTTGAGCGCCCGCAGGGCAAACAAACGAAATCTAGCACGCATTTGCGAGTTAGCTCTACTAGCCTGAAGAATCCACAGCTCAGCAGTGTATTACCACTCGTCACGTCTTGCTTCGCTCTTATTCTGCTTCAAAAGCCCACCTTAGTTGAAAGCTGTATTCTCCCACCAAAGCGAGGGGAGCTGGGTAAAGGGGGTATGGAAGAGGGGAGGAGGTTTTGTAGTGCGCGCACTTCGATTCATCCTTGCATTCTTATCTACTATAAGTCGTGCGCCGGAAGACGAGAGAACGCAAGAGTAAAGTATTTGATTCAACGTTAACCAGGGGGCAGCAGATGGTTGAGAATGTGTTCATAGCGACTATAGACGAAAACAGTTGTTACACTTTTCTCATATTTACAAGAGTAAACTCACAAGGACAATTAACTTCGACAACCGCTAAACGTTATGTAATAACACTAACCGTATCGTTTAGGTGTTGCGTAACTGCTTGAACGCTTAAAAGCCTATTTTTATGATAGAGTGTTAAAAAATGTTGACCTTGAAAATGTTGCTTGTAAAGAATGCCAACGTGGATCGGATGGTCTAAAATATAAAACCCACAAAACGGACAGTAAACTTGTCATTCCCACACGCCGCTAAAAACCGTCTTATATTCAAGGAGGTCGTCATCCTTAGTTAATAATTATTGGATTAGTAAAGAAGAAATTACGACCCGTATGAAAAGGATAGGCGGGGTAATAGTCTTCCTACTTTGAAAACATCGGTCAGCAATGATAACTTACTGTTCACCGTAGGGTACAGGATAAAGGTATGAAGTTATATTCGTCACCATTGTCGACGTTTTGATCTGATTAATTTACCTACATGTTTATTGAGTTCAGTTCGGGTTTCGGGTCATTATTTCATACAGACATGATAAACCAATAACAGCTCTATTTCAGTGTTACTTAAGCCAGTGAGACGATTTCTCGCAGCGCTATAATAATAGCTAAATTGAATCGACATTGAAGAGGAAATGTTTAGATTTCGGTAGCATATTTCTAGCTGTTTTATTAAAACAAAAAGCTTTTGAAGCCGCCGGCACAACGGATTGAAATACGTGTGTGGGCTTTCTCCACCGTGTACATACCTACGTGCGATAAATTTAAGCTATATATTGTATACAAATAGAGTATTTTCAGTTAGACATCGATATCATCATTAGTGAACTTTCAATATTTTCGTCGCAAAAATAGATTTATAGTTGAGCGGAGGATGGTCAACGTAAAGCTTTTGGCATCGCGAACGAAATCCTCTTACGTGAGCTCCGACAGATGTTTGCCATGTTTATTTTCACTGTAGGCCTGACACAGGCTAGTATTTTTCCTTTGGGTTCCATAAGAAACCTGTTTGACGGCCCGCTATCTACTCCGTGCAGTTGAAGTCAAACAAAACCACTGGCCTCTGCGCTTAAAGCAATTGTAACTGCAACTACAAGCTAATTTTACTTGGCATCAAACAAAAGTCTAACTTACCATCAGCTATACATAGGGTGTGTTTACGGCTACAAAATAAACACATGTATTTTCTTATAGAAGACTAACCGTATGTCGAAAATGTTCACTTGAGACTCGTTGTAACGAAACCTAGAGAATGGGAGTACTGAGTAGATGCTGATACTTCTAGGCTCATGCGTATTCAACGGCTAGATCAAACTAGCTACCCTGACGTATGCCTCGTGAAGCAACATTAATGCTAGTGTCAATATCAACGGGCGGATACGAACAGTAAACTCAAGTTCACACAAAAAACTTTTTTGGTACACAGTGCACAGACAGCCGGAAGTTTTTCTTCCAAAATTCTAAGAAAAGTTACGAGCTTTGTTTTTCTTCAGTACATTGTATGGTATCTTCTCGTGCAAGCTGCTTCTGGGCGATGAAAGACGCCAGCGTCACATACAACAAAGATATCGGCCTTCTTCTATGTGTTTTCCTATAAGCATGATTAACTTTTACTTTACGTTGGTCGAGTCAATTCTACCTACGGTACCATTACTATTACTAGTTTAATAGACCTAAGATTACCACTCGGATAGGGATAATTTCGTTAATTGGGACGTGTTCTCATAAAAATGGTTTTCCTGACCCGCAATTAAATCTGTCACTAGCTTCGACATAACTAATGGTTAATACGCAAAGATATGATTTAATGTTATTAAATCATGTAATTAAATTTAATGTTAATAATGAAAGACTTCCCTCAATTTAACTGATAAATTAATAACTAAGTTTCACCGACTTTTCTGGCTAGTGTGTGTACTTAAGTTAAGAGCCACACAAACATACTTAACAACATAGGCATTCGCCAATGAAAAATGCTCTTCTTTCAGCGAGATTCACGCGACCCTATTCGAGGCATAATATCTTTTTCCAAATTTTACTTTATCCATCTGTTTTGAACATCTCTAACTTTTGAACGCTATGTTTCTATCAGACTCCCCCTGTAGCGTTACGCATTTATCCTGTTCACGCCTGCGAGATGTCGCATTTGAAGATCCGACTGTTCAGGCGGTCATAACCAGCAGCTCCTTCCAACGTGCTGCAAGCTTTGTCGTTTAGCGAAGGACGAACGATTGGTCATTCGGTCGCCAGACGCACGTTAAACTCGCATATTGTCTATGTCTGGGACTGTTACGGTGTTGCTGTGTGAAGTCTCTCGTTTATTAATCACTCTGAACCACACCCGCCTACCGTTCTCCATCGACGTCTGTTTACCGTCAGTCTTCTGAGAGCGTGTCTGCTACTACTCAACGGTGACGGTAAGAAAAGTGCTAAGCCTTCTGCTATGGGTCTCATTGTGACGACTTTGAGAGGATGTCGCGACGGATGGCCATTGTCGGCAGGTGACAACGCTCGTTTTGGCGTTGTCGAAAACGTTTACATAAAATGATCGCACTAAAATCATAAAGAGTGGGCATATCCGCTTATTTGCCCTCAATTAACAGGCGAGTTCTCATACCGCGTTGAATAAATACGATCCAAATTTGTAAAACTATTTCTGAACACTTACTAAAACAAAAATCTGTCTGAAACAGTTACTTCAAACGGACACGCAAACACAAATGAGAAGTTAACACAATGGAATATTTATCTCGAATAGTTTATCCTAGAAAGAATATGCTACTTTAATTACAGGGGACAGAGCTACTAATCGCGGCATTACATATAGTCCTAGCCACATCTCTGAGGCGGTTCTACTAATTAACTTTTGTACATTTTTTTTCCCTCCGATACTGTACCGTTTGTTGACATTTATATACCACCATGAGCCGACGTGGCCGCTTATTAGTCCTATGACCAAATTTTATGCACAGAAATTTCTTGTGGCTTGGATAACCAAGCCTGTAGTAGAAAGAAACTAAGGGTCGTTACTTCTAACCCCCGCTAACGAAAAGACTTTACTGCACAGATGCAATTATTAAAGTAAGTGTATTCACATTAACATGTATGCTGTCAAAAAAGGAAATGTCCTTTATACGTGTGAAATACTATTTTGTATTTTTTGCCTCAAAATTTACCAAGACAATCAGTCTATGTGACCTGCTTCCTACCAATGATCGCTTGCTGTACCTATTTGCTCACTATAGTCTTTCTTAGCTATTTGCTAGGGCGCATTCGTTTTCCTTAGCGAGGTATTCAGTAATAGCCTTTTAATTGGAAGGTTGTTGGTGACAGTGCGCTGTCTTCTAAGCAACGACTTGCGTTTTCTCTCCTTCCGTGCACCTTGCAGACTTGCCGATTTCCTTGGCAATCATAAGCTTCGAAAACTTGCCACTCAGACAACGTCATACTTGAGTTAGATAAATCTAAGCACGTAAACCTGTGTCTAAATAAAAAAACAGATACTTTAACGAAATTTTCTACAACTGCTTCAAATACCATTTCTGAGGACGACGTCTGCTCGATGCAACAAACCATCCACCACGATTACAGCTTCTATTCGGGACCCGAATCACTCACTACTCATTTTTTAATCCGCAAATATTTTTTCAATAGTAACCATAGGTGAAGCCATATGAGCAGACCAACTTGCTGAAGTGTCACTCAAATATGCTATATACAAAGAAAATTACAGAAGAGAATCTTGGGCTAATAGTGGGCCAAAAATTTTAAAAATACAAAAACTCGAAATGGTTAAAAAATGTAAAATGTGTCAAAAGACTGACCGCTAAAGCTTATTCGAATTCAATTAACAACTGGTATTTTCCAAACGGCTACTAATTTTTGTATCAAAAACCCGCACGTATAAAAGATTAATTTTCGGGCTTTTGCGATGAATTTTTAAGATTTTTCGAATTAAAATCAATTAAAAATTTCCTAAGTTGGCTCATGAACATTTCCCCTGAATTTTTCTGACCGGCTTCATGAAAACTGGCAATACCGTAGACCTTCGATTTTGGTTAAAAAATTTTTTTTATATTTTGTTTGGGGTTCGTTGAATACTAAAAAACTGTGTAATAGTTCAACGTGTAAAAACGGCGTGTTCCTTTCCATCAGGGCGAGTCTGTTTTGTTTGTTTTGTAAAAAACAAACTTTTTTTTAATTTAGTACTCGGCAGCCCGGCAAGGTCTGTCTCAGTTTAGGTGCCGTACTCTGTAGTATGAGCCTCGAATAGGGTCACGGCCTGGGGCGCCACTGGCACGCCCTTCTTGAAATCTAATTCAGTGTTGTCTTCGTTATCGGACACCACTCGCATTTTCAAGGCCATTTTTCGTCTCCAAACACTTGCTGCTGTGTCAATGAACATGCGGTGACTGTCTGCAAACTCAGCTTGCAAGCTTTTCTGGTCCGACAGACTAACAACGCGTATCCATAGCATTGCCGCCTCATAGTAGTTTCGAAGCCAAGCTACGTCCCTGTGTAGCTAAAGATAAACGCAGACACAGCGTCTCTTTTCCCCATAATTTGTACTACCCAGTAAACCTTTTTTTCAGCATGCAAAAAAAAGGGACCGCCGTTGACAAGCTAGATTTGCCCCGAAAGCTTCACAGACCTTGTTGCTCCAATTCTTTGAACTTTCACGAATGTATAGATGCAGTAACAAACTTAACACTCCTACTAGTTTCTTGCTATGGCCTTTATCGTTTGTGACACGTGAAAAGTCTAAACGACATGGCTAGCCAGATTGGGCTGTTTAGCCCTCAACTTAGATGGCGGTATGGCGAGCCGGAAGCAGTTTGTTTTACCGCAACATGACTTGCAGAGGTATTATCGACAAGCTTCTCAACGCCGATCTCAATAGCACTTCCTACAGGGGTGGTCTTAGGCTAACACCAATACTGCACTACTTCATAGGTGGCACGTCGTAAGATGCAAATGCTGTAAAAAGAAGCATATGGATAGACAGTATAAACTAAACGTGTTTTGATATTCAGCTGATAATTTGAATAACAGAAAACGATCACGGTTAATTATGACTTACTTGTTCAATCAGGCTTCACGCTAGAAGCTAAGGCTATGAGTTGACGGAATGAAATCGTTTACTTATTTGGGAACCGCGCTTGAAATGTGGAAAGCCCAAGTGCGCTATTACGTACGCCGAGTTGAAGACCGCCTTCTAGCAAAAGATCCGGATAAGCCCTGGGATCAACAAAGCCTGTGTAATACTAGCCGTGGCTACCATTTTTTTGTTTTAGCTATTGGTAGTAAGAGACAGCAGCGTAATAACGCAGCATAGAGCACTGGCGCTTTTAAATTAGTATGTTCCATAATAGTAATGGTTGTTCAGTCCATGACAGAGAAATTAAACCTGACTGAATATGAAAGGAAATAGGTTGACTTACAGAAGTCTGCGATCGAGACAAAAATTTAACAACATACGATCCGTGCATGTTTCTTCCTATGGGTCAGGGGTATTAAATCCGTTTCATTATAGCTTTTTTTTCGAATTTTCAAGGTTTGAAGGGCATGGCCACATGATCCATGCCCTTGAAGAACAAACTATAGTTCCACGCCACGGACTTTTAAAACAGGTACGGGAAGGCCAAGATTGTAACAGTCAGCAAAAGTTTAGGTACGCTTGTAAGAGCATTAGCCCGCTTTCCAGAGAAAAAAGAATCATTGCCCTTGGTGACCATCATCAACGGCTTTTCACTTGGCTATACATGACTGACTTAGGGTCAGCTGAGGTGGGTTGTACTAAGGATGGACCATTTATTCTACACTAACAGGACTTAATGACAGCCGTAGCTTTCGGATTCAGGATTTCTTTAAAAGTGCACGAAGAGTAGACTCTAATGTCTATGAAGCCCTTATCCAAAGATCTGTACGAACAGAGAGCAAGAAGCGTTTTTGTGCTTTTCGAACTTTACGATTCCCAGAACACTTTGTGTAAAAACAATTATTTTTGAGGTATCGTTTTAACTTGAAACGGGTGTTCAGGTCTGCGTAATGTCATATATTTTTGGAACGAAAAAGGTCCTGAAGCTGAGCATTTTAGCAATGTATTAGTTCTTTTCACGTTTAATATGCGCGGGACAACATAGGATGTAATACACTTCAAATTATTTTTCATCCTAAATATGTGTTTGACTCTGTTAGATTTTTATCCAGCTGTAGCTCTGAGCTAATTTTATGCCAAACTGGATTCAAACCAGTCAGATATTTTAGTATAACCTTTAATATTGGAGCCGACGTCACGTAAATGAGCCCCAGCATAAAACATCCAGCCCAGCCAAACAAATCGACAGTTTTTCTCCCAAAGAGAATCGCCAAGTGCAATAAACGGGGCAAATCCTTGAAGCCTAGTTGTCTATAAGTTTACCAATAGTCTAATCTTATCAACGAATATTTTTTCAATTGAAAACCCAACTTTAGGTTGATGTTACTGACAGATAATCGTCTCGGCTTCACAGGCGACATTCGCAATAAGCGGCGTACCTTTTTTCATCACCATACAACCGTTGCCACAGTTAATAGATATCTCGCTTTGTGTAAGGGCTGTAACTTCTCGTTAGCTATATTTGTCCGTTGGCGGCTCACGTGATCTTCCTTCGCGTAAGGGCAAGCATCATAGAGATCTGCTAGACAGAACAAATTCGACAGAAGCCAAGGATCTGCTGCAGTACCACTACAGCAACTCTACATATATGCACACAATTTTTGTTTCTGCTGTTGTTTATGTGCTTGCTTCTAATCTATGTAAGATTGCTCTCCCTACGCATTCATCTTAGCATCCCGCGTTAAGTGACACATGCTCGCAGGGTGTCATACACTTGACATTGGTAACTTAAGGTTAAAAATAGCGAGTCTGTGAGGCCTACAAACATTGGATCAAAGGGTAATGTAAAATTAACTTAACGGTGGATATCTGCCTAGTTGCTGACATAAATTTAGAACAGCACTTGCTAGAGAGAGCAGCTGATATATATATATATATATATTACCTTCTGTCTCACATCTACAAGAGAACCTACCACTACGTAGCAAATAAAAAAAGAAAGAGACATTGTTTGTATGCTTATACCGTAAACATAGTTACCTGTTGGTTACCACGGAAAGAGCAGTTTGTGAAATACAATGCCACAGTTGCCATTGTCGATGAAGAAACCTGTACGGGCCCTAGCATCAGGCAAATGAGAATCAGAGAAAAAGAGAGTCAAACTTTATGACGGCTGAAGAACTTTGTTTCCTGGCCGCGATAACGAAAGTGACTAGCACCCTTGATTTCATGATCATACATTAACAGAACTCTTGCATATACCTTAAAATCGAGGGACACCAGGTCGGTCGTCTAGTACTGATTGATCCCTTTTCTCAAGCTGCCTATACTTGGTCGGAGAAGCTAGAAGCCCAGTTTCAGCGCATCTTCGACGGTAGAAAAAGCATACTCTCAGTTGAAAGGCGCCCTTCCACGAGGCAACCATAAAAACTGGACCAATTGCTTGCACCTTTATAGGCAGACATTGTCGCGAAGTTATACATACGTATAGGTATGGTATTATATTACTGCTTGTAGGCCCAATATCTTTAACAAAATTACTTTTTGTTTCATTTTCTTGTATTCATTAGACATTTAGGTCGGCGCCCACTCCATCCTAATTTAGTATCGAAGTTCAGCTAAGTTTGGTGAGCCACAAGAAGTGTTCGAATCTCCGAGAGACTGCGCGAGCACTCGGATCCCCATCCTATACAAATATAAAACTTTACCTTTTGCGACATTTTTGCTATTGCGTGCCATTTTCCGTCAATCTATATACCATTGCTTCCCTCACCGTCGCCATCACTGCCGTCCATTCATTTCCGTCCTGTAGCTATTTTATCGAACGTTCGTAAGCTATCCTATTTACGCCCTGTTTGCGTTCATCTTTTTGCTTTATACAGGTCGCTGTGTTCGTACTGTAGAGCGAATATTTATTCAGCTTCCTGCCTTTTTAAAGACGGAGAGATCTTCCATGTTCCTTAATGCTAATCCGTCAGAATTTCGGTGAACGGTGTTTATGATGACGGTTTTCTTCAACTATTTGACGTACAACTGAACTTATTAAACGTCACGTATTGCTGTTCAATAAGATAACAACGATATTTAAATTTACGCGTTGGAGGATAGGACGTTTCCCCGGATGAATGTCAGAAGATCAATACAATGTGTAAACTTTTGAACGTACAATCTGAGCACGCAGTGATTTGCCTCTAGCCACGCCTAGGCATAATGTGGTTTTCATACTCACATTTCCATGAGTAAATGATGGCTTAGTATATAAGCAGTGACATTTTATGAAATGATAGGATTTTCTAAGAAAAAATGCGTTCATTAGTTAGTCTGTCATGTCAAAACATCTGAATGCTATATCTATTTTCAGTGAACTTTTGCTGTCAACTCACCTCTGTGACGCGTCTTTTGGCGTGACAGGCTCATGCAAAATTCCCTAAGAACAACTCTATGTAAAAGTTGTTAAGTAATATGGTATCGATCGTCATCCTGTCGACGGACGAAACCACGAATAAGCTGCTGTAGCTCACAGGGATTGTCTCTGCAATCATTTCAACGTTGCACACGAGCCAATTACACAACGCTACAACAAAGAGAAAAACTTTTTTTTTTTTAGAAAAAAAAAATATTGTACATATTCGCCAACTGCTTTTAGTGAATTTTTCTGTCGCATTGTGCACTAATGCTTGGCTAAGTAATAAGGATTTTGAGGTTACAAACTCGTAACTCAATTATATAACCTAATATGCTGTTGTATGCAACATTCGAATAAATGGTCTTATGGCAGGTTTTACACGGGACCATCGCACCAATTTTAGGGCAGCTAACATGTCTATAGTTACCGAATTCAAGTTGGCTCAGTGCGTTAAGCTATTGAAGACAAGCTATTACTAAGTTAAATGATTTTTATTTGCCGATGCCCATAAAGGGTCCGATAGGGTTGAACCGATTGAGGGAATGAATATTGAACCCATAAAGCGTTCAATATTCGCTGAAGTTAAGAGTTGTAGAGAGAATGACTTTGATGAGCACTTGCAAGAAGTCTGTGCTCATATAGGATAGATTCTGTCATATCCGATAAAAGATACAGGCGCAATATATACGTGAATGATTGTTAAATAGTATAGTAGTACACAAACGTAGTAGTATTTTGCGAAACTAATTATTCAGACATCTCTATCTGACAAAACACGAAAAAACAACTAAATATTTACCTCTTCGTTAAAATTCATATCCGATACAGGTCTTTCGAAGACCTAGAAGAACGAAATATATTTGTACCAGAAAAAGAGAAAAAATATTTTTCGATCATTGTAAAATATAATTCACTTCAACTGTTCTCCTCTTCGCTGCCTTTATAAATGTAGCAGTAAAACCTTTCTTGATTTCTCAAGGTTCGATTAGACGCTGCTTACTAAGCAATAACAATATATTATACACACCTGTTTGGTTAATATATTGTTTCATTTTATGGCTCATGGGCCTCTACAACTTGAGGTTAGGATTAGGCCAACCAAATCGTTCAAGCGTGCAATTGCTTAAGCAAGACTCGCATACATAAGCTCTTATTAAGCCTCACGATTTATCGTAAAACAACAAGCAGGTTGGCCAGGAAGTTTGTGCCAGCGATGTACCTAGATTTCCACTGGTGTATAGCAGGACAAATGAGCGCTAGAATAAGGCACACCCCATCCCGGCGCTTTCGGGTCACTGTGTCATAAGTAGAAACTCAAGAGGGCCGAAAGGAAGACTGAGGCTTTTTTTTTCTCTATAAATCTCGCGCCACGTCAAACAGAAGAAGTTGGTACCAGCCGATTTTACGTATAAGGGATATGGTGGACAGACGGAGGAACAAAAGTGCTACGAATTTGTTGAGGACAACTCGGGCAGATCCAAAGCCACTTGGCGAAGTGACTTTGCCGGAACGTCACTGCTAGAGAAAAGGGTCTCCCGAGAAACGCTCGAAAATGCAGGCGGCCCCAGAAACTGGCTACAGCGGGTAAAAAGAGAAGGCCGCTCCCACTGCGCTGAACGAAATCTCATTACGCTGCTTCGCAACGGAAAACGCTTTCGATCTTGTAGGCCTTCTGCCAGTCATAGCATCGTCATAGCAGGAGCAAAAGCACAGGTAGCCATCATAACATCGGAAAAGGCGTTTGAATACTTCGGAGTGGATGGTTGATGCAAAAAGAGATTATTTAACGTGATACGTAACGAACATGCGGAAAGCGGTCTTTTCCTAAATTTAGTTGCTTGAGACTGAAAAGACATTATAGACGCTTCTAGCAACGACGATGGCGGGGCATGAGAATTAAGGTCCGTCAGTAAAAGGAAAACGGAAGCCTCAACGAAGGCATTACAGTGTTATGGCGTATATAGAGGGCACATGTTCATAATAACAGTTGGTCCAGTTCCTCCTGTAGTGATTAGCTCGAAGATGCTATTTATTTGCTAGTTAGCTGCCGTATTGGACCGGATAGATGACAAGGTTACGTTATACGAAGCATGTGCACGTATAGCTCTATGTGCTGGTAAATTGAGTGTTTCATAGAGAGCGGTGTGGTTCCTGCACTATTTTAGAAACTAAGGGTATCAGCTATTTTCTTTAAAGTTTGCCCTTTGTTTCAACTGGGAATATTCATCTGACATAGACAAAATCTACTAGAATATTTCGCTGTTTCGGGCCTAACGTCAAATATACTGTTCTGCTTATGCTTACTTGAAGACCAGCGGAATGGATGAACACGAATAAAGCAGACGAAAGCAACTGATACCTTTAGTGTATTAATTACAATGTTTTTTGCCTCAACGTTGCCAGTATTATATAAGTAATTATTTCATTTTTTATATATATAATAATTCGATTTATATGATGCTACTAACTAATGAAATGGTGAAGATTAGACAGATGAGAAGTGCTTCTCTTCGGAACGGAATTTATATTCCAAATAAATAGTTCAATTTGCTTAAGATCGTTTCAAATTCAAATACTCGAACTGGGCGAATGCTACCGATTTACCTGTCGATGCTGAGGAAAGAAGAAACTAAATTCAAGTTTGTTTCCCATAATAACATCCATTATTAACTGCGCTGGGTCTGCCTAGGTCATTCACTATTACACCCTTGGCACGCCTTATATCCCACTCAGAGGAGCGTTCATTCCGGTCTGAGCTTGATGGACTCCTTAGCAAACAGCTGAGAGTAAACTAGGAACGTATCTGTATTCAACAGGTTCACATTGCTCCATCTCTATGCTATCCTTGGTTAATGATTAATCGGCCTATGATAACGCACCTGTGCAGATGCGTACATTTTTCAAGTATACTGCATGTTATTATTCTTATTATTATTATATAATACAACAAGGCAGCCTACTAAATAAAATGCGTTATTATTATTATTATGTAATATGCATATCATTGTAAAGGACTTTCCCCTCGGTCTCTTTCCCATCAAGTAGAAGCGTAGCTAATAGGGCTTCTATCGAAAAAAACGATGTTACACTACACACAGGGGAACTCGTCTTGATATGTCTCATAAGTAAGTTCCTCAAATGTTCACGGCCTATATTGTTTCGTAAACGTACGTCGATAGTTCCTTCGCATATTAAAAATTCGATGCGTGCTTCAGTCGCACGTTTTGTAACGACTGCTTGACATGTTAAGCAGACCCGTCTCTCTGCGTTGGAGCCCGTGGAATAGCATTATACACAACGACTCGTCTATAGGAGAATAGTTATACTATAGTATCCAATAGCTTCTTATATTGGCTTTAGTAGGATTGGAGACCCAGCGCAGTTGGCAGGATGTCCGCATCATCGTTAAAGCTCAGCAGGGCCAGATAATGTGTGTATCATTTCCAGTGAACAATGATAAGGGATCAGGAAGAACAGAGTGTCATTAAAAGTAACTGATATCGAGCGGAGAACAGCATCTAAAGAAAGCGGCTAGACAATTAACATGGCACCATACCGAGACGACTCGAGTGTGCACGAAGTTAATACAAGTTACAGTTGCAAACTTAGGCAGATAATGTTGAATGAATCGGACGATTGGCAAGCGAAACTTGTGTTGCTTTTTTCCACTCGAAGCAACGATAGATAATATACTGAACAGTGACAAGTTTGCGTTGGCGATGCCAAAGCCTGGCAACAATTTTAGATAGATTAGTATGCGCGAGTCGTTAAAAGATTTCCAAGACAGACCGTTTAATAACTGCATATTTTTGGTTAGAGCATTACGACTGAACAATATCCTCTTTTAATTGAAATATATGTTCTCCTGAATAAACAACTTCAACAATAGCGCCTGGGTGAGCTTTTTCATTTCAACAAACCCTGTTTGGGTACTGCTAACTTAGAAGCTGACTAAAAAGAGAATGATGTAACACAATTAGAATAAACGTATTAGCTGATATAGAGGACCGCTTAACAGAACATCGTGAACATGAACACAAATGTAGAGAACAGAGACAGCCTTCATTCTAGCGTGGACCGAATGCAAACTATAGATCTACAAATTAACGAACTTCAGCGGATACACGCTTCCTGCAGACGCAAAAGCACAGACATGGCCATCTGAGTATTCTCTGTAACATGATAAAGGCAATCTACTACAAAACTTTTGTGTAATACCCTTAACGTAACTTACTGTATTACATCGAGTGGAGTCATATGAACATGTACTAACTGAAAACATTATTTAGAGTATTTAATTTTGTCACCCTACACATCAAGGCGACATCTTTTTTCCACACTGTACATATTTTGCGCTAGTTAATCATCTGCAACGTGAAATTTGATTTTAAAAAAATATTATCTCCGAGAAAAGAAGGTTGCTTTGGATGGAATGCGTCATTTATCCCTTTCTCCACAGTCGACTCCCGACCGTGGCTCAATGGGTCATGCGCCTCAACTTGAGCTCGCTCCAATCGAGCAGTTTTAACAATACTATACGTAAGATACGTAACTCTCGCAGACCATCAAGAAGGGTGACACAAAATGAATAACAGCACAGACGAGGAGGCAATCCTCTGCCGCTTTTGTCTATCTTGTTCTAGCTCTCGCATCAGAAGAATCCTCAAACGTTGCGGCCATCATTTCGAGTGACAACTAAAACATAATTGAAGGTTTTTGTTTGGGCTTCCTACTGGTATTGATGCCCATATGTGAGTGGTGAGGTTCTTGTGAAGGCAGCTCGCTGCTTGGCAGATCTGAGCTTTACGGCACTTGCGGCTGCGGGATGTCAATAGTATATGGCTCCCGCGAGATCGCCGTCGTTGGTGGATACGCTGATATAGCACAACCTATAGGCAAGTTAGCGATCCGCGTTTGATCCCTCCTGTGGCTCCCGAAGTGGCCTACTGTGCGCGGAATCCTTTAACCAATCCTGGCCAGATTCAACCCTATGCTAACGATACTCTTTTAGCAAAAATAAGTTATTATATGTGCTCTTATTGTGTTATATTATTTGTCACAAATATCCGACTACCTTATTTTTAACCTAACCACAGGTATTAGCTATTTATGTAAATATAATATAGCAAAAATATTATCTTAGTCGAAATATGCTTTGTTTCTGCCAGCGGGTATTAATGTTAAATTCTACAGTTTTGTTGACCTAGAACACCAGAAAGGCTGTCGTATCAACTGGTAGATCTCGGGACATTGAGTATAGTTATACAGCGAGTATAGCCCACAGTTGACTGTTTCTATTTTATACAATTTGGACATTACAAAAAACACTTTTTTGTTAGATAGGTATATGAATTTTTCCACCAACGTATTTTTGCATCAACGTATTCTATATTGAAGACGTTTGAAAAAAAATTTAATCAAATAAACAAAAAAACATTTGTCTGTTGACGGCGTAATCAAGCGTTTTTGCGTTTTTTTTTTTTAATAATCCGAGATCAGTTAGCAAAGAGCGCAATTCTAAACGCCGCATTTTGGGTATGAAAATTGGCTGATTTTCCAAAAATGGGTTTCACTACAGGTTGATTGTTATGCCTGTAAACCTTTACTGACATTTACAAGAAGTACGCCAAGCGTGGCACCAATATAATTGACGAATAGGCTTTATAAGAGCTACTTTTATATTACTGAAAACTATCTTTAAAAACAAACAAAATTTAAGGCAAACAATCACTATCGTAGATGAATATGTCATACATCAGTCAGCATGACGTTTAAACATCGTTTTGTTATGACTTTTCTAAATGATTTATTGTTATTATTATTATTATCGTGTTTTACTGAATGAGAAGAATATATCACACGTCAAGTTAAGCACGATGACAATAGTACTTATTTCAACAATGATACACACATGTTGCTAAACCCTTCATCGTGAAGTTTACATTTTCTGTAAATCGATGGTAGAAGGGACATATAAAGTATCCAGATAGTAAGTATGGCTTGTGGAGTGATTGCGAATTCACCACTTGTGTAATGTTGTTTTGCACTTCGAATACATCAGATCCTGAGGTTGCTGCGACTCCTGCTAAAAATAGGTGGACAAAAAACGAAGTGGGCTTTTGTAAAACCTTTTGTGAAACAGAAGTGTGTACGAGCGTTATGACCCAGTTGAACCAGCACAAGGCCGCACATAAACAGGTAAGATCTACGTGATTCTAAGACATTCTATAACTATCGAAAATATCCAAATTGGATTTTTTGTCTTCGACTTCAGCTTAGAACTTCGTCTTAGACTTCGCTTTGAAGTACCGCTAAAAGCATCATTTTGAAGACTGTTTTTCAAAAGCAGCTGTATCTGCGATGCACTTTTTCTAATAAATCTTGGCTTTTTCATACGAATCGAGTCCCCAATGAAGCCATTTTTCGTTTATATAGAACGCCCGTTAATATTACGTTTTCCGTTAGATTAACTTAGTGAATACATTAACGGCTACGCAAATTATCATTTATTTAAACCAAAATCAATAATAAGACGACTTCACGCACGACATGGTAGAAACTGTCACTGTGATCAGCAGCTGTAGATGGCCGTTTCCGACCTGTTTTAATATATTGTATCAGTTATATTCACACAACTTCCTCAATTTCCACTCTCGTTGAGGATGCTGGTTTGAACCAGGAAGTCGGTCGCTATATAGGAATCCATATTTGAGGCATGTCTTTGATCCTTGAAGTAGCTTTTTCAGCGTCATAGCACGCACAGGAAATGCGAACGGAACACCTACCATCAACGATCCTCCGAGAGAATTCGTTTATTTAAGATCTCTCACAGGCCCACGTCAAATGCCGTTAATTACGTTTACCTTTTTTGGAGTCATAACTTTTGATGTGTCTGATATAGAATTTTGTAGTTTTTTGGTAGTTTCTAAATCGCTTCCTTAATCACTGAAACTAACGAGGTGTCGTGATTTGCGGCTTCGTTGTAGTCGCCTGCTATCAACTGCGGCTAAAAGGTAATCGCCGCGCCGTAATCCTCAGCAACTCGGTGCAATAAAGATAGCAATTTCGTCGGAAACGGCCACGCTTTTCGATATCACCTGATGCTCTTACTGCAATAGCATGACCTCACCGTTTATACCGACAATGTTGACACCGGCTAAGCGGCAGACGCGGTAACGAACATCGACGACACCTTGAACGGTCTTGTCGTAGCCCAGGTCGCATTAGTATGGACCCTGAGGTGCTAAGTTTTTTGCTTCGATGTGTAGTTCGGTCGTCAAGATCGAGCAGGATATATTGCTGCTCAATGCCGGACCAATGATTCTAATCCTGTATGCTTGCCATTAACATCTATGCATGCGCGGCAGTCGCTAGTTGACCTTGATTATCCGTCACCTGAACATGAGTTGTTTTGCTACCAAATTGTGTCAGTTCATCATAAGTGGCTACAGAATGCATGAACCTCTCTGACTTCCCCCCGCGGGCTTGAAATATCGATGAGCCATTGCAGCTCCACTTAAGAAGTAGCTGATTAGCACGGGTTGAAATGAAGTCAAGTGTCTGTACCTGGTTTCGCGAGTGTTAACCCGTTCTGTTAGTTCAGGCATAGCGGTCAATAAATTTATGACGCTAAAATAGCTTAATGCAGCGATTCAAGCGGAACTATGCGAACTTGGCGTCTGGTGCACATGCGGTAATGCCCTATTTATTTGATAACACACAACCTTCGACACAAAGCTTATGGTTGAATGTAATAGCGTCATAAATTTGTTGTTACTGTTGTTGTTGTTGTTGTTGTTGTTATATGAATTAAGGCTTGCAACGTTGTGCTACAAAATGGAAACATACATATTTACGGTGGATTTAGAAACGACACATGAGTAAGTCTTCTGGAATCTCTAAAGCATGCATAATTGATAGAAAGATTACGTTTGTTTCGTAACAAAGTATGGCAACATATGCGGTGGAATCCGTATTGAATCCCTAAGATAACCTGTAGCGGTAAGACTTTTTACCCGGAGCTCTGCCAGTGGCACTATCGAGTGTTGCTCTTGCAATACTGATTATGAAACATCTTTTTAACTAAAAGCAATTTTGTATTATATACAGTTAGCTCAATTGCTGGTTCAAGGTAATAGTATGACAACCAATAAGTTTTTAATTGTTTTCCATACAGCAACGAAGCTTCCTAGGACCATTGATTGTACCATATAAGGAACATGCCCCTTACTGCTTCTTTCGAAGAATGATCAGCAGCTCCATTTAAGTTCGTTTGTAAGTTTTGATTCGATTCAACTAGAAATTAATTTTGCTCATGTCCCTCTAAAGTCTTTGAACATGTTGATTCGGTCGACTCGTATGGAAGTCAATTGTTGGGATACTGTTATTACACACAAACTCTGTAGATGTCTGGAAAATTACCTGGTAATAAAAGTAGCACATTAGAGACCGCAATATGGTATCAGAATCTACAGGGGATTTATCCTGGGTAAAGATAGGTTGAGAAAATGTACAGACCAATTTATAAAAATGTCGACCAGCAGAAATCTGCAAAAGGCAAGTACCTTTAAAGGCACTGCCGAGCTGTGCTTATCACGAAATTCGTCAAATTGTAAAAATCTTACTATAATGAACCTTTACTTATCTCAATTTGCGGATATTATGGATACCCGAAATGGCATGAATTAGAGAAAAAAAAAAACATCTCCTATATAATTATCAAGTTTAGTTTATGAAGTTTACCAAAGTTACGTTATAATTATCAGCGAAAATTATGTACACTTACAGCACCTATACTTTGGCGGACTAGCCAAGAAGTTTTCTACCTAAGAAGAAGGCAAGTTTGTCTGTATTCACTAAAAGCAGTAGCATCTGCCGACGTGAAGCACACTTAGAGCGCACAATAGAAACTACCACCATGAATATTTTTCCTTCGTAGCTGAGTATTAACGCTGCAGCTGGGTCAGTTGGATCTCTGATGATAGTGTTATATAGCTAACGTAACGTTTTCCATATAAATACGATCCATTAAGGCATGTGCAGTGCTGGCCTCCTTCAGCGTCGTGGTGTCGTCGTCTCTTTTGACATGCTGACGAAACAACGATTGTGACAAGCGTTGCTGTTCCAGTTATGTACCGTCTCACACGCACCAGTTTTCCTGTAGCCTCTCTTTCACTATTTAGCTAGGTCCTACTTCAGTTAAAGTGAATTTACCAAATTCGCTTAATACGGCTTTGAGTTAGATATTTGTCCGCTACGTGTTCCTTTTTGCAGGGCGGACAGAGAAGTGGGCCGAGCGACCTCCGACAACGACGAGAAATTTTCGAGACGTGACGGAAGACAGGTGTATGGAGTTCAGCGACGAGCCGTAACATCATTTTCTTCCTCGTCACATTGAATCGGCCTAAACAGACGCCAAAACTCGGTTAGGGTGGATGGCACCTAGCTAGAAGGTGACCCATTCATCGTTTATTTTCTATTTCTATGTTACTGTTGAAGTGGTTCGAAGCTAACAGCGATAGTTTCAAAGCATCAAGAAACTTGGCTGTCATCAGTGTCTTTGTGTGTTAAGATGGAGGCGAAGTTCCATCTAGGAGGTTTTAAAAAAAGAATTGCCTGAGCAAGATCCGTCTAAGAGGCATCGGGGACATTTTAGGCGATTTTTTTAGGTTAGATGTAAAGCAGGCGTAGAGGATTAGGTCTGGAGGGAATGAAATTGTCCCGATGGGGTAGCCAAGAGTGACTCCGACTTGATTGTCCGGTGGCATCAGCCGCTCTTTTTTATCGCATTGTTAAATGCAGATTTGGGCCGATTCGGAATCAGACTTTCGAAGGAGATTGAGAAATATTAAATAGTGGTTTTGGCGAAAACAAGCTCAACCGTCAGGACCGATTTCCATACGTTGCAGAAGACATTTCTCTATTTGTCAGTTTCTGCATCATCAGTTTAGACAACATAAAACTAACACTTACAATATTCGAAGGTGGCTGCCGAAATCATCTTCAGGACAAAAGCTACGAGTACTATGTTTTATGAAGAGGGACAAATCGTATTAGCTGTGAAGCGTTTTCTGTGTGTTCTTTATCAGTAATCGGTGCTTCAAGAATTGTCCAAGTCATGTGTGTGTCCTATAAGTGTGGGCAAGTATGTTGAAGATACTAAGCACTAGTGCAATCTTCTAGTGATATAGCGAATTAATTTTTGTCTATTTTAATCATTCGCCATAATTCATATGCAAGCTCTGTGATTTTTCGTGAATCTTTTTTTTTTTTAATAAATTAGTGGTTATTGTTGTTGTCCCTGACGTCCTGTAGAGGTGATCTAGAGCCTTCTCAAATCCTAACGTCGAAATTAAGATAGTCCTGTATTAAGCTATCAGTAAGGCCGCATTTAGATTTTTATCATGCATTGAAGATATCATACAGCCGTATTTCAATTTCAGCTTTCATGGTTTCTTCCCATGCTATCATGTAGTGCGCATCGTGTCTTGTGCACTATACCCACCCATATTTAAACTAAACATATGAGTGCAACTAACCAATTCAAGATCAGCCAGGAAATCAACACTGATCATTACGTAGATTTTCTGCGCATACCGCATTAATAACCATATCAGTAGATCAGTGACGCGATCGATGTACCTACTGCCGAGGCTTAAGCATCATGTGTACATCTATCAAATATATAATGTCTTACAAAATGACCGCTAGTATCGAGTAAGCAGGGATATTCGCTACTAAACCCATATCGCAATCTTAACAAAGGAACGTATACTGAAAAGGGTAAAAACATCTCTAGTACTTGGTAATTTGGCTTCGTATTAACCGCTCATTTCTCAATCCTGTAAGTCCCAAATATCTCCGTCGAAATGGTCCCCGCCAGAATACGTGTACCTGTACCGCCAATTCGTTAGCATGAATAAGTAATGTACAACTTTTCGAAACTTGGATCCTGTGGGTTCTTCAGTCCAAACTTATCTTCTAAACGATAGTAACGTGTTGAGCTTTTGTTCGAAGACTTTCTGATTTACTCTAAGAACAATAAACAGGCAAACGACTGTGGTGATCCTGCGCCACAGACGTGTATATTTTTTTGTATATAAATGTTTTTTTATATATATATATATATAATTTTTTTTTTTTTAATATAAAAACACATGTTCCTTGCGTGCAGTACTGAAAAACACGCGTAACAACGCCTACTTCTTGTGAAGTCACTCACTTTCGACGTTGAATTGAATGTTGCAATCAGCTTGCAACGCCGAATTACTTTATTCGAAATTGCGATACCTTCATAGCATCTTGAAGATTTTACAAATTGTCTCGCTTTTTCCACGTTTACCTACGCACAGATCAGGGCGTGACCTCTTCATGTATCTTCCCGAAACTTGGGTAAGAACGTTTGCTATTCAAGCTGCAGGACATTTTGCAGTTATCTAGGAAATTTTCATGGCTATTCTAGAAAGTGCCCTTCATTACTAAGTAGATTCTTTGCTTCTTGACTTCAGTGGGACTGAATAGGCTTTCTGACAACAAGGTTCACACAGTCCGCCCACCCAAACACACTGCTGGATTGAAATTATATTCGTCCATTTCTTCAGACGCATTTCGGTCGTGATGACTCATCGGCGTCTCAATAGCACCTCAGTTCTACGCATATAACCCAAACGGTAAAATCTGCGTTTCTCCTGTTTTAGAGCGAATTAACCTATAGACGGTTTTACGAGGTTTTTACGCGATCCATATATTTAACCTAATAGTAAACACCTCTTATGTATATATTATTTTTATTGTAAACTTGGAAGGATTTGAGGTTTCGTACTTTCAATTTCTAAGAACTGAAGACCTCGTTACGAAAAAATGGATGAAAGTTCAAATCAACTAAGCCAGCTTTTCAACATTTGCCATTTAGATGGCCTTTTGAACAGGTCTTACACATATGGCCAACATTGAATAAAAAAAGCAAACTGAAAAATATTACGTTTTTATTAGCTGTTTTTCTGACACACGCTTGTCCTCTATCTACGTTCCAAATGAATCTAAATCGTAGTGTGGCCGTATTAATCAACCGGTATTCCTAGAAGATGGTCACCCTGCTACTTCAAAACCAGGACCCTAACATGGATTAGTTTTGGCGCACACATTTTTCAGTTTTCGCACAATCTGGAGAATCCTAGCTACAGTAACTGGCCAAGAAGGCTGCTGCTTGCTCTGATTGGATCCTTGTCCTCAAGGTCTATTCATTTTTTCCGCCTGCCCGCGCACTCGGAGACATCGACCTGACAAGGGTACCGTTGTGTTTAGATGCAAATGTATACGGAAGAATAGAACCGGCTTTCTAGCCATACGCTCCGTGACCCAATTTCGACTTCTTATTTTAACCTTTTTTTTTTTTGAAACGTCACATCTCGACGTGCCTCCAACTGCTTTCTTACCTGTGCAACAAAGACTGCAGGTTGCCTTCGAAAAAGACATTGCTTATTTCGAAAAGTAAAGAACCAACGACGGAGGAAGGCAGGCGAGCGATGGAAGAGTACTTGAATTTGTTTTGAGTTTGGGCTGTCTCTCTTCGACTGCTTTTCTTCGCTTGATTGCGGTCGTAACCAAGAATGGAAAGCTTCAGAACCTTTCGCTTTTACGCTTCAGAACAGAATGTCTCGGTAAGGTAAACAGAGCTTTGCTTACGACACTAGATAGCCTTACAGCAGGAGTTTAAGCACAGGAACTGATTTTTGAAAAACGTTGGAGAGGCTCGCGAACGTTTAGCAGGTTGTTTTTCAAGGGAAATTTACATAAATTATTGTATCATAGCTGTTATTATTGCGAAAACAAGATGTTGTTCTTTTAATGTCAACAGTCTTTCTGTACATTATTATAGATTCTTAGTTTCGACTACTTTGTACTTGTGTAAGCAATAACACTAGAGCCAAAGTAAGCGTTTTGTGTTTATAAGTGTTCATTTCAAGTTAGATCATATGACATGTCATCTCGGGTACCTCTGTCAAGCATCTTTTTAGGTTCCATCTGGGTCGGTAACAATCCGTTGATTGGTCGAAAAAGTAAGGGACAAACGTTAGTCTACTAGCAGACGCCTTAAATGAAGAAAACTTGATCAAAAATTAGAACTCTGGCAACGCAAACGACTGGGTAAAACATAGAAAGGAGCGGCTTCTCATAGATCTTCAATATTTTGCCCAGCACCAGTCAACACGGAGCTGCAGGTACAGAATCCGTACAGAACTGCTGTTCTATATGCATCAAACGGCCTTGCAACACGTAATCACCGCTGGGTGGCAGCTGAGTCAAACAAATTTTCCTTAGCTAAAGCCAAAATCTATGAAACGTGTTTTCCCCATTGGCAGGGTGTCACCTCTTAACGTCGAAGCACGCGAAGTTCTAATCATTATGTCTGTGCACATAAATATATTATAAATAGGACACGATCGCCATATATACCGAAAAAAGGCTATTTAAGATACACGTTTTGCCTAACGATAGTCGAATATTGAAAATATATACTGCTCAGAATTGCACGTTTATGAATTGTATATGTATAATCTTATATTTTGTATAACATGCATCAGATATTTGTATAAGTGCGAAACGCCTTTCTTAGGCGAATAGGGCCAAAGGGATACGTTTACAGAGAGTAGATTTGCTATACTATTTCTATGTGGCACCTCGCTTAATTAGATTGAGGTGTGTGTATCTTTGGAGTATAGACAAAGTAAATATTAATACAAATATGATGTTTTAATAATTGTCCCTATTCTTTCGTCGAGCACCCGCTTTTGCTTGTACTAGCCGCTTCGATAAGAATCAACGATGATTCAGGGGAGCAATGATGGTTTTTTCTATCGCTCTTTACACTGGGACGCTCTTTAAGGGTGGTCATGTCGCCTCGTCGCTCATTTTCACGCTCTCTCTTCCGACGCTTTCGAGAGGCGGCCTCGACCACTAAGAATACATTTTTTCCACGAGTCTCATATTTAATTATGTAAGATAATAAGAAAATAACCCGTTACTGCAGTGAGTCTCCGGTGGCCTCCGTAACAGACAGTGCATGTTGCAAAGCTTTCGTTGTACGTTTAGGCTTGAGGCCGGCTAGCAACCTTGGTCGAAGGCTCCGTGCCTGTGCACAAAGTGCGTTTCGTACGTTCCAAAGCGATTGTGAATGATTTATTTTCCTGGTGAGTTGTTCGCTACGAGATATGAAAGAAAAAAGCAAACGATAGGAAGGAAAACCTTCTTTGCGAGGTAGCCCTTTACAAGGGAGACAGTGAGTTAAATTAAATAATCGGCTTTAGCCTGATAATAAATGGAGCAAGTTCCCTTGACCGGATATACTCACGTAAATTGGGCCCGTATATATGTATATATATCATAAATAGAATATATATATATGTATATTTATTGTATGATTTCGAATTAAAAGGATTATGTAATAAGCCTTGTGCGATAAATATATATATATAGCGCTTTGCAAAAACATTTATTGCCGGGTGGATATGTTTAATCTACTGCAACGTTAGCCGGGCCATTTTTCTTATTACGTGCAACTTTTCTCTACGTTTATCAACTCATAACCATTTTATGATAAATAGCCCATTCAATGTGCTACGGTTTGTACTAAGTGCATAATAAAGAAATATGTCCATATGTTTTATCTGCACCATAAACAAAGCGCCTAGACAAATAAAGTAGGATCGAAAGTGATGATGCTATTGGCTTATGATTTACAAACCATGAACCAATAGCCCCATATAGAAACGCAGAAAAATAGCTGTTGATCTAAGTTATTAGCCTGATATATTAACGATGTAGCGATGAAGGGGCCTAAATATAGTACAAGCTATATATGTCTGTTCGAGTAAATGGTTAGGCCAATTTTTTCTAAATATTACTAACTTCTACAAACATAGCAGCAGATAAATGTTTCATTTAGTCGCGAACATAGTAGAACATTGAAAAAGCATATAGAAAAACTCCTCGGTTGGACCGCATAAGCAAAACGGGAGAATAAAAATATCGTACGAATGTGTCTTAATCGGTAAGACGATTGCCAAGATCTATCTGCCTTCTACGGGTGTACTAACCCATTACTCTATATTCTATCGACTAGAGAAACTTAACGTGATCAGTCAAGCTGAAATAGTGATTACTGTATAATATCAGCTAGTTAATTCAGTTGTGTACACGCTAAGGGATAGAATCTAGGCAGATAGGATCTGACAGGGACTTTTGTCAGGAGCACTCGATAAGCTTTCGTGCATCATTTTGGTTGTTTTCCTACTCATAACTACCACAGAGTTTGTCCACAATTCATTTTGCATTCCACTAGGCTTTGCTAACGACTAGACGAGGTTCGCTGAGCTTTCATCGCATAGGTCCATTTGCTGTATAGCTTCCATTCTGTACAAACGGCGGAGATTCACCTATTCCAATCGGCCAGCGTTCCGCGTCCTTCGACTCGATGTGACCCTTTACGCGCATTGACCCTATTGGCCTTTGTGGGGGCCGCCCAGTCCTTGTTCTCTAGATTTATTCGCCACAGTTTACTGATTATTTATCGATCAACTCATTTTCCATCGACGATCTACTCCATCGTAATGATCGGCCTCTTGTTATAGCTATTAGGCCACCGTTGCGTGGTCGCAGCCTGCTAACTGGGCTAGAAGCTTTCCTGGTCGACCGCATACATACAGAAATTGCAGGCATTGTTACTGCAAGCATGAACGACACTTGCCATCTCGTAATCGGCCTTGAGCTAGGCCAAAGCCTCTCTAACCAAATAGATGAGATGCTATGATAAATCGTCGGTTTCCATCAAGATATGCTATAAGAACCGTCAGTTATGCTATACAGACTAAACGCCTACTTATAACACGGATCTGTCGTGGATATGCTGTCCGATCTCGTGTGTATATGGGTATGTCAAGCACTTTCTTTCTATTTAGCTGGTTTGACCAAGTCTTATGAATAGCCTGATACTTCCCTCTGGCTCTGTACTTTTACTACCGGACTATATATTGACACATGTGTCAAGTGCAGGATGATTATTTTGTCTGATTTAAATAGTCCTAATGCACGAACCTTAGCCTTCTATATGACAGAACAGGGGCAAGTCTGTTTTTATAGAAAACTGTTTCGAGCAAAAGAGTGAAGCCTTAAACGTCAGCTGCATTTCAAAGACTGGAAGGTAAAAGTAATAATCCAGCAAGTGAACGTCACAAAACCTAAGTTGAAGTTTCTCATTAACTGAACAAAGCGTACGTCACCTCCAATTGGGCCTGCGTTTGTAAACAAATTTCTCGGCTACATTCATGCATTAATGTAAGAGCTTTATGAGTATTAAAGGGAGACAAAACAATTTCACACGCCTGCACAGAGTCCAAGAGCCCACAAGCATAAGCAGACTACGTAATACGGTAAGCACTCTAACTAGAATATGATTTTAAAGACAAAACCGTCTTTTTTCTGTCAGCTCTAACATCCGCAGTCACGTGGCAGGTTCGCTCACGCAGTTACTATTAACGGTCAGCTATTAGCTGCCAAAAGGATGGTGCAGCCTATCCGGCTTGCCGGTGTTGTTTGCGTTTGCGGCTTGTCGGGTACACTTTGCTTGGTGGGAAGTTATTATCTCACTCTAGGGGATACTATAGTCGTCTTATAGGTATCGTAAGGAAAGCACGGGTACTTGCGTAATCTGCGACCATAAGCGAATAAACTTTTCGGCGTAAAACTAATTAACTTCTGACGTGGCATAATGGAGTAGCCACTAAGCTTTACATCACAACTGGATATCGTCAGATCGTGGGTTAGGTGAGGTACGGACAAATATCGTACCATGTGAGTTCGGTATGATTTATTATCAGGGTATTTCCAAATAACTTGCAGAACGAAAACGGCGTAACGGCATAGAAGTCATCCTATCCGCTCCGACAAGATCTGAATAGAAAATAATGAAATATATTATGTCGGTTCGCACCACAGGTCTCCATGTTCTACGATTTCTTCATGAGGGGCATCCAAACGGAACAGGCTGCTTTCGCTGTACCATCTAATTTACGGGAGACTGAACTATTTTTAATGCAAAAGCTGAGCATGCTAGTACGGCGCCACCATCGAAGTTTTTAGGAAAGCAAATGCAAGCAAAAATCGGTCGACGAGATCGACGGCCTTTAGAAAGCCGCCAAATAAAATACCTGTGGGCCTCTTGATAGAGAATACATGCATTGTTTTATAAAAATGATGACGTTCCAGTTAATGTTGACTTCTAAACCGGACGTACAGTGTGGGCATATGAAGTTACACATCATTTAGAAACCTTTTCTTTAACTTTCGATAACAAAGCTGCCTCAAGCTTCCAGATGTTCGATACATAGCTCATATTGAACTTTACTCCATACGCTTGGATAAAAGATTGTTAAATTAAAACGCTTGAGTGTGTCTTGTTCTAACTTTTATAACCGTGGTGCCACGGCGAATTAATCGTCGACGCTTTAGCCCATTTAAGCGAAAGCCCTTAACATAATTCCCGGGTAAGACTTGCTAATAAGAATGATTCTCTTGACAAAAACAAGCCTTAAAGATCTGTTATTTTTATAAAAGCGCTGAGAAACGTGCATCTTCAGCAAGTGCAGCCTCTGAAGCATGCCTGCCAGACGAAGATGCTACAATTCCATACTGACCTTGGCTATTTAAAAGCTTATGTATTCATTTGCTCTTTGCTTTGTTATGGTCGTAGCGTCATTGAAAAACACTGTAAAATCTCTACGCGAAGCAGATACTTCGAATAGAAATTACGGACGCATGCTAACCTTCCAGGTGAAGAGGGACTTTATGATGCACGTAAAATGCCCAGTAGCTTTTATTACAGAGCACTTTAGTTTTAAGCTAGCCTAACGGGCCTAGAAGATCTATTTTTCCAATTTCCAGTGGCTGCGTTCTTTTTTTTTACAGGATTCTGATAGTGCTCCGCCGTCTAACACAAACGTATTGTTGACATCGTACTACACTTCGGTAGTTGAGAACAAATATCTTTCAGTAACAAACTTAGCTTAAAAGCGCTTTAGAGCTTCAATTGAAGCTTAAATCAATGACAGTAACCGCGCTGTTTTCCGGAGCCTATTAATCGATGCATAATAAGCCGAATCTGTTTACTGATTTGGAACTTTGAACCTTCGCAAGTTAAGAAATTTAGTTTCATTAATGAACGAGACAGTTAGTTTTTGGAGTGGGTCTCTTATCACATGCAAGTTACGATACTGTAATGTATTATAGTCCTATATCTGAACAGGCTGAGTCAGGTCAGTCGCGAAAAAAGAGGTTTTGTTTTCTGTTGACCCCAAATAGTCGACCATTACATACCTTATCATAGCAAAGCGCTCTTCATCCTACAAAGTAACACTTCTAAACGGCCTTCACTCTGACCCTTTAAGTTGCCTGTTTATTAAAATAGAAATTTTCTCTATAAGCATGGCAACAACGTACAGAAAGTATTTTCACTCGTTCCGGTTGATCTTTCTTAAATATAGATGGCCTAAAATTTATACACTCAATAAGTGGCCATGACCCAATGATGAATGAATAGACCAAGATTGTTTTCTAACCAAGAAAATTATTTGCAAAATGCAAAAATACAGTGTTGCAGGGAATTCACCTACGCAGCTCACAGTCGATCGGATACAAAACGGCTAGAACCGTCCAAGATACTGAAAAACCAGGTTCGGTAAGGCAAAAAACACCGACGAGCCGCGCTAGCTACGAAAGTGTACTAAGTAAAGCTATAGCGGAAGATTTAAAAACTATGTAAGACAATCAAGTCCTGCGCGCTTGGTATCAGGCGTTTCGAATGGAAAAGTTACACTCTATTAATGGTACATGCTAAGAAGAAATATGCTCTGAAAAAGATAACTTTGCTACAGGCACTTGGAAAAACGTAAGCAGGATGTGGTTTACAAGTAGGATTTTTGAGAGCGATGAAGCTACGCTCAAATAAACGGTACAATCTAGTTGACATAATTTTATTTACAGGGCATAGCTTGGCTATTGATAAACAAACAAAAATCGCCGTTAGTTTCTGAATAAGCCGATAATAAGAAGTTGCATGCCATTATTTTAAAGGGTATCTGATTGTTTTCTATCTTTGTTCAGTGCGGATGATGGACTCCATTAGTAAACATGAATAAAATATTCAATGAAGTTGCTGGTGTGTTCATGAAAATGAAATCCTGACGCCTTTCATACGAATCGTTCCGCGGGCTTTATTCTAAAAATCTATTGCCGCTCAAGCAAGATGGTGTTCGCATCTTTTTCCCGCTTAATCTCGAATGAATTGGACTATTCTATTACTGCATTCCGTCCTGGCATTGTTCTACATTGACCAGTTCGTCGTCACACAAATGCATTCATCCGTAAGCGTCAGATGCTGGCAGGAAGAGATAGGCGCACGTAGTATAGGGAAATCGCACTCATCACGCCAGAGTTTTTCACGTGCGTGCATGAACGTATTTATACAAAGCAAATGATATGACTCCGTTTGATTTTACCTGCTATACGCAGGGGACCTAGATGTTCGTTTCGACGCGTACTAGGACATAAATAAGAAGCTTCATCTTGTAAATTCTGCTATATGTTGAATAGTAATTATTGCTATGTTATAATCTGAGGGAGCCTGTACGCAGAAGAAGCATGCGCGGTTCAACTGATGTTGAGTTGAACTTATTATAGAAATATAAAACTGTCCGCAGCATAATTCAAAAAGAAATCAAAAAAATAAATTGCAAAACAATGCAACTTGTCCACTACTTTACTATGCCCTGGGATTAGGGTGAATTTTTTTTCCACGGACACAATTTTAGGGTGAATGTCCGGCGTATGTATACGAAGTTCCATATAAGCACACCATGCCAGTATTCTCTTAGGACTGTTAGGTTAACGACCAACGGCAGAAGGAGGAGGAGAAAGCAGTACGCATGCATTGAGTTTGTACCCCTGAAGGCCAAACGAATCGGTAATCAACAAAGTAGCAATAAGAGCTTAAGGCATAC